>NC_041380.1:263622460-263658195 GCF_002162155.2 Triticum dicoccoides
GAATTGGACTAGGGGAGGGGGGTGCGTCCCCTCTTTCCCTCTCCCTTCCCCTTTCCTTCCTTCCCCCTCCTAGTAGGACTAGGAAAGGAGGAATCCTACTCCTACTAGGAGGAGGATTCATCCTCCCTTGGCGCGCCCTCTAGGGCCGGTCGGCCAGCCTCCTCCTCCCCTCCTTTATATACGGGGGAGGGGGCACCCCATAGACACACAAGTTGATTGTTTAGCCGTGTGCGGTGCCCACATCCACAGATTTCCACCTCGGTCATATCGTTGTAGAGCTTAGGCGAAGCCCTGCATCGGTAACTTCATCATCACCGTCATCACGCTATCGTGATGACGAAGCTCTCCCTCAACACTCAGCTGGATCTAGAGTTCGTGGGACGTCACCGAGCTGCACGTGTGCAGATCACAGAGGTGTCGTACTTTCAGTGCTAGGATCGGTCGGATCGTGAAGACGTACAACTACATCAACCACGTTGTCATAACGCTTCCGCTTACGGTCTACGAGGGTACGTGGACAACACACTTCCCTCTCGTTGCTATGCATCACCTAGATGGATCTTGCATGTGCGTAGGAATTTTTTTGAAATTACTGTGTTCCCCGAGAGACCCAGAGTTGTACCTTGACCTTATGACTAATACGTCTCCGTCGTATCTATAATTTTTGATTGTTCCATGCCAGTACTCTACAACTTTCATATACTTTTGGCAACTTTTTATACTATTTTTGGGACTAACATATTGATCCAGTGCCCGGTGCCAGTTCCTGTCTGTTGCATGTTTTATGTTTCGCAGAATATCCATATCAAACGGAATCCAAACGGGATAAAAACGGACGGAGCTTATTTATGGAATATTTGGAAAATTCTGGAAGAAAAATCCATGCGAGACGGTGTCCGAGGTGGCCACGAGGCAGGGGGCGCGCCTGCCCCCCCTTGGCCTGACCCTCGTGGGCCACCTGTAAGGCGGTTGATGCCCTTCTTCGGCCGCAAGAAAGCTAATTTTCGGAAAAAAAATCACAGCGAAGGTTTTGATCCAATCGGAGTTACGGATCTCCATATATACCCGAAATGGTGAAAGGGTAGCAGAACAGAAGGCAGAAACAGAAAGAGACAGAGAGAGAGAGAGAGATATCCAATCTCGGAGGGGCTCTCGCCCCTCCCACGCCATGGAGACCATGGACCAGAGGGGAAACCCTTCTCCCATCTAGGGAGAAGGTCAAGGAAGAAGAAGAAGGAGGGGGGCTCTCCCCCCCTCGCTTCCGGTGGCACCGGAGTGCCACCGGGAGCCATCATCATCACCACGATCTACACCAACACCTCCGCCATCTTCACCAACATCTCCATCACCTTCCCCCCTCTATCTACAGCGGTCCACTCTCCCGCAACCCGCTGTACCCTCTACTTGAACATGATGCTTTATGCTTCATATTATTATCCAATGATGTGTTGCCATCCTATGATGTCTGAGTAGATTTTCGTTGTCCTATCGGTGGTTGATGAATTGCTATGATTGATTTAATTTGCTTGTGGTTATGTTGCTATCCTTTGGTGCCCATCATATGATTGCACGCGTGGATCACACCCTAGGTTAGTTGTATGTTGATAGGACTATGTATTGGAGGGCAAGAGTGACAGAAGCTTCAACCTAGCATAGAAATTGATGCATACGGGATTGAATGGGGACCAATATATCTTAATGCTATGGTTGGGTTTTACCTTAATGAACATTAGTAGTTGCGGATGCTTGCTAATAGTTCCAATCATAAGTGCATAGAATTCCAAGTCAGGGATGACATGCTAGCAGTGGCCTCTCCCACATAATACTTGCTATCGGTCTAGTAAAGTAGTCAATTGCTTAGGGGCAATTTCGCAACTCCTACCACCACTTTTCCACACTCGCTACATTTACTTTATTGTTTCTTTATCTAAACAGCCCCTAGTTTTTATTTATGTAATCTTTATTATCTTGCAATCCTATCCTACAACACCTACAAAGTACTTCTAGTTTCATACTTGTTCTAAGTAAAGCGAACATCAAGCGTGCGTAGAGTTGTATCGGTGGTCGATAGAACTTGAGGGAATATTTGTTCTACCTTTAGCTCCTCGTTGGGTTCGACACTCGTACTTATCGAAAACTATTGCGATGCCCTATACTTGTGGGTTATCAAGACCTTTTTCTGGTGCCGTTGCCGGGGAGCAATAGCGTGGGGTGAATATTCTCGTGTGTGCTTGTTTACTTTATCACTAAGTAATTTTTATTTGTTGTTCTTAGTTGTTTTCTATCTTTAGTTATGGGTAGGAAACGCAAAATACCAAAAAAATTAGTTGTACCTACTAAACCAATGGTTGAAGAACCACTCAAAATCTATCACACTGCTGAAGCTTATTACTTGGATCATCTTCAATCCCTTTTTGCTCGTGCTGAAACGCCAACTAGCTTAGTTGAGGGGAAATCTTTAGATGAGCATGCTTGTTATGTGCGACACCGAATATCTGAAAAAGGGAAAATTTTACTGGGTCAAATTCACCGTTTGCAATGCTATGCTTGGAATTTATGTGAAATATATGATTTTACTTGTTGTTCTGAAAACCCTAAGAAACACCTTCCCTATCAATGTGAGTTTAGTGATAATAAAATCGTATCTTCGTATGCTAAGGGTGTTTATAATTACTATGATGTTCAACAAATTGAAGAATTTGTTGCTTTTAAGGGTGCTTACGAAATTGCTTCTTTGATTGAAAAGTATGATGCTACTCTTTACAAATCTGGAAATTTTGCCATACTTAAATATTGCTATGATAATTATGCTTCTAATGCCTATGTTGAACCATATATTGAGGACTACTCCGCTGTCCAAGAAGAGACTAATATTTTGCAGGAGTCCATGGAAGAAGAAATTGATGAAACTGTGAGCTCATTGGATGAAAAAGATGATGAGGAGAGCGAAGAGCAAAAGGAGGAAGAGCGGATTAGCTACCCGTGCCCACCTTCTAATGAGAGTAACTCTTCAACTCATACATTGTTTAATTTCCCTTCGTGCTTACCGAAGGATGATTGCCATGATGATTGTGATGATCCCGTTGATTTTTTCAAATCCCTTTTTGATGATGCTTGCTATGCTTGTGGCCAAGATGCCAATATGAATTATGCTTATGGAGATGAACTTGCTATAGTTCCTTATGTTAAACATGAAATTGTTGCTATTGCACCCACACATGATAGTCCTATTATCTTTTTGAATTCTCCCGACTACACTATATCAGAGAAATTTGCCCTTATTAAGGATTATACTGATGGGTTGCCTTTTACCGTTACACATGATGATTTTGATGAATACAATATGCATGTGCTTGCTGCTCCTACTTGCAATTATTATGAGAGAGGAACTATATCTCCACCTCTCTATGTTTCCAATATGATAAAATTGCAAGAAACTGCTTATACTATGCATTGGTCTTTACTGTGTGTGCATGAATTGTTCTTCTATGACATGCCGATGCATAGGAATAGAGTTAGACTTTGTAGTTACATGATATATGTTACTTTATGCTCACTACTAAATTGTAAATCATTGTTAATTAAAATTGGCTTTGATATACCGTGGGATCCGGGTGGATTCATTACTTGAGCACTATATGCCTAGCTTAATGGCTTTAAAGAAAGCGCTGCCAGGGAGACAACCCGGAAGTTTTAGAGAGTCATTTATTTCTGTTGAGTGCTTTTATATAGTTTAAAAACAACAAAAATAAAGAGGGGAACCCAAAACTTTTTCAAAAAGGAAAGCGAAAGTGAGAAAGACAAGCATTGTTGAAGTGGGAGCTAGCCTTGAACTTTGTTCATGCTCACTGAAACTTTGTGAATCTTGATTACAGAAAATTTTCAATAAAAATAATTATCCCCTTGTACAATTCCATTGTATTATAGAAATAATGTGCCAAGATTTGCCTTTAGGATGTTTACATTTGCTTGATGGTTTGTACGGTGCAGGACAGAAACTTTGGCTGTAGTGCGCGATTTTACATTTTTAGATGGAACGTCAAATGGCTCTGATTCTTTTTGCACTGTCTTCCTATACAAATGTTTTACTTTTCCTAATTTTGGTAGAATTGTTCAAGTATCATAAGTATGGTGAATGTTCATATTATTACAGGCTGTTCTGTTTTAGACAGATTCTGTTTTTTGATGCATAGTTTGCTTGTTTTGATGAAACTATCAATTTATATTAGTGGATTAAGCCATAAAAAATTTATATTACAGTAGACACAATGCAAAAACAAAATATGAATTGGTTTGCAATAGTACTTATAGTAGTGATTTGCTTTATTATACTAACCGATCTTACCGAGTTTTCTGTTGATGTTTTGTGTGGACGATGTGTTCGATGATCGAGAAGGTCTCGATGTGAGAAGAAGGAAGAGAGGCAAGAGATCAAGCTGGGGGATGCTCGAGGAACCCCAAGTAAATATTCAAGGAGACTCAAGCGTCTAAGCTTGGGGATGCCCCAGAAGGCATCCCTTCTTTCTTCAACAAGTATCGGTATGTTTTCGGATTCGTTTCGTTCATGCGATATGTGCAATCTTGGAGCGTGTTTTGCATTTAGTTTCCATCTTTATTTTATGCACCATGCTGGTATGAGATAGTACTTGGTTGATTTATAGAATTCTCTATGCACTTCACTTATATCTTTTGAGTATGGCTTTATAGAATGCTTCATGTGCTTCACTTATATCATTTGAAGTTTGGATTGTCTGTTTCTCTTCACTTAGACAACCGCCATTTGTAGAATGCTCTTTTGCTTCACTTATATTTGTTAGAGCACGGGCATATCTTTTGTAGAAAGAATTAAACTCTCTTGCTTCACTTATCTATTAGAGAGATGACAGGAACTAGTCATTCACATGGTTAGTCATAAAATCCTACATAAAACTTGTAGATCACTGAATATGATATGTTTGATTCCTTGCAATTGTTTTGCGATATAAAGATGGTGATATTAGGGTCATGCTAGTGGGTAGTTGTGGATTGTAGAAATACTTGTGTTGAGGTTTGTGATTCCCTTAGCATGCATGTATGGTGAACCGTTATGTAACTAAGTCGGAGCATGATTTATTTATTGATTGTCTTCCTTATGAGTGGCGGTCGGGGACGAGCGATGGTCTTTTCCTACCAATCTATCCCCCTAGGAGCATGCGCATAGTACTTTGTTTCGATGACTAATAGATTTTTGCAATAAGTATGTGAGTTCTTTATGACTAATGTTGAGTCCATGGATTATACGCGCTCTCACCCTTCCACCATTGCTAGCCTCTCTAGTATCGCGCAACTTTCGTCGGTACCTTAAACCCACCATATATCTTCCTCAAAACAGCCACCATACCTACCTATCATGGCATTTACATAACCATTCCGAGATATATTTTCATGCAACTTCCATCATCATCATATACATGACTTGAGCATTCATTGTCATATTGCTTTGCATGATCGTAAGATAGCTAGCATGATGTTTTCATGGCTTGTACGTTTTTTGATGTCATTGCTACGCTAGATCATTGCACATCCCGGTACACCGCCGGAGGCATCCATATAGAGTCATACTTTGTTCTAGACATTGAGTTGTAATATTGAGTTGTAAGTAAATAAAAGTGTGATGATCATCATTATTAGAGCATTGCCCCAGTGAGGAAAGGATGATGGAGACTATGATTCCCCCATAAGTCGGGATGAGACTCCGAACTTTACAAAAAAATAAAAGAGGCCAAAGAAGCCCAAATAAAAAGAGAGGCCAAAGAAGCCCACCAAAAAATAAAAAGTAATAAAAACAAAAAATGAGAGAAAAAGAGAGAAGGGGCGATGCTACTATCCTTTTTCCACACTTGTGCTTCAAAGTAGCACCATGTTCTTCATATAGAGAGTCTCTTGAGTTATCACTTTCATATACTAGTGGGAATTTTCATTATAGAACTTGGTTTGTATATTCCGATGATGGGCTTCCTCAAATGCCCGAGGTCTTCATGAGCAAGCAAGTTGGATGCACACCCACTTAGTTTCAGTTGGAGCTTTCATACACTTATAGCTCTAGTGCATCCGTTGCATGGCAATCCCTACTCACTCACATTGATATATATTGATGGGCATCTCCATAGCCCGTTGATACGCCTAGTTGATGTGAGACTATCTTCTCCTTTTTGTCTTCTCCACCATCATATTCTATTCCACCGATAGTGCTATGTCCATGGCTCACGCTCATGTATTGCCTGAAAGTTGAAAAGGTTTGAGAATGTCAAAAGTATGAAACAATTGCTTGGCTTGCCATCGGGGTTGTGCATGATGTGAATATTTTCTGTGGTGAAGATGGAGCATAGCCAGACTATATGATTTTGTAGGGATAACTTTCTTTGGCCATGTTATTTTGAAAAGACATGATTGCTTTATTAGTAGGCTTGAAGTATTATTGTTTTTATGTCAAATGATAGACTATTGCTTTGAATCACTCGTATCTTAATATTCATGCCATGATTAGATTACATGATCAAGATTATGCTAGGTAGCATTCCACATCAAAAATTATCTTTTTTTATCATTTACCTACTCGAGGACGAGCAGGAATTAAGCTTGGCGATGCTGATGCGTCTCCGTCGTATCTATAATTTTTGATTGTTCCATGCCAATATTCTACAACTTTCATATACTTTTGGCAACTTTTTATACTATTTTTGGGACTAACATATTGATCCAGTGCCCAGTGCCAGTTCCTGTCTTTTGCATCTTTTATGTTTCGCAGAATATCCATATCAGACGGAATCCAAACAGGATAAAAACGGAAGGAGCTTATTTTTGGAATATTTGGAAAATTCCGGAAGAAAAATCCACTCGAGACGGTGCCCGAGGTGGCCACGAGGCAGGGGGCGCGCTTGCCCCCTGGGCACGCCCCTGACCCTCGTGGGCCACTCGTAAGGCTATTGATGCCCTTCTTCAGCCGAAAGAAAGCTAATTTTCGGAAAAAATTACGATGAAGGTTTTGATCCAATCGGAGTTACGGATCTCTATATATACCCGAAACGGTGAAAGGGCAGCAGAACAGAAGGCAGAAACAGAGAGAGACAGAGAGACAGATCCAATCTCGGAGGGGCTCTTGCCCCTCCCACGCCATGGAGACCATGGACCAGAGGGGAAACCCTTCTCCCATCTAGGGAGAATGTCAAGGAAGAAGAAGAATGAGGGGGGCTCTCTCCCCCTCGCTTCCGATGGCACCGGAGTGCCACCGGGGGCCATCATCATCACCGCGATCTACACCAACACCTCCGCCATCTTCACCAACATCTCCATCACCTTCCCCCCTCTATCTACAGCGGTCCACTCTCCCGCAACCCGCTATACCCTCTACTTGAACATGGTGCTTTATGCTTCATATTATTATCCAATGATGTGTTGCCATCCTATGATGTCTGAGTAGATTTTCGTTGTCCTATCGGTGGATGATGAATAGCTATGATTGATTTAATTTGTTTGTGGTTATGTTGTTGTCCTTTGGTGCCCATCATATGATTGCGCATGTGGATCACACCCTAGGGTTAGTTGTATGTTGATAGGACTATGTATTGGAGGGCAAGAGTGATAGAAGCTTCAACTTAGCATAGAAATTGATGCATACGGGATTGAAGGGGGACCAATATATCTTAATGCTATGGTTGGGTTTTACCTTAATGAATATTAGTAGTTGCGGATGCTTGCTAATAGTTCCAATCATAAGTGCATAGAATTCCAAGTCAGGGATGACATGCTAGCAGTGGCCTCTCCCACATAATACTTGCTATCGGTCTAGTAAAGTAGTCAATTTCTTAGGGGCAATTTCGCAACTCCTACCACCACTTTTCCACACTCGCTATATTTACTTTATTGTTTCTTTATCTAAACAGCCCCTAGTTTTTATTTATGTAATCTTTATTATCTTGCAAACCTATCCTACAACACCTACAAAGTACTTCTAATTTCATACTTGTTCTAAGTAAAGCGAACATCAAGCGTGCATAGAGTTGTATCGGTGGTCGATAGAACTTGAGGGAATATTTCTTCTACCTTTAGCTCCTCGTTGGGTTCGACACTCTTACTTATCGAAAACTGTTGCGATCCCCTATACTTGTGGGTTATCAATGACAACTAGAACTAGACACTTAATAAAACACACCCTTTCAAGTGCCAGATACAACCCGGTGATCGCTCTCTAACAGGGCGACGAGGTGAGGATCGCCGGGTAGGATTATGCTATGTGTTGATACTTGGTTAACTTACCATCTACTCTCTTCTACTGCTTCAAGATGGAGGCTGCCAAAAGCGTAGTCTTCGATAGGATTAGCTAACCCCTCTTATTCTGGCATTCTGGAGTTCAGTCTATATATACTACCCCTTCCATTGATACCAATGCATATGTAGTGTAGTTCCTTGCTTGCGAGTACTTTGGATGAGTACTCACGGTTGCTTTGCTCCCCCCCTTTTCCCCTTACTATACCTGGTTGTTGCGACCAGATGTTGGAGCCTAGGAGCCAGACACCACCGACGACGACTCCTACTACACTGGAGGTGCCTACTACTACGTGCAGACCGCCAACGATGACCAGGAGTAGTTTAGGAGGATCCCAGGTAGGAGGCCGGCGCCTCTTTCGATCTGTATCCTAGTTTGTGCTAGCCATCTTATGGCAACTTGTTTAACTTATGTTAGTACTCAGATATTGTTGCTTCTGCTGACTCGTCTATGATCGAGCTCTTGTATTCGAGCCCTCGAGGCCCCTGGCTTGTAATATGATGCTTGTATGACTTATTTTATTTTTAGAGTTGTGTTATAATACCTTCCCGTGAGTCCCCGATCTTGATCGTACACGTTTGTGTGTATGATTAGTGTACGATTGAATCGGGGGTATCACATTTCTCTTCCTATGTTCACCATGGGCTTCTATATACTGTCTAAGGGCACACATGAGGTTTGATAAGCATAGAGGTGCATTTTTTAGAATTCTTCGGACAACAAGTGAAAATATAGATTTGTCAAGTGGGATATCATATGCAGACCTAAAAGCCTTAGGGGCTAGGGATTTTGAACACCTCGATTATGAACACCTATCTTATTATTAAATGGTGGTGGAAGATTATGATTGTTACCCCTGGCACCCTCTGGTTTGATCTCCTTAAAGCTAAATACTTCCCTACTGGTAGTCCCATGTTTGCCTCGGCGACTCGTGGATCATAGTTTTGGAAGGACCTTATTAGGGCGAGGGATGTGTTTCGGGAGGATGTCAAGTCTGTGGTCAATAATGGTGTTTCCACTCATTTTTGGTTAGACTGGTGGTCTGGTGACTCCACTCTTGTTTCTTCTTTTCCATGTTTGTTTTCTTATTGTTCTAATCCTGAGATCTCAATCTTTGAGCTCTCCCATAATAACTGAGACTTGGGCTTCCATAGGTCCCTTTCTCCCGAAGAATTGGGGGGCTGGCATCGTCTTGCTGCTGTGTTCCCGATCCTCTCGAAGGAGGAGGACTCGGTTGCCTGGCCCCATGTTGTGTCTGGGAAGTTTTCCATCAAGTCTCTTTATGCTAGAATTATCTCTAGTACCCCTACTTCCAAGTTCCACTGGTACAGCAACGTGTAATACAAACGGTTTTTAACCCCTTTCCGCAACGACATTTGGAACCATCGTCAAGTGAGTGTGGGTGAGGGAGTCCTGGACTAAGGGGTCCTCGGGTGTCCGACCTGTTAGCCACGGGCCAGACTGATGGGCTGTGAAGATACAAAGACCGAAGACTCTATCCGTGTCCGGACGGGACTCTCCTTGGCATGGAAGGCAAGCTTGGCTACCAAATATGAAGATTCCTTTCATTGTAACTGACTTTATGTAACCCTAGATCCCTCCGGTGTCTATATAAACCGGAGGGCTAGATCCTTAGAGGAGGACAATCATAATCATAGTCATATAGGCTAGACTTCTAGGGTTTTAGCCATTACAATCTCGTGGTAGATCAACTCTTGTAACCCCCATACTCATCAATATTAATCTAGCAGGAGGTAGGGTTTTACCTCCATCAAGAGGGCCTGAACCTGGGTAAACATTGTGTTCCATTTCTCCTGTTACCATCAACCTCAGACGCACAGTTCGGGACCCCCTACCCGAGATCCGCGGTTTTGACACCGACATTGGAGCTTTCATTGAGAGTTCTGCTGTGTCGCTGCCAAGAGGTTCGATGGCCCCGTCAATCATCCACAACAACATTGTCCAGGGAGAAACCTTCCTCCTCGGACAGATCTTCGTGTTCGGAGGCTTCGCAATGCGGGACAACTCGCATGGCCATCTAGACCAGATCAATAGCTACGCCCCTAGCCACCAGGTCAGATTTGGAAGCTTGAACTTTGTCACGAACATCCGTAGAGACCTGATCTTCGACGGATTCGAGACCACGGCAGTAGCCGCTCCCTTTCACCATGATGAACATGACTTAAATCTGTCATCAAACCACACCCAGGAGATGGAACCTACAACCGCTCCGGCTCTAGATCCGGAGCAGATCATGCCATCCGAGGACAGGAGGCTCATCCCCGCCATGGGGGCCGCAGACTCAGCAGCGTTGGAGCCACACACAGACCCAACATCAAGTGAGATCTGTGTTGCCAGAACCTCAGACACATTTCTGGCTACAGGTTCCGAGGCATGTGCGTCCATGCACGATGAGCATGATCGGGCGTCGATCGTTGAATTCAGCTCCGTGGACATATTCCGGTACTCACCTTTAGGTGACGTGCTAAACTCATTGAAAACACTCTCCCTAGTGGGGGACTCACAACCGAATTATATCCGGTTTGAACTGGAGGCCGATGATGAAGAATTTAGCTTCCCACCCCCATCCACTTAATAGCCACTATCGAAGACCTAACTGACATGCTCGATTACGGCTCCGACGACATCGATGGTATGGACGACAATGCTAGAGAACAAGAGGCCCAAAACCCGTTGTTTACCGGATGCTGGACGGCCACTTCCTCGTATGACGTATACATGGTGGATGCACCAAAAGAGAATAGCGGCAACGACAAGGAAGATCCGGTTGAGGATAAACCTCCCGAGATACAACCAAAGCACCGGCGTCAGCGGTGCCTCTCCAAGTCACGCCGCAGCAAAGACAACAACGCCAGCACCGGAGAAGATAACACTCCGGATGGTGCCGAAGATAATGAAGACCCTGTTGAGGCAACTGCCAAACAAAATGAACGGGAAGACGGGCAAGTTAGCCCTGGTGAACAGGCCACACACGAAGACTCGGAGGACAGTAATTATCTTCCGCTCTCCGAGGATGAGGCGAGCCTCTGCATTGAGGATTTTATCGTGCCTAAGGAACCTCTCGAGCAGGAGCGCTTCAAGCGCCAGCTAATAGCCACTACAAGGAGCCTAAAAAATGAGCAGTAAGAGATTCAAGCTGATCAAGACCTGCTCAATGACAGATGGACTAACGTCCTGGAAGCTGAGGAATACAGCCTCAAGCGACCACTCACAAGTTACCCGAAGCGCAAATTACTACCTCAATTCAATGATGAGGCACTAGAGCCCATGCCATCAGCGCACAATGCGGCTGACCGACCACCACGTGGCCGGGACAAAGCGGTAACACAAGCTGAACACCAGCCCACCTTACCTCGCCATAAAGGCAAAGACAAAACTGCTCAGGGATACATGTATGATCTCCGACAGGGCCTGAAGAATAAAACAGGTCCGGCCAGATCGATCTACGGATCATGGGGGCGTGCCTCGACACGCGACGACGGCTATCAAGCCGAACATGGCAAGTACAATTATGTCCGAGCTGAAAGCCGCAGACGGACTCCATCCGAACTATGTCACGAACTGGCCCGATATATAGGCGCCATGCATCCTCTCTGCTTCACTAATGAAGTCATGGAACATGAATTCCCAAAAGGGTTCAAACCCGTGAATATCGAATCATACGATGGAACCACAAACCCCGCGGTATGGATTGAAGACTTCATTCTCCACATTCATAGGGCCCGCGGCGATGACCTTCATGCCATTAAATACCTCCCCCTAAAACTCAAAGGGCCAACCCGGCACTGGCTGAATAGCCTTCCCGAAGATTCCATTGGCAACTAGGAGGACTTGGAAGAAGCCTTCCTTGACAACTTCCAAGGTACATATGTTTGACCTCCGGATGCCGGTGACTTAAGTCACATAATTCAATAGCCCGGAGAATCAGCCAGGAAACTCTAGACTAGGTTCTTAACTAAAAAGAACCAGATCATTGACTGTCCGGATGCCGAAGCCTTGGCGGCCTTCAAACGCAGCATCCGGGACAAATGGCTCGCCCGACACCTCGGCCAAGAAAAGCCAAAGTCCATGGCAGCCCTTACGGCACTCATGACCCACTTTTGTGTGAGCAAAGATAGTTGGCTAGCTCATAGCAATAATAGGGCAAGTGAACCTGACACTGCGGAAGCCAAGAATAGCAACGGCAAGCCCTAATGCAATAGACACAAGCGTCGAAACAACGGTGACAATACCGACGACATGGCGGTCAATGCTGGATTCAGCGGCTCCAAGTCCGGTCAGCGAAAGAAGCCGTTCAAAAGGAACAATTCGGTCCCATCCAACTTGGACCGCATACTCGATCGCCCATGCCAGATACACGGCACCCCTGACAAACCAGCCAACCACAACAACAGAGACTATTGGGTTTTTAAACAGGCCGACAAGTTAAATAACGAGAACAAGGAGAAGGGGTCGCAAAGCGAAGACGATGACAAGGGGCCCCGGCGACCGAACACAGGGGGACAAAAGAAGTTTCCCCCCAAGTTAAAATGGTAAACATGATATACGCTACCCACATCCCCAAGAGAGAATGCAAGCGCGCGCTCAGGGACATCTACGCGATAGAGCCAGTGGCCCCAAAGTTCAACCCATGGTCTCCTGCCCGATCACTTTTGCTCACAGGGACCATCCGACCAGTATCCGTCATGGTAGTTCAGCCGCACTGGTCCTCGACCAAATCACTGATGGATTCCACCTCACGCGAGTCCTCATGGATGGTGGTAGCATCCTGAACCTGCTCTATCAGGATACAACGCGTAATATGGGCATTAATCCATCAAGAATTAATCCCACAAAGACTACCTTTAAAGGAGTCATACCAGGTGTAGAGGCCCACTGTACGGGCTCAATCACACTAGAGGTTGTCTTCGGATCTCCGGACAATTTTTGAAGCGAAGAGCTGATCTTCGATATCATCCCCTTTTGCAGCGGCTATCACACACTACTCGGACGACCAAAATCCTGGACACTGTCAAACGAGTCCGGACTACTTTGCAGCAGAACAGCCCAGCTCGTCAAGAGCTCGACTAGCAACTCGGCCTCCGTCCCTGTCCCAACCAAGAAGTGGCATTCGTACCGCGCGTACAAACTACACACTCAAAATACCATGGGCATATACGGAGGCATAACTATCTTGTGATACAAATACGGCTTGACCGCTCCTAGACACACATACTTTCCATTTTTCCTTTTTTCCTTTTTAGGTCTTTTTTCCGTAGGTTTCTTCTGACGACCTGATCATCAGTCCTCTCGGTAGGATGGATACACCAAGATGGCAATAAGCACTGGCGTACAAGGGAATCCCTAGATGATCTCTTTAATGATCACTCTACCTACCTTCAGGACCCGCACACAGCTGTCCCTTGGCTAGGGCATGTTAAATAGCCCGGTTGCTTATCGCACCACTTGTACGAATACGCTTTGACGTATTAATCAAACTATAACGGAAACAGTTTGCGGCCCAACTTTTGCGGCACTGGCTTACTCCCCTTTTACTTTTCCTTTTCCTTTGAGGATTTTCTCAAAGTTGCGACCGTACACTTTGGTACGCTTTAATCTGCTAGGGGCTTCATCGTGACCCACAATAGGACAAAAAAGTCCGAACACTTTCTACAACATAGTTCGGCACCCCTAATTTAGTATTATTTGCATTGGCTCTGAATCATGTCATTGGTCAATAGTTGGGTTGCCCGCCTCATGTGTTTACTACCTTACGTTCCGCTACATCGGCTGGGGTAGTAAAGGGAGAACTACTGCAATTGTGTCCTGGCTTATCCGGATGAGCACCTCAGTAGAGAAAGCCAAAAACTGACTGTCATGATGCGGCGAGAGCCGGTCAGCTCTTCGGAGGTCTCAAATCTTTAGCGATTTTTTCCGCATTATGCGATGAATCAGTTTTTCCCCTATCAGGTGTTTATAGTACCCTAGTTCGGATACTAGGGGCTGCGCCTAAATTTTCATTATAGAACTCCTATGGCTAAGTGAGGGTGATAAAGCCATATAGTCCGATTGCCTGGTTCGTTGCGCTCAACACCTCCTTCAAGGACCAAGCAAATTGGATCAAGAGTGTTTAGATTCCATCCCAAACACCGCCGTACTACCTACATGGGGGCTGAAGCCGACGACTAGCCAACTCTCAGAATTTCATAAACACGGCCGCACAGGAGGTAAAATATTAAACAAGCATTATATTACATAGCCGAACTTGTTACAGAGCGAGACAATATTCACTCGAAGATTACATCATTCGTACACTGCTCCGCAACAATGCGGGATCCCTCAAGGACTTCGCTAAAATATCGCTCGGGCGTGTGGTACTCCATGCCCACGGGCGGTCCTTCTGTCGCGATTGTGGCAACATCCATCTTTGCCCACTGCATCTTGACACGAGCGAAGGCCATCCACGCACCTTTAATACAAACCGACCGCTTGATGGCATCAAGCCGAGGGCAGGCGTCGACTAGCCGCTTCACAAGACTGAAGTAGCTGTTGGGGATAATTTCGGCTGGCCACAGCCATACTATCAAGTCCTTCATGGCCAGTTCAGCCACCCTATGCAGCTCGACCAGCTATTTTAGCTGGTCGATCACGGGCACCGGATGTTCTGGCGCAAGGTATTCCGACCAGAACAGCTTCTCCGTCGAGCTCCCCTCTCCGGCTTAGAAGAATTCATCAACATTAGAAATGATGCGCGGAAGATCCGCAAATGCCTCTGGAGAACTCCAAATACGGGTCAGTAAGAGATATCTCTTCTCCACATACTTGCTTTGCATAATAAAAGCCTTACCCGCCGCGATCTTTTTGGCCTCCTAGATTTCCTGGAGGGCGCCTTGAGCTTCGGTCCAGGCCTCTTGTGCGCTTTGGCAGGCCTTCTCAAGTTCGGATTCTTGGTCCGCATGTTGACGCTCCAAGGACTCGTATTTCTTCGAGGCATCCTGGATCTCCTGCTGGACCTCCCTAACCCTGTCCTCATGCTTTTTCCGGACGGCTCGTTACTTCGCACCCTCTCCTCGACCACGGCCAGCGCTCTCTTGAGGGTTTCAACCTCAATCACCGCTCCTACAAATATCACGACACTACAATCAATATACATCGTTTATTGTTTCCGAACATATAGCAAGTCTCCACATACCTTGCGTGTCCTCCAGTTGCCTTTTCACAAGGCAGAGCTCTTCTTCGGCCCGGTCCAGACTCTGCTTTAGTCCGGAGACCTCAGCGGCATGAGAGGTGGCAGCCAGCAGCGAATATTTAGTTAGTTTCCTGCGAAAATTACTTGATCCTTTGTCTGGCTTTTCTTTCTGAACACCACCAACGCTGTCAGGACCCCGATCCTAAGTCACACCGAACTAGCATGTAACACATCATATCACTTTGCGGCCTCACGCACGGTATTCCCAAGGGTGCCACCTTACCTGGCCCGGGACCGTTTGCGCCTTTTGGCTCACGTATATGATAGTGTCGCTAGCATCCATATGACAGAGAACCTGGGCCAACATGACTAGTCGTGAACCCAAAGTGGCACTAACTTACGGGGACGGGCATACATGAATCAACATCGAGCATGTCGGTCAGCAGCGTGCGAATCCGGGCTGTACCACTGGGCTAATAGGACTCCGGTGAACCGGGCTGTAGCAGGCTAGGCAGGACTGCGGATGTCACCGCGTGAAATTTCCCCAAAGGGACAAACACAGGAACGAAGTGAATCACATGCCGGCCAGTCAAGTGTTCCGGAGCAGTAGTGCTCGGCTAGCAGGACTCCGATGAACCGGGCTGTAGCGGACTACTATGGCTCACGGATGCACAAGACTACATTTCCCCATAAGAGAGGCTACCAAGGATAAATAACTAGGTTGTCAGATCCCACACATACCAAGCATTTCACTCATACACACAATATGCTCGATATGTGTAAATACAACATGGCATCACAACAAAACTCTATGACTCAAAGTATTTATTTATTAGGCTCCGAGGAGCGAGATATTACAAACATGGGTCTCATGACCCAACATTTAGAGCATACAAGTCAAAGCACATGCGGAAGCTTAACATGTCTGAGTACAGACATCTACAAATGAAAAAGGCTGAGAAGCCTGACTATCTACCAGATCTTGCTGAGGACACAAGATCGTAGCTGAGGTATCAACCTAAACGTCGAAGTCCACACGGAACTACTAGCGAGACTGAAGTCTCTCTGCAAAAACATAAATTAAGCAAACATGAGTACAAATGTACCCAGCAAGACTTACATCCGAACTAACTACATATGCGTCATTATCAACAAAGGGATGGTGGGGTTTAACTGCAGCAAGCCAGCTTGACTCAGTGGCTAACCTGAACTACTACTGCAGGTAACTCTCTTGAGGTGGCGCACATGAGTCCACATATTCACCAATCAATACACCACTATGGATCTGCTTCCGTCTCCCTACGAGAACGCCATCCATAGCACTCACGCTTATCATGCGCATTTTAGAGTATCCAGTTTCACTTGTCCATGAACTGTATAGGCAACCAATTAGTACTTTACCGCGGACACGACTATTCGAATAGATGGTGTTAACCCTACAGGGGTGTACTTATTCACACACGCTCTCACAACTTACCGCCGTTTACACGACATGTACTCGGCAACCTTCAAGCAGAAGCCCAATGAGGGTGTCGGCCACGGCCTACCTAAACACTCAAGTCTCTAGTCCAAGTTTATCGCCTATCCAGGTTCCATCCGTAGGGAGTCTGGTCGAGGTTTCCACATACGGCCCCGAATGATGTGTACAGGGTTCCCGAGACACCAAACGGGCGACTCGGTACACCGTGCCACGGTGTATCTACTGCATCACAGCCCACCCGTAGGGTCAGCGCTACACACGGCCGCAAGCTGTCAGGACCCCGATTCCAAGTCACATCGATCTAGCCGGTAACACCTCATACCGCTTTGCGGCCTCACGCACGGTATTCCCACAGGTGTCTCCTTACCATGGCCCGGGACTGTTTGCGCCTTTTGGTTCACATATATGATAGTGTTGCTAGCATCCATATGACAGAGAACTCGGGCAAACATGACTAGTCGTGAACCCAAAGTGGCACTAACTTACGGGGACAGGCATACATGAATCAACATCGACCATGTCGGTCAGCAGCGTGCAAATCCGGGCTGTAGCACTGGGGTAACAGGACCCAGTGAACCGGGCTGTAGTAGGCTAGGCAGGACTCCGGATGTCACCGCGTGACATTTCCCCAAAGGGACAGACACAGGAACGAAGTGAATCACATGTCGGCCAGTCAAGTGTTCCGGAGCAGTAGTGCTGGGCTAGCAGGACTCTGGTGAACCGGGCTGTAGCGGACTACTATGGCTCATGGAAGCACAAGACTACATTTCCCCATAAGAGAGGCTACTAAGGATAAACAACTAGGTTGTCGGATCCCACACATACCAAGCATTTCAATAACATACACACAATATGCTCGATATGTGCAAATACAACATGGCATCACAACAAAACTCTACAACTCAAAGTATTTATTCATTAGGCTCTGAGGAGCGAGATATTACAAACATGGGTCTCATGACCCAACATTCAAAGCATACAAGTCAAAGCACATGCGGAAGCTTAACATGTCTGAGTACAGACATCTACAAATGAAAAAGGCTGGGAAGCCTGATTATCTACCAGATCCTGCCGAGGGCACAAGATCGTAGCTGACGTATCAAGCTAAACGTCGAAGTCCACACGGAACTACTAGCGAGACTGACATCTCTCTGCAAAACATAAAATAGGCAAACGTGAGTACAAATGTACCCAACAAGACTTACATCAGAACTATCTACATATGCATCGGTATCAATAAAGGGGGTGGTGGAGTTTAACTGCAGCAAGCCAGCTTTTACTCAGTGGCTAACCTGAACTACGAGTGCAAGTAACTCTTTTGAGGTGGCGCACATGAGTCCACATATTCACCAAATCAATGCACCACTACGGATCCGCTCCCGTCTCCCTACGAGAACGACGTCCACAGCACTCACGCTTATCTTGCACATTTTAGAGTATCGACTTTCACTTGTCTATGAATAGTATAGGCAACCAAGTAGTCCTTTACCGCGGACGCGACTATTCGAATAGATGATGTTAACCCTGCAGGGGTGTACTTCTTCACACATGCTCTCACCACTTACCGCCGTTTACACGACATGTACTCGGCAACCTTCAAGCGGAAGCCCAACGAGGGCGTCGGCCACGGCCTACCTAAACACTCAAGTCTCTAGTCTAGGTTTATCGCCTATCCAGGTTCCATCCGCAGGGAGTCCGGCCGAGGTTTCCACATACGGCCCCGAACGATGTGTACAGGGTTCCCGAGACACCAAACGAGCGACTCGGTACACCATGCCACGGTGTATCTACCGCATCATAGCCCACCCCTAGGGTCAGCGCTACGCACGACCGCCAACACATATCCTATAAACACCAGAAACTACTTGCAACTCCTGGACAGAGAACTAGGGTGGTTAAGAAGCCGAGAGGTTCCATTGGTTTCGGGCCCAATGCATGGTAGTAGCTGGTTCTTAAATCACATATACAGATCTTGGTGCTTAAGGACGGTTCCAATGAAACAACCCACCATGTACTCCTACATGGCCTCTCATCGATAGCTTTAACAAATCGTGTTCAACACACTTAGCTCACACACAATAGGACATGTTCACAACTTTCCAATTCATCCCCGATGAATCAGACCTGACACAACTCTAAGCAATAGTAGGCATGACAAACAAGCATGAATGAGTAGGCACATCAGGGCTCAAACAACTCCTACTCATGCTAGTGGGTTTCATCTATTTACTGTGGCAATGACAGGTCATGCAGAGGAAAGGGGTTCAACTACCGCAACATGTAACAGTTGAATCGTTGTTGTCCTAATGCAGTAAAAGAGAGTAGGAGTGTAAGTGCATCTAGTGCCCCTTAGTGATTTTGGTGTATTGAAGACTTATAGGCTAAGGGACTAATGTGTTTATGAGTGTACACATGTCTATAAGTCTATGAGGAGGTTGATATTTACAGAGAAAGTCGACCCCTAAAAATGAAGTTCTTCGTTTGAAGACTTTGGTATTCTGAAGACTTTCTGAAGACTTTGAAAGTGAAGAAAATGGTGTGACCTTGAAGACCTGGTATTCATTTGAGGAACATAAAGCGTGAAGACTTTTGTTTTCATAGTTTCATGTTCTCTTTCTTGAGTCATAGGAAACACTGTACTGTTAAAGGGGGTCTAGGAAATACTAAGGAAAAATTTCCATGTGATGCCCAAATCAAAATCCTACACCTACCAATCCCTTCGAGTGAAGCCATTGGAAATCTCATACAGTCCAATCATATTCTTCAGTGACAGAGACGAAGTTCTTCTGGTCTCTGAGGAATTTGTTCTGACTGAGGAGTTAGGAATTCGCCAGTGCGGATTTCCTACATAGTGAGGAACATGATAGCCCTGAGGATTTTGCTACTCAAAATTCCGACCGTTGCTGTGCTATGCGCCAGCTGTCCCAAAACATCTATCCACCTAACGGTCATATCATTGAAGGGCATTTATGTCTTATCATGTCGTGCTGCTCCCTAGGCTATAAATAGCCACCCCCTACAACCACTAGCTGGTTGGCTGCTCCGAGAGAAACTGAGACTTGTCATTTGAGAGCAACCCATCCTCTGAGGACTTTGAGCAAAAATCATCAAGTGAGGAAAAACCAAAAAACCCAAAACCCAAACACCTACAAACCCCAAGTGATTGAGCATCACTGAAGAGATTGATCCTGCGTGGATCCGATGCTTGTTACCTTTGAAGACTGTGCTTCTTCTAGACGGTTAGGCGTCATGGTCTAGAGCATCCAAGAGGAATTGTGGATCACCGAGTGACCAAGTTTGTGAAGGTTTGGAAGTCGCCTAAAGACTTACCACGACTGATTGGACGAGGTCTGTGTGACATTAGTTCAAGGAGAATACAGTGAGGACTGGGTGTCCTGAGCTGCGTGTTTAGGACTGGATGTCCGGGACTGTGTGTCCTCGAGTTTAAATACTCAGCCGCTCCAACCAGACGTACAACTGAGACATCAGTTGGAACTGGTCTACCAAATCATTGTCTTCACCAAGCTTACTGGTTCTATTTTCTCAACTCTTTCATTTCCTCATATCTGTGTTGTGTGCTAGTTCATATCTGTGCTTGAAGACTTTGACTGAAGACTTTCTCAATTTCCTCAGTTCAATTTCTTCAGTCTGTTTGCCTTCATCCTGTGTTATCCTGTGCTTACGCTTCCTGTACTCTGTGCCTGTCTTCATTTCATCATGATGACAATGTTTGTATTCTGTTATGTTTATTTTTGAGTACTTATTCCGCTGCTAGTAGTTCTTCGCTAAGGAATTTCCTCACCGGCAAATTCCTCAGTGAAGAATTTCATAAAAATCGCCTATTCACCCCCCTCTAGTCGATATAACACACTTTCAATTGGTATCAGAGCAAGGTACTCTCTTTTTCTGTGTGATTTTGGTTTAACCACCTGGAGTTTTAGTTATGTCGACCACAGGTATGATCAAGGTCTCTGCTGGGTGTCCTACCTTCGATGGGATGGACTACCCTACTGGAAGAATAAGATGCGAATGCATCTTGAAGTAATTGATAATGATCTCTGGTATGTTGTGGAAAATGGTGTTCCCTCAGTCACACCTTCTCTGAATGCTGCTGATGTGAAGATATTCAAGCAACTCGACTCTCAAGCGAAGAATATCATATGTGGCCATCTGAGCAAAGGACAGTATGGCAGAGTGAGTGCTTTGGAGACAGCGAAGCTTATCTGGGACATGTTGTCCAAAGTGAATGAAGGAGTCTCAACTCAGCGTGACTCTCGAGTTGATGTTCTTCGCAATCTCTTCAACCGCTTCAAAAGACTTGACAATGAAAATGTTCAACAAACCTTCGATCGCCTCACTGACATATCAAATGAGCTTCAAGCACTTGGTGCCACTGACATCACCGACCATGAGGTGGTGAAGAAATTGCTGGGATCGCTTGATTCCTCATTTGACACTCTGGCATTGATGATACAAGAACATGCTGATTACAAGTCACTTGATCCCGCTGATATTCTTGAAAGGCTAAATACTCATGAGTTCCAACTTGCTGAAAAGAGAGATCTCTATGGTTCAAGCCATGGCAGAACACGTGCACTGAAGGCCAAGGCAGTATCTGGGTCCGAAGATGAAGACACTGGTAGCAGCCTTGGTGATCCTGAAGAACTAAGCCATGATCTGGCTCTGCTCGTGAAGAAGTTCCAAAAGTTCTCAAGACGTGGTCGCCTTGGAAGACCCTCAAGGAGCAATGATTCCTCATCCAGTGACTACAAGAAGAGGCTCTATCACAAATGCAAGAAACCTGGACATTTCATTCAAGAGTGTCCTAAGTGGGAAAAGGAATCAAAGAAGAAGAAATACAAGGATTACAGTTCTGATGATGCAAAGAAAAAGAAGAAATCCACAAAATCTTCATCATCAAAATCCTCAAAGTCTTCATACCACAAGAAGAGCAGCTCCAAGAAGGCTAGGGCATTCATTGGCAAGGAAATGGACTCTGAGGCTGAATCTGAAGAAAATGAGGAAGAGGAGTCATCTGAGGAATCCGAATCCGGAGTGGCGAACCTAGCTCTCGCTACTGCATTCGTCAGTAAGTCTATCTTCAACACCGAAGAAAATGACCTCACCAACAATGCTGATTAAAGCGATGATGACTACGCTCCCACCTATTGCTTCGTGTCAAAGGGTGCCAAGGTACTCAAATATACCTCCTCTGAATCAAGTGATGATGAATCTGATGAAAACCTTAAGCCCAGCTATTCTAAACTTGCTAAGATTGCTATAAAACAACAAAGGGCTTTAGAAAAGGTTCAAAACATGCTAGACAAAAGTGATGATATGTTGGGTGAAGAAATGGATCGCACTGAAACTTTGACTGAAAATCTTCAGAGACTTCAGTCCAAGTTTGACAATCTTCAAAGTCATCATAACACTCTCTTATCGGATCATGAGAAGCTTTCTTATGAATTTCTTCAAAGAAAGCAAGACCGTGAGAAGTTAAGAGTGAGTTATGAAGATCTTCAGAAGGAGCGCGATTCATTACTTGCTCAACAAATTAGCGCTTCTCAGGAAGAATTTGTTCCTCCATGTTTGAAATGCATTGAACGTGAATCTGCTAATTCTTCACTTGAATGTTCAAATGCTGCTAATGTTTCAAATTCTTCACATACCTCTGCTATTACTAATTCCTCATCTGAGGACATTGCTAGTATCACTGACGATGCAGGGCTGAAGGAATTGTACATGACAGGCATGTACAAAAGCCTCAAAGGGCATCAGGCTCTTTGTGATGTGCTTAAAAAGCAGATCCTCAACAGGAACCCTAGGAAAGAGGGTATTGCCTTTGGGAGGAAACTCAATGCTGATGGTACATATTGGAAGCCTGAGCAGTACCCCAAAACTACATGGGTTGCTGCAAAGGGACCTCCAGTTGATCCATCTAACTTATCTGGATTTGCATGTGAATCTCCTCATTCTGATGATGAGTCAATTGACTCCAACTATAAACTGTTCAAAAATCAGAATGGTGAAGTATTTGCTAGATATGTTGGCACTAACTGCAGGATCGGTCCCCCTATAAAGAAAATATGGGTTCCCAAAAGATGCCTTGAAAATCTTCAGGTGAATGTCATCATGACGCCACCGGTGAAGAATAGGAACCCCAGATCAAATTCTACATATAGACCAAATTATTCATATGGATCCAAGTCCTCATACGGACCAAACTCCTCACATGGATCATATTCCTCATATGGATCAAAGTCCTCATATGAACACGTGCTAACCCGTCTGTTTCGCAGGGAAGATCTAAGGATTATGGATATGTGCATTATTCTTCAAATCATTATGTCCATAAGTCCTCTAAGAATTTCTCTGCTTACTCTTATGCTTACTCTAACCCATCTTATGTGAAACGAAATGGACTGGCTTCTATGACATCCTTCTCGTATGGAGCTCGCAGAATGATGAACTCTTTGCCACCCCTTCAGATGTGGGTGGTGAAGAAAAGGAACTAATCTCTTCTGTAGGGTCAGGTCTCCAGACATACGTAATCGTCTGAAGAATTTGCTGGAGACCTGAGTATGCCTGATAGGATGCAGGCTAATCATGAAGAAATGAACTTTCATTTCTCACATCCTCATATTGTTTTATCAGTTCTTTTACTTGATGAAATTGATCCGATGAATTGATGTCATATTCTTCATTGATGAAGTATATGAGTTTGTAAGCTGCACTAATTCATCTGCAAGATGATC
Organism: Triticum dicoccoides; assembly: GCF_002162155.2. Lineage (NCBI taxonomy): Eukaryota > Viridiplantae > Streptophyta > Magnoliopsida > Poales > Poaceae > Triticum > Triticum dicoccoides. Next base: position 263,646,190 of record NC_041380.1, read on the forward strand.
AACCCAAAGCCACTGAGTGGGTCCTCGATAGTGGATGTACAAACCACATGACTGGTGACAAGAATCTATTGATGGATGCTCCATTATATCCGTCGCATCTGAAGCATATCATCTTTGCTGACAAAGGCAAAAGTCAGGTATTGGGTCTAGGTAAGGTTGCGATTACAAAGGATCGACACATGGACAAAGTCATGCTTGTTGAGTCCTTAGGATACAACCTTATGTCTGTCTCAATGCTTTGTGATCTTGATATGGTTGTTGTCTTTGGCAAGTACCATTGTGTTGTGGTTATGGAAGCTGACAATTCCAAAGTCTTCGAAGGCTTTAGGAGAGGAGACCTATATATTGTTGATTTCTCTATAGGACCACAACCAGCCGTGTGCTTACTTGCAAAAGCTTCAGAAGGCTGGCTCTGGCATCGATGACTTGGTCATGCAGGCATGAGGAATTTGCACACGCTTGCGAAGAAGAACCATGTCATTGGCATCGAGAATGTCAAATTCCTCAAGGATCACCTATGCGGAGCCTGTGAAGCTGGGAAGATGACCAAGGCCAAGCATCCAGCGAAGACTATCATGACCACCACTCGCCCATTTGAATTGCTTCACATGGATCTCTTTGGTCCTAATCATTATTCTGCTATTTCAAATGAAGCATCTCAATATGGCTTTGTTATTGTTGATGATTATTCTTGCAACACATGGGTACACCTTGTTACTTACAAACACGAAGTGCAGGAAGTCTTCAAACGATTTTCCTCGAGGGCTTCAACCAACTTTGGTGTGAAGATCAAGCACATCAGAAGTGACAATGGCACTGAGTTCAAGAATTCTGGTCTCGATGACTATCTTGATGAACTTGGTATTACTCATGAGTTATCTGCTCCTTATACTCCTCAGCAGAACGGCGTCGTGGAGCGCAAGAACAGGACTCTTGCTGAGATGGCTCGCACTATGCTTGATGAATACAAAACACCTCGTCGTTTCTGGACGGAGGCAATTGATACTGCATGCCACATCATCAACAGAGTATATCTTCACAAATTCTTCAAAAAGACAGCCTATGAACTCCTCACTGATAAGAAACCCAATGTAAGTTATTTCAAAGTCTTCGGTGCTAAATGTTGGATTAGAGATCCTCATCACAACTCAAAATTTGCACCGAAAGCACATGAAGGTTTTATGCTTGGTTACGGAAAGGACTCACACACCTACAGAGTCTTCAACAACGTTCTTCACAAAGTTGTTGAAACTGTAGATGTGTGGTTCGATGAAACTAATGGCTCGCAAAGAGAGCACCTACCTACTGTGATAGATGAACCAACACCTGAGGAAACTATCAAGTTCAAGGCTACTGAGGATGTCATTCCTACTAAAGAATCTGCTGAAGAATTCATTCCAGAACATGAAGAACGTCGAGCTAATGCACCTGAAGAAAATGCTGAAGAAGATGGTGCTGAAGAAAATGCTGATAAAATTCTTCAATGGCAACCAGCTCATCCTCGCATTGCAAAAGAAGTGCAAGTTGAAAAGATCATCAATAACATCAGAGCGCCAGGTCCTCTCACACGCTCAAAAGCTTCACACTTGTCTAACTTTTGTGGGCACTATGCTTTTGTCTCTATTACAGAACCCACTAAGGTAGATGAAGCATTTCTGGAGCCTGAGTGGATTCAGGCCATGCAAGAAGAATTACATCAGTTCGAGCTCAACAATGTCTAGGAACTGGTCAAATGTCCAGATCCTCGCAAGCACAATATCATCGGCACAAAGTGGATCTACCACAACAAGCAAGATGAAAATGGCCTTGTGGTGAGGAATAAGGCACGGCTTGTAGCTCAAGGCTACACACAGGTTGAAGGAATTGATTTCGATGAAACTTTTGCACCTGTTGCTAGACTTGAGGCTATTCGCATATTACTTGCTTATGCTAACCATCATGATATCACTTTATATCAAATGGATGTGAAAAGTGCATTCCTCAATGGTAAGCTTGAGGAAGAAGTATATGTTGCTCAACCCCCAGGTTTTGAAGATCCATAGAATCCCGACAAAGTCTTCAGACTTAACAAGGCCCTCTATGGCCTCAAGCAGGCCCCACGGGCTTGGTATGATACTTTGAAGGAATTCCTCATGACGAAACGCTTCAAACCCGGTTCACTCGACCCTACTCTTTTCACTAAATCTTATGATGGTGAATTGTTTGTGTGCCAAATATATGTTGATGATATTATCTTTGGCTGTACTGAACAACGTTATAGTGATGAATTTGCATATATGATGAGTGAAGAATATCAACTGTCTATGATGGGAGAGTTGAAATTCTTCTTAGGTCTTCAAATTCGTCAACAACGCAATGGCATATTCATATCTCAGGAGAAATACCTCAAGGATGTACTGAGGAAATTCGGCATGCAAGATTGCAAAGGCGTCAAAATTCCTATGCCCATAAATGGCCATCTGTGCACTGATGAAAATGGTATTGACTTCGATCATAAGGTATACCTCTCCGTGATAGGTTCTTTATTGTACTTATGTGCATCTAGGCCAGATATAATGCTTAGTGTTTGCATGTGTGCCCGATTTCAAGCTACACCGAAGGAATCACACCATAAGGATGTGAAGCATATTCTTCGATATCTAGCTCACACACCAACACTTGGATTATGGTACCCCAAGGGCTCGGCTTTTGATCTCATTAGATATTCTGACTCTGACTATGCTGGTGATCATGTGGACCGCAAGTCAACATCTAGTCATGTCATTTTCTCGGACGATCTTTGGTCTGTTGGTCCTCGAAGAAACAGAACTGCGTATCACTATCTACTGCTGAAGCTGAGTACATTGCCGCTGGTTCTTGCTGTGCCCAATTGCTATGGATGAAGCAAACTCTCAAGGACTACGACGTCAACATGAAGAATGTGCCTCTCTTCTGTGACAATGAGAGTGCCATCAAGATTGCTCACAACCCAGTTCAGCACTCGAAGACAAAGCACGTTCAGATTCGTCATCATTTTCTTCGTGATCATGTGTTGAAGGGCGACATTTCTATTGAGCATGTGAAGACTGAAGAACAACTAGCCGATATCTTCACAAAGCCCTTGGATGAGAAGAGATTTAGCAAGTTGCGGTGTGAGCTAAATATCCTAGAATCTTTGAATGTTCTTTGAAAAGGACACTCATCCTAACACTTATGCAAAATTGATGACTTAGATGTGCAACACATGAAGAAACGTTTTTCTTCAATCAATGAAGAATAACACTCTTAGTGTGAAGAAATTAATGAAGAATTTGATTCTCAGAACCCTACGATAATTGTACGCGGTGTCTGAAATCATCATTCTTATATGGTGGATCACGCCACCACCAAAAGTTGAAATTCCTCAAATTATTCATATTCTTCAACTTTGCATAGTCTTCACTAGTTCCGTCGTTTTTCTTCATTGGCTATATATATATGAGTTTATGTCCTCTACCACATTCACTTATTGCTATTTCTTCAAGTTGGTTTTCTGCTAAGTGAATGTGATCGGACCCTTCCCCTCTATGCTATACTCAACCCAATCTGTTCACAAATTCTTCATGTGCGTTCTATTTGAAACTCATTCAAAATCTTCACTGTGTCCTTGTCGGCTGAAGAAATTGCAAACGGAACTTTAAAACCTATCTTATTGAAATTTTCGGTTTTGCCGCTCAAACCGTTCCGCATCCCACGATACACTTATCCACTCACCCACGATCTAACACAATCTCCACCTCTCACTACATGGGTGACACATGTCATGCGAATGAGAAGGGTCAGGGCCACGTTCGTCCAATTTCTTCGGGCGAGCAGTTTTTCACCGTGGCTATAAATACCCCTCCTTCCCTTCCTCACTTCTTTTACTCTGCTCGATCTCTCTCCAGCTCGAGCTTCTCAAACCCTAGCGCCGCCGCTACTTAATCGCCGCCGGTGAGGAAGAGCTTCACTGCCTCGACCTCGTTGCCGATGTACTCGCGCCGACCACGGAAATCTTCACTCAGGCGCCACCATAGCCGTCTTCCTCCGCCAAGTTAGGGCGTGGAAGATCTGCACAGATGAACTTCACATCTCCTCACTCCAGTTCGTCGTGTTCTTCGTCCAGGGTAATTAAAAGTTACTTTTACTACCCTCGTTGATTCGAATGATTATCTTCAAAATCTTCAAAGGTGTTTTTCTTCATAGATTCACACACTAAACACCTCACAGGTCATCAGTTCTTGATTCGTTTCTCTAAGCCATGTTTTTCTTCAAGATTCCTCAAATGTGTGGATTTTTAATCTACATCTCCGGAACCTAAGACAAAGAACGCTTTGTGAAATTCTTCAAGACTCATCTGGTCAAATTCCTCTAACTTGTTATTTTTACAAAACCTTCTGAGAATGCATATGACCTCTCCAAATTCCTCGCAACTATACTCTGTTCACAGGTACACATGTCAGCTGCTGAATCACTAGGTTCTCATCAACTTAACTCATTTGCAGCGTTCCTCGAAGAAAAGTTGCATACTTCTTCAGAGAATTCAATTGTTCAAATTCCTCAACTGAAGAAAATGGCTGATGGTAAGAAGCCACAGAAGGGAGGAAAGAGGCCTGAGGTAAATACAATGTTTGAGATCCCTGATGAAATATATGCTGGGTGATGAAGCTATGTACCTAGGGTAGGGTCATGGACCTGTCCTAACTGCCCTACCCAAGGACATCTCTAGAAGAAATCACCTTTCAATCGACTTGGAGGTGTTCCACTCGACAGACTCGAAGACACTCGACCAAGAAGCAATCACTCGACCAAGATCCAACCACTCGACGGCCAGGAGACCTAAAGTCACTCCACACGCTAACCGCCGGTCATTAAGTAGCTTTTATGGTCATCATAGCACTTTATTAGGGGCATTACCAGTAACGCCCGACCTTAATGTACTTAAAACCCTGCATAATTGAGGGCCGGAGGGGTCTGGCGAACTCTATATAAGCCACCCCCTCCTCAGTGTAAAGGGTTCGCACCCCTGTAATTCATACATACATAATCTAGTCGACCGCCTCCGGGCTCCGAGACATAGGGCTATTACTTCCTCCAAGAAGGGCCTGAACTCGTAAACCTCGTGTGCTTACAACTACTCCATAGCTAAGATCTTGCCTCTCCATACCTATCCCCCTACATTACTGTCAGACTTAGAACCACGACAGTTGGCGCCCACCGTGGGGCCGGTGTCTTAGCGATTTGTTGGAGGAGTTGCAATCTTTTCCGATCCAAATCATCATGGTTTCTGGGGGAGTTTTGGTGGAGGGCCGCGAGATCCGTCTCGGTGCACTCACGTCCATCGCCGAAGACTCCGCTTGGCTTCAGGAGGCTCCGCTCGACGTGGATGCACTCCCTGTCCGCGGGGCAAAGCACTTTCGCGCGTGCGTCCGCGGCGTCCTCTTGCGGCAATCGTCGACCCATTATCGGTCGGCCCCTGTGTTGTCCTTCCTCCCTGTTTCCCGCCGGCGCAAGCGCTCCGGTCGGTCGAGACTTCAGTGGTGGGTGAGACACGCGGTGGCACACCAGTCGGCCACCCCTCAAGTCACGGCGATCGAGCCCAACGAATCCCTCTACGGCCTGTTCGACCTGTCGACTGGCTCGGCAGAGACCGCATCCGAGTGCGACAACAGTGATCCGGCGGCGGAGGTTCTGATGGTCGATGGACCGCGCAGTCCTTCCGGTTTTCCTCATACCGACGGAGGCGCAGGTGGAGGCGACCCGTCGCATCCCCATGAGGAATATCTCCCCGAGCCTCTCACATCACTGTAGAGAGAAGAACTTCGTCGCCGGAACATGGATGCACTCCACACTCCTATCGTTGGAGAAACCCCCGAGGCTCGTGCCTTCGAGGACGCGCGCCTGGCAAACTTGGCTGAGCGCACTCGACTGGAGAACCTCCAGCGAGCACTCGACGAGCATGCGTGACAACGGGTTCCAGAATCCAGTCGACGTCAGCTCTTTCCGCCCCTGCAGGTATATCGAACTCCGATTCAGAATTTAGCAGCTGCAGCCCGTATAGCAGAGTCGATTCAGCCTTCCCAGTCAGAGGCTAGCAGAGGCTTGCTGCAGATCAGAGCATTACTACGGGCAGCAGGAGACCTAAATTCCACTGTTTCTCAGTCACGGAACAGGATTTATAGCAGATCCATTGCTGCAGACACAGTCCAGTCGGCTCATAGCCCAAGATCGCCCCTGAGGCATGAGGGACGTGGGGACCGGCGTGATCAGTATGGAAACCGTGAGCAGTATGATCACCGATTCGATCGTGACGATCGACGTCGAGTGCCCACCCCTCCCCCGAGGAGTGGATCGTATGTGCCTCGACAGCAGGATGACAGGCGCCCTCATAGTGTTGGACGAAGGATTCCAGTCGACCCCAGGGAACCAGGCTTTGATGCGAGATCCATTCTCGTTCAAGGTTTGGTCGACAGGAACAGAGCTCACCGAGAAGGTCACGACAGAGATGCACCTACCAGTAGCAGAGTACATGTTTCGGGGCCAGAGTGCTTTAGTAGAGCCATCAGGGCCGCTATGATTCCTCCCAACTTCAGGTTGGCGACTGGAGTCAGTAAGTTCACTGGTGAGTCCAAGCCCGATACTTGGCTTGAAGACTACCGAGTGGCTGTCCAGATTGGCGGTGGCAATGATGAAGTGGCCATGAAACACCTGCCTCTCATGTTGGAGGGCTCGGCCAGAGCGTGCCTGAATCAGTTAGCACCCAGCAGCATTTACACTTGGGAAGATCTCGCCCGAGTGTTTGTCACCACATTTGAAGGAACATGCAAGCGACCGGCAGGGCTGACGGAACTGCGGTCTTGCGTGCAGAAGCCGAATGAAACTTTGAGGGATTACATCTAGAGATGGATCATGTTACATCACACAGTAGAGAATGTGCCTGATTACCAAGCAGTCTGTGCCTTCAAAGAAGGCGTCAAGTACAGAGAACTGAATCTGAAATTCGGTTGACCGGAGACATGTCTCTGAATCGGATGATGGAGATTGCCACCAAGTAGGCTAATGGTGAAGATGAGGATCGTCTCCGGAGTGGAAAGCACAAGTCAGTCGCCCAAGAAACCGGAGGAGGAAATTCCAATCGGAAACAGAAGTGGAAAGCCAGCTGCTCCTGGGGAAGCCTTGGCTGTAACTCAAGGAAAGTTTAAGGGGAAACCCAAAGGGCCTTGGAACCCCAAGAAAGTTAAAGATCAAGACGGAAATGATGTGTTGGATTTGCCATGTCACATCCACACCAAGAAAGATGAAGAGGATAAGTTCATTTACCCGAAACATACCACTCGACAGTGTCGGCTCTTGATCCAGCAGTTCCAGGGCAAACAGCCCAAAGATAAGGAAAAGGAGTCGGACAAAGTTGAGGACAAAGAAGACAGTGATCATGGATACCCCCAGGTCAATTCCACCTTGATGATTTTTGCTGATGTTGAAAGCAAAAGTCGACTGAAAGTTATCAACCGTGAGGTGAATATGGTTGCTCTGGTGACACCCAGTTATCTGAAGTGGTCTCAGACTGCCATCACATTCGACCAGTCCGATCACCCAACGCACATTGCCACCCCTGGGAGGCAAGCTTTGGTGGTCGACCCAGTTGTTGAAGGCACTCGGCTGACCAAAGTCTTGATGGATGGTGGCAGTGGTTTGAACATACTGTATGCTGAGACGTTGAAAGGGATGGGCATTCCGATGTCCAGACTCAGTACCAACAACATGAGTTTCCATGGAGTCATTCCTGGGAAGAAGGCTGAGTCGCTCGGCCAAATTGCTCTTGATGTGGTTTTCAGTGATTCCAAGAATTACTGCAAAGAAAAGTTGACGTTCGAAGTTGTGGATTTCCAGAGTGCTTATCACACTATTTTGGGCAGGCCAGCTTATGCACGCTTCATGGCTCGACCATGTTATGTGTATCTCAAATTGAAGATGCCTGGCCCCAAAGGTGTGATCACTGTTACGGGCAATCGGAAGAAAGCAGAAGAGTGTTTTCAGAAAGGCTCAAAGATCGCTGACGCTCAGATGGCAGTGGTGGAGCTGCAGGAGTACCAGAAGACTGCAGACCCGAATGATTTGTTGCGAGCCAAGAAGCCCGCCACAGAATCAACTTTTCAGTCATCTGGTGAAACGAAGCCGGTTCACATTCACCCGACCGATCCCAGTGCTGCTCCGACTCATATCTCAACAACACTCGACTCCAAATAGGAAGAAGCGCTCATCTAGTTCCTCCGTGAGAACTGGGACATCTTCACATGGAAGCCTTCTGACATGCCGGGTGTTCCCAGGGGGCTGGCTGAGCACCGCCTACGAGTCGACTCAAAAGTAAAACCTGTCAAAGAACATCTCCGACGGTCCGCCGTCCAGAAGAGAAAGGCTATTGGTGAGGAGGTGGCTCGGCTCTTAGCAGCGAAGTTCATCCGAGATATTTACCACTCCGAGTGGCTCACCAACGTTGTCATGGTCCCCAAGAAGGACAAGTCACTTCGCATGTGCATTGACTTTAAACATATCAATCGGGCCTGCCCGAAAGATCATTTTCCCCTCCCCCGCATCGACCAGATAGTTGACTCGACTGCGGGATGTGAGCGACTGTCTTTTTTAGACGCCTATTCCGGGTACCATCAGATCCGTCTGTATGGACCTGACGAGATCAAAACAGCTTTCATCACTCCATTCGGGTGCTTCTGTTATGTTACCATGCCATTCGGCCTCAAGAATGTCGGAGCCACATTCATGAGGATGATTCAGAAGTGTTTGCTCACTCAAATCAGTCGGAATGTGGAAGCATACATGGATGATATTGTGGTCAAGTCACGGAATGGTTCCAACCTGCTGACCGACCTTGCTGAAACCTTTGCCAACCTCAGGAGGTATGATATCAAGCTTAATCCATCAAAGTGCACATTCGGAGTTCCTGGCGGAAAGTTACTCGGTTTTCTCATTTCCGAACAGGGAATCGACGCCAATCTAGAAAAAGTCGGTACTATACTCCAGATGAGGCGTCTTGTGCGAGTGCACGACGTCCAGAAACTTACTGGTTGCTTGGCCACTTTAAGTCAGTTCATCTCTCGTCTCGATGAAAAGGCATTGTCTCTTTACCGATTGATGAAGAAGTCAGACAAGTTCGAGTGGACTCCTGAAGCTGATGCAGCATTTGCAGAGCTCAAAGCTTTGCTATCCACCCAGCCGGTGCTTGCTGCCCCAATCAGCAAAGAGCTTTTGCTGCTTTACATTGCAGCCACGGGACAAGTCGTCAGTACGGTACTTACGGTCGAGCGGGAATAAGAAGGAAAAGCCTTCAAAGTTCAGGCCCAGTATATTATATTTCTGAAGTTTTGACCCCGTCGAAGCAAATATATCCTCATTATCAGAAGCTTGTATATGGGATTTATATGACCACAAGGAAGGTACCTCACTACTTCTGTGATCATTCCATTACAGTCGTTAGCGACGCTCCATTGTCAGAGATCCTGCACAACAGAGATGCAACTGGTCGAGTGGCAAAATGGGCGATTGAACTCCTTCCTCTAGATATCAAATTTGAGGCAAAGAAAGCTATCAAGTCCCAAGCAATAGCAGATTTCGTCGCCGAGTGGATTGAACAACAACTGCCGACTCAGGTTCACTCGGAGCATTGGACCATGTTCTTTGACAGTTCCAAAATGTTGAATGGTTCCGGTGCCAGGGTAGTATTGGTCTCCCCCCGAGGAGATAAGCTTAGATATGTTCTTCAAATCCACTTTGATTCCTCCAATAACGAAGCAGAATATGAAGCACTTTTATATGGGTTGCGCATGGCCATTTCACTCGGCGTCCGTCACCTCATGGTCTATGGCGACTCAGATTTGGTGGTTAATCAAGTGATGAAGGAGTGGGATGTCAGAAGTCCAGCCATGACTGGTTATTGCAATGCAGTGAGGAAGCTGGAGAAGAAATTCGAGGGATTAGAACTTCATCACATACCCCGACTGAAAAATCAAGCAGCTGATGATTTGGCGAAAATAGGTTCCAAAAGAGAAGCCATTCCCAGCAATGTGTTTTTGGAACACATCCACACACCATCAGTTCAGGAAGATCCCTTCACTGAAGAAGCCCCGTAGCCAAAAAGTGCCACGGATTCAATTGAAGTTGAAGTTCCAGCTATGGTCGACCTGATCATGGAAGTTTTGGTCATCACTCCCGACTGGACGGTACCGTACATCGCGTACATCCTAAGGAAAGAACTCCTAGAGGACGAAGAAGAGGCTCGACAGATCGTCCATCGATCCAAGGCCTTTATAGTCATAAAGGGACAGTTGTATAGAGAAAGCGCGACTGGAGTCAGTCAGAAGTGTATAACACCAGAAGAATGTCAGATAATCCTTGATGATATCCACTCGGGGACCTATGGTCGTCATGCGTCCTCTTGGACCATTGTGGCTAAAGCATACCGAGCGGGATTCTACTGGCCAAGGGCGAATGAAATGCCGAAAGAGATAGTCGACAAATGTGAAGGATGTCAGTTTTACTCCAATATTTCGCACAAACCCGCGTCAGCCCTGAAAACCATTCCACTCGTCTGGCCCTTCGCTGTTTGGGGACTGGACATGGTTGGACCACTGAGAACGGGCAGGAGCAGCTTCACTCATGTGCTAGTAGCAGTCGACAAGTTCACCAAATGATCTGCTATTAGTTTCATCAGAGAGTTGATATTCAGATATGGAGTTCCGCACAGCATCATCACTGACAATGGGTCGAACTTCGATTCTGACAAATTCAGAGCCTTTTGCGCCTCTCAAGGCACACGAGTCGACTATGCTTCAGTCGCTCACCCCCAGTCGAATGGACAAGCGGAAAGGGCAAACGGCTTAATTCTCAAAGGACTGAAACCCCGACTGATGCGCAATCTCAAGCACGCAACAGGTGCATGGGTCGACGAGCTTCCATCAGTTCTTTGGGGATTGAGGACAACCCCGAACCGATCGACTGGAAGAACCCCATTCTTTCTGGTCTATGGAGCCGAAGCAGTTTTGCCGAGTGACCTGCTTCACAACGCACCCCGAGTCGAGCTCTACTCTGAAGATGAAGCAGAACAAGCTCGACAGGACGCAGTCGACCTCCTGGAAGAAGAAAGAGAAATGGCCATCATCTGATCGACCATCTATCAGCAAGACTTGCGTCGATTCCATGCTAGAAATGTGAAGAGTCGAGCCTTCCAAGAAGGAGACTTGGTCCTCCGAGTGGATCAACAGAAACCACACAAACTCGCTCCTACTTGGGAAGGTCCCTTCATAGTCACCAGAGTCCTCCACAATGGAGCGTACCACCTTTATAATGTCGATCACCAGATTGATGAGCCACGAGCCTGGAATGCGGAGCTGCTCCGCCCCTTTTAAACTTGAATTCTCACTCGGATGAGATGTAATAAGAAAAACTTATGTAATTTATCTATCAAAGACAAGAGCGTTATAATTTTCCCAGTGATTGTTATTGTTTTTGTTTGCATGAGAAATCCCCCAGTGGGTGGCTTAGCTGCGAATCCGTTTCACCTAAGTTTGTAAATATAATGTCCTACCGAGTGGTGAGCCAGCCTCCCACTCGGGGGCTTAGCTGCGAACCCGTTTCGCCAGAGTGTTTGAAAATCCTACCGAGTGGTGAGCCAGCCTCCCACTCGGGGGCTTAGTTGCAGTCCAGTACTCGCCTAAGTGTTTGCAAATCCTACCGAGTGGTGAGCCAGCCTCCCACTCGGACGCTTAGCTGCAGTCCAGTACTCGCCTAAGTTTGAAAAATCCTACTGAGTGGAGAGCGGCCCTCCCACTCGGGGGCTTAGCTGCAGTCCAGTACTCGCCTAAGTTTGAAAAATCCTACCGAGTGGAGAGCGACCCTCCCACTCAGGGGCTTAGCTGCAGTCTAGTACTCGCCTAAATTTGAAAATCCTACCGAGTGGTGAGCCAGCCTCCCACTCGGGGGATTAGCTGCAGTCCAGTA
>NC_041380.1:263658734-263671765 GCF_002162155.2 Triticum dicoccoides
TAAGTTTGAAAAATCCTACCGAGTGGAGAGCGAGCCTCCCACTCGGAGGCTTAGCTGCAGTCCAGTACTCGCCTAAGTACGAAACATCCTACCGAGTGGAGAGCGACCCTCCCACTCGGGGGCTTAGCTGCAGTCCAGTACTCGCCTAAGTTTGAAAAATCCTACCAAGTGGAGAGCGACCCTCCCACTCGGGGGCTTAACTGCAGTCCAGTACTCGCCTAAGTTTGAAAAATCCTACCGAGTGGAGAGCGACCCTCCCACTCGGAGGCTTAGCTGTAGTCCAGTACTCGCCTAAGTACGAAACACATCCCAATCCGCAAGGATGACGAGGTGCAGGTCGACTGCCACCTTCTCCTTTGGAGCTTCACCACAAATACAACGTGCGCTCCATCCCAATCCGCAAGGACGACGAGGTGCAGGTCGACTGCCGCCTTCTCCTTGGGAGCTTCGCCACAAATAAAACGTGCGCTCCATCCCAATCCGCAAGGATGACGAGGCGCAGGTCGACTGCCACCTTCTCCTTGGGAGCTTCGCCACAAATACAACATGCACTCCATCCCAATCTGCAAGGACGACGAGGTGCAGGTCGACTGCCACCTTCTCCTTCGGAGCTTCGCCACAAAAACAACGTGCGCTCCATCCCAATCCGCAAGGACGATGAGGTGCAGGTCAACTGCCACCTTCTCCTTCGGAGCTTCGCCACAAACACAACGTGCACTCCATCCCGACCCGCAAGGACGACGAGGTGCAGGTTGACTGCTACCTTCTCCTTTGGAGCTGTGCCACAAATACAAAAGTTGTCTCGAGTGAAGAACGAGTTCCACTCGACGGAGAATTCGTGAAGATATTCAACGATAAACCAAGTTCAGATAAATCCTAAAGGTTCCAGACCGCAGATCGAAGTGCTCGGGCATTCAGCCCGAAAGAGTTTAATGGTTACAAAAACCACTCGGCATTCCGAGACAAATTTAAGGTGGGGCATAAAAGTTTGTTCACTCCGCAGGAGGAGGACTGGTAGGCTCGACGAACTCGTCCAGGTCGACGCCGTCGGCGATCGGAGTGGCTGCAGAAATAAAAGTCTCCATAAAAGATCAGAAGTCATGCCTTTGGGTGTTGGCGACCTTGATTGCTGCCAGCTTATCTTGTCGCACCTCCTTGCAGTGGACACGAACCAAAGACAGAGCCACATCAGCACCACACCGGGCAGAAGATTTCTTCCACTCCTGCACTCGACCAGGGATCTTGTTAAGTCGAGTCATCAGAGACTCGAGATCATTCTGGAGCGTGGCCCCTGGCCAAAGTGTCGTGTCGATCCGTGACGTGGCGACCTTTAGTCGAGCCAAGTAGTCCACAACACCATCGATGCAGGATTCCAGTCGGAGCAGATCCATGGCAGTTTCATCTTTCATGGAGAGTTGATGGGGTCCAAACCTGGCTCAATCCGCCCAGTCTCCTCCTCGAAGTTTGGCAAAACTCTGCATTCACGATCCAAGGATAAGTCAATTTTCGTATGCTGAGTCGACAAAAAAAACATCAGTCAGAACAAAATGTATACCTTCAAGCTTGATCAACAACTTCTTGGCAAGGCTCCTCAGATAACTCTCCAGATCTTCCCTCCTGCGAGCGATGCCTTCCATCTTCTCGTACAGGTTGACATTGTTTTTATTCAAGCGCGTGCACTCCTTGTTGGCTTCGTTCAGGCTGATTTCATCTTGGCGTTCTCTTCTTCCAATTGGCCGACTGAAGCCAGTTTCTGTTCAGCCAGAGCGGTTCTGTCGTCAGCTTTCTTTTGAGCAGCAGCCAAATCCTGATCCTTCTTCGCCAGAGCTTTGTTCAGTTTTTCTACAAAGAAATGGTGCTTGATTCAGAAAGAGCAGAAGGGTACTCAAGCCTAAGACAAACCAGTCGACAAGCTCGTCTCACCATTGGCGTCGTCCTTGGCCTTTTGCAGCTCTATCTTGGCCAATTCCATGTCAAGGTTTAGCTGGATCTGCTGTTTCTCCAAGTCAGCAAAGCGAGCTCCAAGATCGCAAGATTTCTGCAAACAGGGAGGGGAAGTTATTTTACAGCGAAAAACGACAAAGACAATCAATACTAAGACTACGGTCGACTGCCTGCTGTGACGCCCCCGATTCAATCATACACTAATCATGCACGCAAATGTGTACGATCAAGATCAGGGACTCACGGGAAGATATCACAACACAACTCTACAAATAAAATAAGTCATACAAGCATCATAATACAAGCCAGGGGCCTCGAGGGCTCGAATACAAGTGCTCGATCATAGACGAGTCAGCGGAAGCAACAATATCTGAGTACAGACATAAGTTAAACAAGTTTGCCTTAAGAAGGCTAGCACAAACTGGGATACAGATCGAAAGAGGCGCAGGCCTCCTGCCTGGGATCCTCCTAAACTACTCCTGGTCGTCGTCGTCAGCCTGCACGTAGTAGTAGGCACCTCCGGTGTAGTAGGGGTCGTCGTCGACGGTGGCGTCTGGCTCCAGGGCTCCAGCATCTAGTTGCGACAACCAGGTAGAAGGGAAAGGGGAAAAGAGGGAGAAAGCAACCGTGAGTACTCATACAAAGTACTCGCAAGCAAGGAACTACACTACATATGCATGGGTATATGTGTAAGGAGGCCATATCAGTAGACTGAACTGCAGAATGCCAGAATAAGAGGGGGATAGCTAATCCTGTCGAAGACTACGCTTCTGGCAGCCTCCGTCTTGCAGCATGTAGATGAGAGTAGATTTAAGTCCTCCAAGTAGCATCTCCAAGTAGCATCTCCAGTAGCATCGCATAGCATAATCCTACCCGGCGATCCTCTCCTCGTCGCCCTGTAGAAAAGCGATCACCGGGTTGTCTGTGGAACTTGGAAGGGTGTGTTTTATTAAGTATCCGGTTCTAGTTGTCATAAGGTCAAGGTACAACTCCAAGTCGTCCTGTTACCGAAGATCACGGCTATTCGAATAGATTAACTTCCCTGCAGGGGTGCACCACATAACCCAACACGCTCGATCCCATTTGGCCGGACACACTTTCCTCGGTCATGCCCGGCCTCGGAAGATCAACACGTCGCAGCCCCACCTAGGCTCAACAGAGAGGCCAGCACGCCGGTCTAAACCTAAGCGCGCAGGGGTCTGGGCCCATCGCCCTGAGCACACCTGCACGTTGCGTACGCGGCCGGTGAGCAGACCTAGCAACCTCCATTACAAAGGAAGTTGCGTTAACGCAGTCCAACCCGGCGCGCGCCGCTCAGTCGCTGACGTCACGAAGTGCTTCGGCTGATACCACGACGTCGGGATACCCATAACTACTCCCACGTAGATGGTTAGTGCGTATAGGCTCGTAGCCAGACTCAGATCAAATACCAAGATCTCGTTAAGCGTGTTAAGTATCCGCGAACGCCGAACAGGACCAGGCCCACCTGTCTCCTAGGTGGTCTCAACCTGCCCTGCCGCTCCGCCACAAAGTAACAGTCGGGGGCCGTCGGGAACCCAGGCCCACCTCTACCGGGATGGAGCCACCTGCCCCTTCAGCCCCCATCTCCGAACAGTATCACAGGTAATGTAACTGTGTAAAGTATATCGTATATGCCCGTGATCACCTCTCGAAGTGATCACGGCCCAGTAGTATAGCATGGCTGACGGACAAGAGTGTAGGGCCACTGATGGAACACTAGCATCCTATACTAAGCAGTAGGATAGCAGGTAATGGTAACAACAGTAGTAGCAAGGATAGGCTATGCATCAGGATAGGAATAACGGAAAGCAGTAACATGCTACACTACTCTAATGCAAGCAGTATAGAGAAAAGAGTAGGCGATATCTGGTGATCAAAGGGGGGGCTTGCCTGGTTGCTCTGGCAAGAGAGAGGGGTCGTCAACTCCGTAGTCGAACTGGTCAGCAGCAGCGTCGGTCTCGTAGTCTACCGGAGAGAAGAGGGGGAAGAAATAATGAATACAGAGCAAACAAAGCATCACAAAATATAACAAGGCAATACGCGGTGTTCGGTGTGCCCTAACGCGGTAGTAGGTGATACCGGTGAAGGGGGGGAAAACATCCGGGAAAGTATTCCCGGTGTTTCGTGTTTTCAGGCAGAGGAGCCGGAGGGGGAAAGTTGCGAGTTCGATAGGTTAGGGGTGTGTGGCGGACGAACGGGTTGCGTATCCGGATTCGTCTCGTCGTTCTGAGCAACTTTCATGTTGAAAATATTTTAATCCGAGTTACGGATTAAAAGATATGATTTTTAAAAGATTTTAACAATTTTGGAATTTAATTATTTATTTAATTAATTCGAAAAAATGTATTTATGACGTCAGCATGATGTCATGCTGACGTCAGCAGTCAACAGGGGTTGACTGAGTCAACCCTGACAGGTGGGTCCCGTTCGTCATTGACTGTTTAGTCTAATTAATGTTTAGCTAATCTAATTACTGTTTAATTAAACTAATTAGTTAATTAGGTTAATCTAATTATGATTAATTAACTTAATTAATTCCTTAATTAATTAATTAATTAATTAATTAATTAATTATTTAATATATATATATATATATATATTTAATTCTTTTTTTTTATAAAACCGTTCTGGGGCGGGGCCCCCTAGTCAGTGGCCCGGGGGCCATAGCGGGCAAACGGGTTACGGCCACGGGCGTACGGGCGCGGGCACGAGCGCCCCACGGGGCGAGCCCGGGCGCTGGCCTCGGGCGTGACCAGCAGCGCTGGCGCCGGTGGCCACGAAGCCGACCAGGGGGGCGGCGGACCTGGCAGGTCGCCAGGTCGGCGAGGGCGAGGCCAGCTCGGGGTGAGGCGTGGCCGAGGCGAGGCAAGGCAGGGCGACGGCCCGGGCGGAGGGCGACGCCGTCCGGGGCAAGACGAGGCCGGCGCGGGCGGAGGCACGCCGGTCAGGGCGAGTGCGCGCGAGACGGAGAGAGAGGGAGGGCCGGGGGTCGAGGGCGCGCCTGGGGCGATGGCCGGTGCGTCGGCCGCGGTGAGCGCGTCGTGGGGGGGAAAGAGGAGAGGAAGCGGGGCTCACGGCGGGTCGTAGGGACTAGGCAGCGGGCGTGAGGAGGGCGACGGGGACGAGGCGTCGGCGGAGAGGACGACGGGGTCGCAACGGAAGCAGGCCGGCAGGGAGGCGGACGGCGACGAGGTCGGAGAGGGGCAGCCCGGCGAGGAGGAGGGGGCGACGAGGTCGCCGTGCGGCGAGGGCGAGGCGGCGACGTCGGGGGCCGGCGCGGCGGCAACGGCGGGGGCCCCTTCCAGTCCAGGAAAGGAGAGGAGGGTGAGGCCGACGGCGAGCGACGGGCGGGGCGGCGCCGGTGATGCGTCGGGGAGGCGGCGATGGGTTCGGGCCCGATCCCGATTGGATCGGGGGGGAAAGGGAGTGGGGCGAGAGGAGAGGTGGGGATCGGCGTGGTGTGGTGGAGCGTGGGGCGCCGATGGGATCGGGGGTTGCCCCGATCTAGATCGGGGAAGGACGAGGGAGGAGTGGGACGAGGGGGAGGGAGTGGGTGGCGGCTAGGGTTGGCTTGGGGTGGGGGGGATAAGGAGAGGGAGTGGTGGCCGGTTGGGCCGATGGGTTGGCCCAGTGGGGGGTTGTGGCCTGCTGGGCCGAAGCCCAGTGGGGGGGGGGTTGCTTTCTCCTTTTTTTTTCTTAGCTTTGTTTTCTGTTTTCTTTTCTTTATCTATTTTCTTTTAATTTCTGTTTTATAAAATATAAATACAACTCCTAATTTAATGTTATAATTTATTCTACTGCCCCAAAAGTTCGACACCTAATTAAAATAGTTTGTATTATTATTATTTTTAAAAGGCATTTAATTAATTATTATAGCTCCTATTTTAATTAGTTTAGAGCCTTTAAACATTTTATAAAATTTGTGGTTTCTCCACCATTATTACTAAGGATTTATTGGTCACATTTAGCACATTTTAGTTTTTATGTTCGAAAACTTTTATCGTTTGACTTTAATTCAAATTTGAATTCGAATCGGTTTCGAACTAACACGAGGTTAGCAACAGTAACCGAGGTGACGTGGCATCGTTAACGCGGGATTACTGTAGTCTAATTATCCGGGCGTCACAATTCTCCTCCACTACAAGAAATCTCGTCCCGAGATTTAAGAGGGGAGTAAGGGGGGGGGGAAGTTCTGGTTACGGTATTCTAACGGATCTTCTCGGTCTTGGTTGCTCTTCTCGAAGTGGTTGATCCATTACATTGATGTCTTCATTTCTTTATTCCAAAGCATCATGATGAAGTTGTCGTCCTTTCTTCGGGAACTCCATCGTACTTACGAACAGGTAAGGGGCAGCTCTACAATGATAGGATGTTATAAGGGAAATTCATCTGGGGTATCCCAGGAATAAACATATGAGTAGCTCTCGAGTTGAACAAATGACACACATCGAAAGCAAAGTAAGATGGTGTAATAAGAGGTTTCAAGCGGATAGACAATCGTTCATTGCCTGAAGCAGAGTGCGAAAGGGGTTCAGAGCAACGAGAATAAGTATTGTGTCCGATACCAGAATAGATCAACAGGCAAGTGGCCCATGAATTACATACAAAGTCAAGCACGAGGAATAACGCTGACAACAGGGTGTACAGGAGAGTCAGGTTTCGATCCTGTGGAACGGTGGGTTATGGGCCCACCATGTGGGTTAAAAGCATGAAGGCGCTAATATTTGCACGGTCAAGATAACAAGGTATGTCAGAGGATAGCCTGTCGGTTTTGTTGTCAACAATGTCGGTACCAAGGGCGAGGGACGAAGAGAACCATTTCCCTGCTCGTTGAACGAGGCGGACCATTAGGCAAAGTTCTCGTCCATCGGTGGCTACCGAAATGTCATCAACAATAGTAACAGGTTCTTGCTGACAGAATTGTACACCGAGGAGTTTACATAAGCAGTAGAATATTGCTGCTTAGATCATATAGATCACAAGAAAGATTCAAACAACCAATGGAAAGTAAAATATGATTATCATATTAAACAGAACAATGGAAAGGAAAACGTGTTTAAACACATAATTCAGGGATATATCCTTCCCAATGACAAGCAGAGCATGATATCCATGATAGGATATAAAGTAGAAAACCATTTAGGTAAGGGGGAAGGAATCTCATGATATTACCCATACAACGGTGTTAGGATAAGTGATAAATAAAATTTAGTATCGTGCTTCAAATGTTCCTGTTGAAAATCGGAGTACCATTGACATGCTTCGAGATAGCATTGACATGGTCTTCAGGTGAAGATCAGACTTTGGAAACACGAAGGATCCATCAGGAATAACTTGTAGAATAAGTCTTACAATTTCCTCATGGACGAATGGATAACCTTGCTGAAAAGGAATCTATAATGATAGGTCCTCCAGTCGGGGGGGTGCTAGGCATGACATCATGTTACCGGGTCATCAAAGGATCAACGTCATAACTCTTGGAAAGTTGTCCCAACCATCATATCTGACCGAGATTCAGATCCGATTGGTGTCAGGATACCTGAGACTCAGGATGTCCGAGAAGAAAAGGCGCAACACAACTCGTTGAAATGGCATTGCAAGCTTCTCGGGAAATGAACTATGGGAGCGGGTTTCTGAAGCAATAGTTCACCATTAAACCAAGGAGAGGACAAGGAGGCGTCTGGTGAACTCAACGGCAATTCACCGATATTCCCAAAAGATGGATTTCCACCATTAGGTGAACAAGGAGATAACATTGTCAGATCAAATGATATAAGGAAGTATGCTCGAGGAAAACATACACAATTAAACATTGGTTGAAAGGTGCGCCCGAAATGTGGATTGGGTTGCACGACCAATGTCAGAATGGTGATTTAATTAGCGAAGGACTTAGAATGAACTATCGATCATTAACTTCAAAGCAATAGGGTTGCTAGAAGTGCATAATCCAAACAACACCGTTCACTTGTGGGTACCCCGGTTGGAATCAACACGAGGACCAAGAAAGAATGGTGATGGTGAGAAGTATCATTATAGCAAGAATTCTTAAGAGGTGGAGCAATCCTCACAACATTCTTAACATCAAAGATGGTAATACTCCGCGGTAGAATATAACATAAGTTGGATAGCAAGGAACTCAACGTACAACACAATACAGGAACAAGTTTTGTGTTGGAGGGAATGCAATAATGTTGTCGCTGATAACACCAATCATCGAGGGCAAGGATGGTATTTCTCATCATGATTTCAATAGATCTCTTGGAAGAGCTCAGAATGTTGATGATATTCACGACACATTTGTCGCGAGAGTTCATGAAGATGTAATCGATCGGTGATGACATCAAGTCAAAGTAATGATAAAGTGAAAGGTTATTGGAACCAAGGGTACGACACAAACTCGAAACCAAGCTTGTTGTTCAAGGCGAAATGATATGACGATGATGATCGACGTAAGGTTAGTTCATCGTCGAAAATTGTGCTCCGGGAAGATGGACCGGGTAGCACAGTTAAAATTAGCTCGATAATGATATAGCCGATCAGGCTAGGAATGACTTGAAGGATTAATAAATTTGTAAGCAGTGATGGGTTCAAATACTTGTTGAATCGCAATGCGAACTCGATTCATTTATCGGTGTCCTTGAGTGTATAATAACTCAGAGTCCGTGAAAAATTGGAATCAGTGGAAAGGTAGCACTTGATGAAGAACTCATAAGAAGTTATGCAGTTCCATGATAATCTTGAGATACCAGGGGGTAATACTCGACACAAGATCAAAGTAAAGATTGGACGGGTGTATTAATCCATAGAAGACAATTGTTTTAACTTGTCCGAGAAATGGAATCAAGGAAGAACAATCATGGTCGGAACCACGGTTGCAAGGGATCAATTCACAGATACCATATGTTTGCTATCAAGGAAATAGTTATTATTACAAGAAGCTTCCATGATAGGATATACATCGCGTCCATGGGCATGAACACAAAGTTCAAGGTCGACTCCCACTTCCTCAATGCATAATCTTCCATTCGCCTCTCGTATTTCGAAGATGACATTAGTTGTTGAAAGTTTTACCTGGTGCAATACTAGATAAGTATGACTCGTGAAAACTTTCGGGTTCACACGGTTTAGAGAAGGCATATGTTCAACCCATAGGGGCTTCTTAGAAACATATACCACAAGTTTCCAGAGTAAATAACACAAGCCCGAAAGCAGCGCATGGTTGGCCAAGCAGAGGATACAACTTAACAAGGGCATCATGTATAAGGGGAAGAACTCACAAAGTGTTCAAATGTGAAGGACACTGTCGGATAACAATCCAACAAAGGACTTGATAGTCCACAAAGGATCTGATATGAGTATCGGTACTCAACTAGAGGAAGCAGATTATAGAAACAACTGACTAACTCAATTGTCAAATGCAAAGGAATTATGATTTCCAAATCAAGGGATCAAAAGCAATGCTCTGATTAGGGGTGGATAAGTTGAATAGCCGTAGGGTACAATCAAAGACAATTGGATTGGTCGAGAACCAATTCCAGTAAAAAGAATGGCAGCTCAGCCGGAAAGGTAATTTATAAGGATCAATGATGATTGCGTGTATTCGCAAACATATTGAGTCAACAGACTCAAAATGATAATGACAATGAATGTCATTAAGACTACGAGACTTATGGGATTAACCATAATGCAAGCAAGCAAGAATTTCAAGAGCCAAAGGCTCCAGAGGGTTTTCGGAAGATCGAATATTATTTTGAAGACTTTTGTGAAACACAAGAACAACTGGGGATGAGCGGATACTCGGCAAGCGCGAGTAATTATTCGTAGGGGTATTCATGCAGCAAGGAACTGCAGGGCAGTAAGCGTAAAGAATTCTCGGAATATCGAAGAGTATTTCAGGACATCTTGTAATAACAAGAGCAACTGGGGATGACAATATGAACGATAGGTGTAAGTAGTTATCCAGAGGGATTTATCGATGGAAGTGAATCGCAAAAGCGATGGCACATAGTCTCGAGAGCACATCGTAGAGTATCTTCGGAATCTTCTGGTGCAGCAGGCGGTCATCGGTAACAAGTGGCTCTCCGGGAGAAAGTACTTGCGAGAACCTAAAGTTAGTTTTGTTTTTAGCGAAATCATTTAACCCGAATAGAAGAGAGCTCAGAGTCCCAGAGTAAAGGTCGAGGAATAAAAGATCCTAATACCTCCCGATGGCTACGTGGGCCCATGTGCCACACAGCCATGTTAGTAAAAGTTTTTCAACGACTGGACTCGACTTCGGCCAAGGAGTTGGAAAGGGGATTCCTACAGGCAGTCGGCTCTGATACCAACTTGTGACGCCCCCGATTCAATCATACACTAATCATGCACGCAAATGTGTACGATCAAGATCAGGGACTCACGGGAAGATATCACAACACAACTCTACAAATAAAATAAGTCATACAAGCATCATAATACAAGCCAGGGGCCTCGAGGGCTCGAATACAAGTGCTCGATCATAGACGAGTCAGCGGAAGCAACAATATCTGAGTACAGACATAAGTTAAACAAGTTTGCCTTAAGAAGGCTAGCACAAACTGGGATACAGATCGAAAGAGGCGCAGGCCTCCTGCCTGGGATCCTCCTAAACTACTCCTGGTCGTCGTCGTCAGCCTGCACGTAGTAGTAGGCACCTCCGGTGTAGTAGGGGTCGTCGTCGACGGTGGCGTCTGGCTCCAGGGCTCCAGCATCTGGTTGCGACAACCAGGTAGAAGGGAAAGGGGAAAAGAGGGAGAAAGCAACCGTGAGTACTCATCCAAAGTACTCGCAAGCAAGGAACTAGACTACATATGCATGGGTATATGTGTAAGGAGGCCATATCAGTGGACTGAACTGCAGAATGCCAGAATAAGAGGGGGATAGCTAATCCTGTCGAAGACTACGCTTCTGGCAGCCTCCGTCTTGCAGCATGTAGATGAGAGTAGATTTAAGTCCTCCAAGTAGCATCTCCAAGTAGCATCTCCAGTAGCATCGCATAGCATAATCCTACCCGGCGATCCTCTCCTCGTCGCCCTGTAGAAAAGCGATCACCGGGTTGTCTGTGGAACTTGGAAGGGTGTGTTTTATTAAGTATCCGGTTCTAGTTGTCATAAGGTCAAGGTACAACTCCAAGTCGTCCTGTTACCGAAGATCACGGCTATTCGAATAGATTAACTTCCCTGCAGGGGTGCACCACATAACCCAACACGCTCGATCCCATTTGGCCGGACACACTTTCCTGGGTCATGCCCGGCCTCGGAAGATCAACACGTCACAGCCCCACCTAGGCTCAACAGAGAGGCCAGCACGCCGGTCTAAACCTAAGCGCGCAGGGGTCTGGGCCCATCGCCCTGAGCACACCTGCACGTTGCGTACGCGGCCGGTGAGCAGACCTAGCAACCTCCATTACAAAGGAAGTTGCATTAACGCAGTCCAACCCGGCGCGCGCCGCTCAGTCGCTGACGTCACGAAGTGCTTCGGCTGATACCACGACGTCGGGATACCCATAACTACTCCCACGTAGATGGTTAGTGCGTATAGGCTCGTAGCCAGACTCAGATCAAATACCAAGATCTCGTTAAGCATGTTAAGTATCCGCGAACGCCAAACAGGACCAGGCCCACCTGTCTCCTAGGTGGTCTCAACCTGCCCTGCCGCTCCGCCACAAAGTAACAGTCGGGGGACGTCGGGAACCCAGGCCCACCTCTACCGGGATGGAGCCACCTGCCCCTTCAGCCCCCATCTCCGAACAGTATCACAGGTAATGTAACTGTGTAAAGTATATCGTATATGCCCGTGATCACCTCCCGAAGTGATCACGGCCCAGTAGTATAGCATGGCAGACGGACAAGAGTGTAGGGCCACTGATGGAACACTAGCATCCTATACTAAGCAGTAGGATAGCAGGTAATGGTAACAACAGTAGTAGCAAGGACAGGCTATGCATCAGGATAGGAATAACGGAAAGCAGTAACATGCTACACTACTCTAATGCAAGCAGTATAGAGAAAAGATAGGCGATATCTGGTGATCAAAGGGGGGGCTTGCCTGGTTGCTCTGGCAAGAGAGAGGGGTCGTCAACTCCGTAGTCGAACTGGTCAGCAGCAGCGTCGGTCTCGTAGTCTACCGGAGAGAAGAGGGGGAAGAAATAATGAATACAGAGCAAACAAAGCATCACAAAATATAACAAGGCAATACGCGGTGTTCGGTGTGCCCTAACGCGGTAGTAGGTGATACCGGTGAAGGGGGGGAAAACATCCGGGAAAGTATTCCCGGTGTTTCGTGTTTTCGCGCAGAGGAGTCGGAGGGGGAAAGTTGCGAGTTCGATAGGTTAGGGGTGTGTGGCGGACGAACGGGTTGCGTATCCGGATTCGTCTCGTCGTTCTGAGCAACTTTCATGTTGAAAATATTTTAATCCGAGTTACGGATTAAAAGATATGATTTTTAAAAGATTTTAACAATTTTGGAATTTAATTATTTATTTAATTAATTCGAAAAAATGTATTTATGACGTCAGCATGATGTCATGCTGACGTCAGCAGTCAACAGGGGTTGACTGAGTCAACCCTGACAGGTGGGTCCCGTTCGTCATTGACTGTTTAGTCTAATTAATGTTTAGCTAATCTAATTACTGTTTAATTAAACTAATTAGTTAATTAGGTTAATCTAATTATGATTAATTAACTTAATTAATTCCTTAATTAATTAATTAATTTAATTATTATTTATTTATTTAATATATATATATTTTTTATTTCTTTTTTTTATAAAACCGTTCTGGGGCGGGGCCCCCTAGTCAGTGGCCCGGGGGCCATAGCGGGCAAACGGGTTACGGCCACGGGCGTACGGGCGCGGGCACGAGCACCCCACGGGGCGAGCCCGGGCGCTGGCCTCGGGCGTGACCAGCAGCGCTGGCGCCGGTGGCCACGAAGCCGACCAGGGGGGGCGGCGGACCTGGCAGGTCGCCAGGTCGGCGAGGGCGAGGCCAGCTCGGGGTGAGGCGTGGCCGAGGCGAGGCAAGGCAGGGCGACGGCCCGGGCGGAGGGCGA
>NC_041380.1:263672794-263786769 GCF_002162155.2 Triticum dicoccoides
TTTTTTCTTAGCTTTGTTTTCTGTTTTCTTTTCTTTATCTATTTTCTTTTAATTTCTGTTTTATAAAATATAAATACAACTCCTAATTTAATGTTATAATTTATTCTACTGCCCCAAAAGTTCGACACCTAATTAAAATAGTTTGTATTATTATTATTTTTAAAAGGCATTTAATTAATTATTATAGCTGCTATTTTAATTAGTTTAGAGCCTTTAAACATTTTATAAAATTTGTGGTTTCTCCACCATTATTACTAAGGATTTATTGGTCACATTTAGCACATTTTAGTTTTTATGTTCGAAAACTTTTATCGTTTGACTTTAATTCAAATTTGAATTCAAATCGGTTTCGAACTAATACGAGGTTAGCAACAGTAACCGAGGTGACGTGGCATCGTTAACGCGGGATTACTGTAGTCTAATTATCCGGGCGTCACACCTGCAGTCCACCATAGTCTCGGGGACTACACCCAGTGGGTGCACTTTGTGTGCCCCCACCGGTTCGGTTTACACTCGACATGGCCAGACCAGATCGAGTGAAAGAATCAAAATACAAAGACTACAGTCGACTGCTAGCAGTCCACCGTAGTCTCGGGGGCTACACCCAGTGGGTGCACTCAGCGTGCCCCCACTAGTCCAAAAATTCAATCGACGCACCCAGTGGGTGTACAGATGCAAAGATTTTCGGAAAGAGAGTCTCCAGATAGCATATCCTAACAGAACAAGCGGTGACCAGCTAACCTGAACATTGCTTTGGAGAGCTGAGCTGGCGTCATAGGCGGCCTGGCTGGCGTCCTGCACCATCTTCACCTTCTCCATCATAATGCCCGCCTGGCGTATGGCTTCCTTGGCAGCATTCACTTCGTCCTCTAGGACATGATGGATCGCAAAAACTGAAGGTGGGTCGGCAGGAGCTTGAGCAATCGACGAAGAAGGCAGGGCACTCGACAATGGTACGGCGAAGGTAACAGAACCCCGATTGGCATCACCAGCGTCCTGAACGACTGGTTCCGCCATCGGCGTCGACTGTGGCACCTTGCTTGCAGGAGCTTTCCTATTTTTCCTCATCAAAGGCCTCTCAGGCTCTTCATCATCATCATCGGGGAGGTCAATAATGTTAGGAGCTGTTCAAAGATCAATCGCCAAAATCACATCACCCAATGGTACACATTGCAGTTGAGTCGACCAAATAAAGACAGAATGACAGAAATCATACCCAGATTGGAAGTGACTGCATCCTCCATTACCTCATCTTCATCTCTGTAAGCTGAGGTCCCAGAAGTAGCAGCGCTGCCAGTTCCAAAGTTCGTCTGGTTAAATCAAGAAAAAAATAAACAGCATGGAGCGTCGAGTGAATACAAAGGGAGACACTCACGCAGAAGCGACGGGGATGTCAATCTTAATCTTCGGCAACGCCTTCCGAGGCTTCTGCTCTGCAACTTTGAGATGCTTTGACACTTTTTTAGTTGGGGTTGGTGAAGATGTCCGAGGATGCTTTGAAGACTGACCAGTCTGAGCGATTGCCTTTTCACGGGCGCTCGGTCGTTCTTGGTCAAGCTTGGATCGCCTCTCCCTGCGAGGAGGCGACTCGACTTCTTCTTCGTCACTTGAGTCGTCGCTTTCTTCGTCCTCTTCTCTGTCAGAATGCCATTCGCCACTGTCGCCGCCGCTCGCCTCTCCTTCCAGGTCTTGCTCTTGCTCTCCGTTGGGCACTGAGTACATTTTGATAAGGGCCTGAAAGAAAGCAGGAAGAATAAAATCAGTTGATGCAGTATAGACAGCTGCGCGAGTGAATTCAGATTATAATCAAAAGCTCAGAATCGGACCTTTTCTGGTTCGTGGGACTGGTCGAATGGAGGAACTCTCCTGGCTCCCCTTGGGTTGTCCTTGTTTCCGGTGATGCCCGACAGCCACCCCTCCAGTGTGTCGTCATCGACCTCCTCCGGGTGAATCTGAGTGGTGTCGTCAAGACCCGAATACATCCACATCGGATGGTCTCGATCTTGAAGAGGCTGGATGCGTCGCCGAAGGAAAACCTTCAAGAGATCCATACCATCACGGATAAGCTGGACCACTCGTTCGACCAACACCCTAACTTGCGCCTTCTCCTCCGGGATCACCTTCAAATAGGAGGGTTTCCTCACTCGGTCCATGGTAAAAGGAGGGAGGCCAGTCGACTGCCCTGGCGTTGGCTGGTCTTTGCAGTAAAACCAGGTCGACTACCATCCGCGGACCGAGTCGGGAAGAATCATGGCCGGAAAGGAACTTTTCCCTCTCATCTGAGCACCAAGACCCCCACACATCTGAATCACTTGTGTTCTCTCGTCACTCGGATTGGCCTTTTTCACCGTCTGAGAACGACAGGTGAAAATGTGCTTGAAAAGACCCCAGTGAGGCCGACAACCCAAGAAATTCTCGCACAAACACACGAAAGCAGCGAGATACACGATTGTGTTGGGAGTGAAGTGGTGGAGTTGTGCCCCAAAGAAATTCAGAAATCCCCGAAAGAAAGGGTGAGGAGGCAAGGAAAATCCATGGTTGACGTGGGTGGCAAGGAGAACGCGCTCACCCTCCCGAGGTTGCGGCTCGGAATCCTTCCTCGGAAATCGCGCCGATCCATGGGCGATCAGTCCTTCGTCGGCTAGGTCGTCGAGGTCTTCTTGGCGGATCACTGAGCGGATCCAGTCGCCCTGGATCCAGCCCTTTGGCAGGCCGGCTCGTGAGGAAGATCCACCCTGACTGGTCGCCTTCCCCTTCGCCTTTGCCATCGCCTTCTTCGCCCGCTCCAGAGCCGCCGTATTCTCCTTCCCCATCGTCACCGGCGAGATGCGTACGGAGCGGCGGCGCTGGGGCGAGAGCGAGCGCGACGAAGAAGCCTGAAGAGGAGAAGAGGAAATGAGAACGCACTGTTCAAGAAACCCCGATCCGACGCCTTATATGAGGTCACTTCCGAGCGGCTGACTGGTAGGGCCCGGACGATCCTGTCAAATCCCGTAACAATCGTGCGCGATACGTGGCGAAAAAGGTGTCGCGGAGATCAGGCGGCTCCGCCCTATCCCATCCGATTACTGCGGCCTCCCCCATCCCCCGCGCTTCCCAAAATTCGAATCCCGCAAAATCTGCGGGCAGCAGAACAACTTGTCAGACGGAAGATCTCCTCCACACCGTCACTCGGAGCTTTTCAAGTAAAGAAACTCACTCGACAAAAAACTAAGAATGGATCAAGGCGACTGAAAAGGGAGTTGTTGTCATCACTCAGGTTCATTGATCCGAAACAAGATATGCTCATGTCATGAAAAATGAGTCGGAGAAGTTCTCAACTCCTTCCCCACTCAAACCTCGATCCATTCGGGGGCTAATGATGAAGCTATGTACCTAGGGTAGGGTCATGGACCTGTCCTAACTGCCCTACCCAAGGACATCTCTAGAAGAAATCACCTTTCAATCGGCTTGGAGGTGTTCCACTCGACAGACTCGAAGACACTCGACCAAGAAGCAATCACTCGACCAAGATCCAACCACTCGACGGCCAGGAGACCTAAAGTCACTCCACACGCTAACGGCCGGTCATTAAGTAGCTTTTATGGTCATCATAGCACTTTATTAGGGGCGTTACCAGTAACGCCCGACCTTAATGTACTTAAAACCCTGCATAATTGAGGGCCGGAGGGGTCTGGCAAACTCTATATAAGCCACCCCCCTCCTCAGTGTAAAGGGTTCGCACTCCTGTCATTCATACATACATAATCCAGTCGATCGCCTCTGGGCTCCGAGACTTAGGGCTATTACTTCCTCCGAGAAGGGCCTGAACTCGTAAACCTCGTGTTCTTACAACTACTCCATAGCTAAGATCTTGCCTCTCCATACCTACCCCTCTACATTACTGTCAGACTTAGAACCACGACACTGGGTACTGCACACCTACTGAGGAAACCAAGAATGAGCGCAAAGTGTGCATTTAGAAGATATAGAGGAGATGGGCAAGAGAGTGGAGGGAATACAGATATGTCACTCCTAAGTACATGAAGAAATTCGCACTCAATCCTCCATGCCCAAGACCTCCATTGGCACCTGGCTAAATCGCTGATCCCACCAGCCTCAAGCGCGGTGAGGACTATCCTGATGAATGGGCCAAGCGCCAAGCCAAGTTGGCTAAGCAAGCCAGAGAAGCAGTGAGGAAATTCAATGAAGACTCTGCTGCTGCTGCTGCCTCTGCTGAGGCCTCTACTGTCAAGCCAAAGAAGGCTATGTCAAAGAAGCCTGCGCGCAAACCAAGTGCTTCACCAACAATGCCCTCAAGGCCAAGTTCCTCAGCAATGCCCTCACGGCTAGAATCCTCAAAGCCCTCACGGCCAATTCCTCATGCTGCTCCTGTTCCTCCAAAGTCCTCAGCTCCTCGGCCAAAGCCCTCAGTTGTTCCGACTAAATCCTCAGCACCTGTGCATCTCGCCTCGTGTCTCAGATAGTTCCTTAGCTGCACCAATTTCCTCAGCTGGCCCCTCACCGCTGAAGACAAAGGCCACTGCTGGACGAGGTCCTTGCCCAAGTCCTCAAGAGAAGCAAGTCGCTTTCCAAGTGCCGCCTGATGAAGACGAAGCTGATGATGATGAACTTGCAGAAATCATCAGAGACAGGCAAGTCAGGGCTGCTAGAGCCAAAGGATCAGAGGTGCCACTGCTTTTGGATCCCAAGTTGATCCTCAACTACATTGATGTTTGGCACAAGGACCCCAACACCCCCTTGCCTGACTTCAAGCTGACTCCTGGCCAGAGTCACATGCTGACCCACTTCATTCAAGAAGAAAAGTGAAAATTTGAGAAGGCCAGGCAGATCAAGAAAGCGCAGTACAAGAAAGAGCGCTATCTGAAGAAAAATGTTGTCTCTATGACAACTGAAGAACTTGTCACTATTCAGACTGAGATTAAGAAACTCAGTGATGACTTTGACGCATATCGCGCTGATTGGCTTGGAGCCAAGGTTCGTTTTGTGAAACTTGCGGATAACTTCACTTCCAATGTTGCAGCCCCAACGCAACAGGAAATTCCTCAGGCTGAAGCATCTGCTCAGCCTACTGAAGAAAATGCCAGCACCACTGATGACAATCAGGCTGCTGAAGAAAATGTGAGTTCCAGGGCTGATCACTGCATTCCAGCCACTAAAGAAATTGCCAGGGCACCCACTAGTGGTCCGCCTAAAGAAACTGAAGAACTCAGGGCAACTGCATCAGTTGTGCCTGAAGAAAATCAACCAGATTCCTCAGCTGCTCCTGCACCAACTTCAACTCCAATCCTTCCATCTGCATCGGATGTGAAGAAGACCAAGGCTGCAGAGCGTGCTGCAGTGAAGAAAAGGAAAGCATCAGCTGCTACAGATTCTTCAGCTCCGAAGAAAATGAAGCCTATGACAAGTTCATTTGCAAATCCGATTGATGTTGTTCCCATCTCAACCAGGCCATCAAAGGACCTTGTTCCTTTTGATGAAGAATATGTGATCCCCAGCGGATCTGATGAAGAAACTCCTTCTGCTGCTTCGTCTGAACCGTTGGATGAAGAAATTGAAGTGGATGTGATCCCTTCAACACCTATCATCTCCTTGCCTATGCCTCAGTTCACAGCTGAAGAGGCTGGCGTTGAAGAAATGGAAGATGAAGATGTGGACATTTGTAACACCCTCGATGCGACTATATCTCCCACGTGTCGAGGCACGACTTAGAGGCATAATCGCATTGAAGGCATATGTCGCAAGTTAGGCAATCTTCACAACATCCCATGTAATATAGATAATAAAAGGGGAGATAACATAGTTGGCTTACACTCGCCACATCAATCAAGTACATAAATAACATTACATCATCCAAACACTCATGGCCCGACTACGGCGCCAAAATAAAAGATAACCCAACATGTGACACGGTCCCGATCACCCCCAACCGGGCACCACTACTGATCATCAGGAAAGGAAACATAGTATCGTTGAGAGTCTTCGTCGAACTCCCACTTGAGCTCAAACGCATCTCCTGGAGCGGAATCATCGGGCCCTGCATCTGGTGTAATAGTAATCTGTGAGCCACAGGGACCCAGCAATCTCGCACCCTCGCGATCAAGACTATTTAAGCTTATAGGTAAGGCAAGGTAAATATATGTGGAGCTGCAGCAAGCGACTAGCAAATATGGTGGCTAACTTATTCACAAAAGAGAGCGAGAAGAGGAGGCAAAGTGCGAGCGAGAAACTAGAGAACAACCTGCGCAAGCATAACTCCAACACCGTGTCCACTTCCCGGGCTCCGCCGAGAAGAGGCCATCACGGTAACACACTCAATTGATTCATTTTAGTTAAGTTAAGGTTCAAGTTATCTACAACCGGACATTAACAAATTCCCATCTGCCCAAAACCGTGGGCACGGCTTTCGAAAGTTCAAATCCCTGCAGGGGAGTCCCAATTTAGCCCATGACAAGCTCTCACGGTCAACGAAGGAATGGACCTCCTCCCAAGACGTTCCGATCAGACTCGGTATCTCGGTACTTCAAGACACTTCGACAGGTTAAAACAAGACCAGCAACACCGCCCGAATGTGCCGACAAATCCTGATAGGAGCTGCACATATCTCTTTCTTAGGGCACACTCAGATTGTCCAAACTTCCGGTAGACCAGCCCAGAGTTGCCCCTGGTGGCCACTGGCGGCTGACGAGTTGGACCAACACTCAGAGGAGCACTGGCCCGGGGGGGGGGTTTAAAATAAGATGACCCTCGGGCTCCGGAAACCCAAGGGAAAAAGAGGCTAGGTGGAAAATGGTAAAACCAAGGTTGGGCATTGCTGGAAAAGCTTTAATCAAGGCGAACTTTCAAGGGGTTCCCATTATAACCCAACCGCGTAAGGAACGCAAAAATCCGGGAACATAACACCGATATGACGGAAACTAGGGCGGCAAGAGTGGAACAAAACACTAGGCGAGAGGCCGAGCCTTCCACCCTTTACCAAGTATATAGATGCATTAAGATAACATAGCAATATAATGATATCCCAACAAGTAAATAAAGGTTCCAACAAGGAACGGCCTCCAATCTTCACCTGCAACTAGCAACGCTATAAGAGGGGCTGAGCAAAGCGGTAACATAGCCAAACAACGGTTTGCTAGGACATGGTGGGTTAGAGGTTTGACATGGCAATTTGGGAGGCTTGAAAGCAAGTGGTAGGCATCGTAGCATTGGCATAGCAAAAGAGCGAGCAAACTAGCATAGCAAAGATAGTAGTGATTTCGAGGGTATGATCATCTTGCCTGCACAGTTGTCAGAGTTGACTGGATCCTCGAAAGCAAACTCAACGGGCTCCTCGTTAGCGAACTCGTCTCCCGGCTCTACCCAAACAAGACAAACAAGCAACAGGGACACAATCAACCACATGCAAGGATCAAACAAGATGATGCAAAGATGGTATGCTATGCGGGATGCGATGCGGGATGCATATCCAAGATATGACAAGGGATGCATGAACCTGGCTTCAACTTGGAAATCCAAGCGTGCCACTGGAAAGATGAGATGAAATCGCTTGAAAACGATATAAAGAATGCCGAAATCGGAGTTACGGTTTGGAAATGGCAAGCGATTCAAATATGACACCGGTCTGCTGTTTACAGCAAGTGGCCATCTAATTGCAATGAGATGCACATGCTACAGCACCCAAACATGACAACAAAGCACATGGCAGGGATGCATATAAGATGATTAACAAAAGTCTAGCACTGAGCTACGGCCAATTCATCCATTAACAGGTTCAAACAAGCATGGCAAAAATGCATATGGCAAACAGATCTCAGACTTAGTGAAATTATCACTTGTCTGGAATTTCAGATCAGGTAGCACTCTTCGGAGCAACAAAACTACATGCTATAGGACCTGAACATGGCAAAGTAGAGCATGGAATCGAGCTACTCAAAGAGCTTAACAAAAGACCCTTAGTGACCTTGAGCCAAAAGGGATCAGAAAATACAATTGCAAGCATGTGAACATAGCAAAAACATAATCAGATCACAGACTTAGTGAAAACTGGAGCATGCTGAAAACAGATATCAAGTAGGCATGTTTACGAGCTCGATGCACTCACTAAGCATACACCCATCAAGAATACACAAAATTCAAGCTAGACATGGCAAGAACAATAGCATAGCATGCACGGATCAACTACAACATCATCGGCAAAATTGCAAACAAGTTGACAATCTGCCCAGATTCACAAAGTAGCAAACGTAGAGCTCTATTGACTCAAGCAAGGGTGCTCCATAATTGCAAACAAAGACATGGATGGATAGAGCACTACAAGATTAACAAAACATCCTTACTGATCATCCTCAAAGGAGGCACGGATCACTAGGAAACAACATGAGCATATGACAACATGGGATAAACAGCTCAAGGACTTAGTGGAATTGCTAAGTCCATGAAAACAGAATTACCAAGTGCACCACTTTGCAAGCTTGTGCTAGTCACCACACACATCACAAAAATACATGGGTTGCACCTCTGGAAAGATGGCAAAACCCTTAACAAAACATATGTAGGACTCATGGGCATATCATGCACACAATAATCATGGCAAAAATGACAAAAAGCTAAATGGCGTAGCAGATCTGACAATTATCTCAAGTATCCCTCTTCTAACAGTATTTCGGGCATCAAGACGAGCTCAAATGAAAATGATGCAATGGAATGAAATGATGTACTCTCTGAGGTGAACATTTTGATATGCTATATGCCAAAAACGGAGCTACGGATGCAAAGATACGATGCTATGAAGATGGGCATATGGATTAGGGTTTCGAGAGAAAAAGTCAACCCGAGGAGATATTTCCAGATATGGATCCAGTGCACGGAAACCGAGGTCTGCCGGAATCTTCGCCGGAGTTGCGGGATGCAGTGGCCGGAGGAAGGAGGAGGCCGGCCGGAGCTCGTGGCGGCGAGGGGAAGGCGGCAGCGGCAGGCACCGGCGGCGAGGTGGCGCGGGGCGGACCCGGGGTGGGGCGACGGAGGCTACCGCGATCGTCGACGTCGGCGAGGGGCACGGTGGCCGGCGCGGCGACCTGTGGCGGGGAAGAGAGGCGCGGGGCGGCGCTGCTCCCTCAGGCGGCGGGGCGGCGAGAGGCCCGTTCGGGCGGCGGGGAGGGCCGGCTGTGGGCCGGCCGGGCCGCGGGAGTGGGAGGAGGCGCCCGGTGACGTGGCGCCGCCTGATTGGTGCGGGCGGCGGTGGCAATTTCGTCCGGCGGCGGCCGGACGTGTCCGGTGACGGCGGGGGCGATTTCTAGGGTTTCGGGAGAGGGGAACCGCAAATTTCGGAGGGGTGTTTAAATAGGCATAGAGGGAGCTAGGAGAGTTCAAATGAGGTGTGGTTTTCGGCCACGCGATCGTGATCGAACGCTCTAGATGATGGAGAGGGTTATGGTGGGTTTTGGGCCGAAATGGAGGGGTGTTGGGCTGCAACACACGCGAGGCCTTTTCGGTCCCTCGGTTAACCGTTGGAGCATCAAACGAAGTCCAAATGATACGAAACTTGACGGGCGGTCTACCGGTAGTAAACCAAGGCCGCTTGGCAAGTCTCGGTCCAATCCGGAAATGTTTAATCCCCACACACGAAAGAAAGCTAGAAATGACCACCGGAGGAGAACGAAGCGCCGGAATGCAAAACGGACAACGGGGAAAATGCTCGAATGCATGAGATGAACACGTATGCAAATGCAATGCACATGATGACATGATATGAGATGCATGACAACGATAACAACACACGGAGACAAAGACCCGAACCCGAGAAAATAAAATAACTTAACACCGGAAACGGCAAGAGTTGGAGTACAAATTGGGAAAGTTACATCCGGGGTGTTACAACATTGGCTGCTCCACACCCGTAATTAGTGATGAATTCTGGGAAAGTCAGCATCCAAACTCACCAATGTTCACCCCTCTACAGCAAATTCCTCAATCCCCCACACAAACAATACATATGGGCTCTGAAGAAACTCATCCCACTGCATCTGTCCATGAGGAAATTCCAGCCACTAGCGCCGAAGAAACTGTTGCTGCTGAACAACCAACGACGCAGAATATCACTGAGGAGGCACCAGAAATTCCTCAGCCTGAAGAACCTGCGATTGAGATTGCTGAGGTCGTGATGCAACTCACTGACACTCCTCTGCCGAAGCCAAAGGACCCATTCTCACGCAAGCAAAAGTTCAAGGTTGATGATTTCTTCGGCAAGCACGTATTCTTCGAAGATTACAACCCATATAACTCTGCTCGCATTAGGAAGAGGCGTTTCTAGACTGCTAGTCAAGCCAATTTCTATTCCTCAGTGTTGTTCAACAAGGAGAAGATCTTCTACCATGAGCATATTCCTCACATGGATATGGAATCTCTGCCGTGCTTCGCACCAGTCCTCAGTGTTCTTCACGACGCTGGACTGCTAAACTTTTGCTCTGACATCTGCGATTGGAATGAAGAACTGATTCTTCAATTCTATGCAACGCTGCACATCACTGGAGATGGTGAAGATGTGAAGTCCTGGGTGTTGGACTGGATGTCTGAAAACACTCACTATACTGCACCAGCCTCTGAATTGCTTCGTGCTCTACCACTCAGTCCTCCCCTTGAAGAAGCTCGCTGCATCTACAGTGAACCTGAGCTCACACATCATTACATGCAGGTGCTGATGAAACCTTTGAAGCCAGGTCAGGCACCAAGAACCAAATTCCTCGTGAAGGAATTGATGTATGTGCCCAGAACTGTCTATCGTATTCTTACGAGGACAATCAGTCCTATCAAAGGCTACGACTCATCTGATGAGGAAATTGTTGGCATCATGAAGAATCTGGTATTCAACATCGTTCATGGCATTCCTGTCAATTATCATGATTTCTTCATGAGGACTATGGCCAATGTTGCACTGTCTCCGTTTGAGCTGAAGCCTTATGCACCTTGGATTATGAGATTCCTCAGGACAAGGTCTTCACTCAACTACAAAGCTGATTTCCAGAATCACCTCAGCTACTTGCCCCCAATTGAAGTCCTCAAGCAGACATATTCCTCAGTTGATGGAAAGGGCAAGGCACCAGCTGTAATAGATGAAGGCATTCGTCCATTGGATGGTCAGTTTCACAAAGCTTCATCTTATTCCACCAATGATGACTCTGCCACACATGACTCTGCCAATGCACCCAAGTCCACTCCTCAAGCCACTGCTCCGCGCGTGATGACTGACCATAAACTTCTGCTTAGTCTTCACCAGAAGGTGGATCGAAATCACAAATGGGTTAAGCGTCAGTTTGGTTCACTTCTTCACAACATGACTGCCACACACAATGCAGTGAAGAAAAACCACTACTACCTCAATCAAGTCTTTGGTCGCACCTGGGTAATCCTGTCACATCTGTATGGTGAAGAAGATCTGAAGAACATGGGTCTCAAAGAAGATTTTGACTGGTCTGCACCTCCGCCGAATAAATTCAAGAAGGTCAAGGTTCCTTCTCTGGTGGCCAGCTCATATTCTTCATCGCGCGACACCGATGAAAATGAAGACTTGGACGACACTACGGCAGGCCCTACTACAACAGACGACCCCAACAACGCTGGCGCTCCTTCATCAACTTGATATTCTTGAGGGGCGTTAGTGCTCATATTCGTTTCTTTTGGTCATTTGATGACAAAGGGGGAGAATTTTGAGTTAGTCTTCAAGCGGGTCTTTCTACATGGGCGTTTTTTTGTTAAGTTACAACTCTCGTTCTTCTGAGACTTTATTGGACCGAGTTGTAAACTTAAACCCGATGGTGCTCTGATACTCTTGATACGTTTTTTTGCATGCTTATTCCTCATTAATATTATTGCACGCATGCTGAATTACATCAGTCACCATATTTCATCATGCATTTCAAATTCTTCACTGTTATATATTAAATGCGTGTATGAATTACAAGATATAGGGGGAGATCTCCATGATTCAACTCTTCAAGTGTGCATTGCTTCAAAAGCAAATTACTCACTATGCACATCTTCAGGGGGAGTTCTTCTATATCTTGCAATCAAATTCCTCAATATTAGTAGTTACACTTCATAGGTTTATCCCCGTTGAAAACTTAACCTATATTGTCATCAATCACCAAAAAGGGGGGAGATTGTAAGTGCATCTAGTGCCCCTTAGTGATTTTGGTGTATTGAAGACTTATAGGTTAAGGGACTAATGTGTTTATGAGTGTACACAGGTCTATAAGTCTATGAGGAGTTTGATATTTACAGAGAAAGTCGACCCCTAAAAATGAAGTTCTTCGTCTGAAGACTTCGGTATTCTGAAGACTTTGAAAGTGAAGAAAATGGTGTGACCTGGAAGACTTGGTATTCATTCGAGGAACATAAAGCGTGAAGACTTTTGTTTTCATAGTTTCATTTTCTCTTTCTTGAGTCATAGGAAACACCGTACTGTTAAAGGGGGTCGAGGAAATACTAAGGAAAAATTTCCATGTGATGCTCAACTCAAAATCCTACACCTACCAATCCCTTCGAGTGAAGCCATTGGAAATCTCATACAGTCCAATCATATTCTTCAGTGACAGAGACGAAGTTCTTCTGGTCTCTGAGGAATTTGTTCTGACTAAGGAGTTAGGAATTCGCCAGTGCGGATTTCCTACAAAGTGAGGAACATGATAGCCCTGAGGATTTTGCTACTCAAAATTCCGACCGTTGGTGTGCTATGCGCCAGCTGTCCCAAAACATCTATCCACCTAACGGTCATATCATTGAATGGCATTTATGTCTTATCATGTCGGGCTGCTCCCTGGGCTAGAAATAGCCGCCCCCTACAACCACAAGCTGGTTGGCTGCTCTGAGAGAAACTGACACTTGTCATTTGAGAGCAACCCATCCTCTGAGGACTTTGAGCGAAAATCATCAAATGAGGAAAAACCAAAAAACCCAAAACCCAAACACCTACAAACCCCAAGTGATTGAGCATCACTGAAGAGATTGATCCTGCATGGATCCGACGCTTGTTACCTTTGAAGACTGTGCTTCTTCCAGACGGTTAGGCGTCATGGTCTAGAGCATCCAAGAGGAATTGTGGATCACCGAGTGACCAAGTTTGTGAAGGTTTGGAAGTCGCCTGAAGACTTACCACCAGTGATTGGACGAGGTCTGTGTGACCTTAGTTCAAGGAGAATACGGTGAGGACTGGGTGTCCTGAGCTGCGTGTTCAGGACTGGGTGTCCGGGACTGTGTGTCCTCGAGTTTAAATACTCAGCCGCTCCAACCAGACGTACAACTGAGACATCAGTTGGAACTGGTCTACCAAATCATTGTATTCACCAAGCTTACTGGTTCTATTTCCTCAACTCTTTCATTTCCTCATAACTGTGTTGTGTGCTAGTTCATATCTGTGCTTGAAGACTTTGACTGAAGACTTTCTCAATTTCCTCAGTTCAATTTCTTTAGTCTGTTTGCCTTCGTCCTGTGGTATCCTGTGCTTACGCTTCCTGTACTCTGTGCATGTCTTCATTTCATCATGATGACAATGCTTGTATTCTGTTATGCTTATTTTTGAGTACTTATTCCGCTGCTAGTAGTTCTTCGCTAAGGAATTTCCTCACCGGCAAATTCCTCAGTGAAGAATTTCATAAAAATGCCTATTCACCCTCTCTAGTTGATATAACGCACTTTCAAGGAGCGAGCAAGTGGGTTTGTATCAGAATGAACAAGGGGGTTTTTCTTGCTTGGCACTTCTGAAGATAATATAGTTCTTCATCGGTGCCATCGATCACGTCGTCGGAAACATCGTCGACTGAGAGGGG
The DNA here is from genome assembly GCF_002162155.2 of Triticum dicoccoides. Taxonomy (NCBI): domain Eukaryota; kingdom Viridiplantae; phylum Streptophyta; class Magnoliopsida; order Poales; family Poaceae; genus Triticum; species Triticum dicoccoides. The sequence goes on from NC_041380.1 coordinate 263,686,615, forward strand.
ACGGTTACCAGCAAACAGAGAAGGACACAATCAGTGCAATGCAACAATATGATGCATGAATGTGGCATGGCAATATGAGTGTGTTGGGCTAGTGCAACTACAACCAGGGTGGTTTGAGCTTATTTGAATCAAGGATTCCAATGCAAACTCAAGTTATGGATTCATAAAGTGCATTAACATGTTTTGAGCTAAACAGCAAGGTAAAGTTGTTTAAACATGCATCAAACCAGTACAGATGGATAGATTGGATTTTTCTGATCATTTTACACATATAAATCTTTTCATTTGGAGTCACGGTTAATTTTCTATGATTTTTAGAAGTTTTGGATATTTTCTGGAATTTCCTGATTATTAATAAATCCAGAAAATGTAATACTGCGTCAGCATTAGGTCATGCTGACGTCAGCAGGTCAACAGGCGCCGTCCAGGTCAAACCTGACCAGTGGGGCCCACTGGTCAGTGACACAGGGGCTAAACCCGGTCAAACCCAATGCTGACTGGGTTTGACCCTGCGGTACGGCTCGCTGTCAGTGGCTGTTAGGGTGATTAACTAGTTGGGTTAGCGCCTAATGACGTCCACGTCATTAGTCACTGGAATTTCGCCGGCGACGACCATTTCGCGCGGCAGAGATCATCGGGACTCCGCTACAACCCACGGTTTGAGGCGGGGTTTGCTCCTACGTGCTCCTGGGAGCGAGCTGCATCGACCAGTGGTGGTGGCCGGAGCTGCGGTGGCTAGGATCAACGGCGGTGGCCGGAGTTCGGCCGTTGGTGGTTTTGCTGCTACAGCGAGCTAGCGGGGAAACGGACGCACTAGCGAGGCGCTACGGGGTGCGGTGAGTGCGTTAGGCACCCGCGCGTGACCAAATGGTCACCGGAGTGATGTTGGCGTTGAGCTCGCACGGCGATGTGCTACGGTGAGCAAGGGGGTGGCGTCTACAGCGAGCAAACGAAGCAGAGAAGAGGGGGTTCGATGCAGGGTCTCACAGCGGTTGCAGCGGGCGTCGAAGCGGCTCGGGGAAGGCCAGACGGCGACGTACGGGCGCCGGTGATCTTGGTTGCCCGAGGTAGAAGACGACCACATTGACGGCGTTCGAGGGCGTCCTGCGGGGCGTGGCTCGATGAGGTGGAAGAGGGCGACGAGGCGGATCCCTGGGACGCGTCGGTGAGGCGGGGAAGAGGCTCTGGACGCGGCAACGACGAGCGGTAGCGGTGGCTGCGTTCGGTGCGTGCGAGGGAGAGAGCCAGGGAAGGGAGAGAGGCACGGGGAGAGCGAGAGAGGTCTAGGGGGTGCATGGCTGCACCAGGGAGGGCCAGGGCAAGGCGGCAAGCAGGAGTTGGCCGGGGCCGCCTGCGCGCACGCGCGTCGGGCACGCGCTCGTCCTCTTGGCAGAGGAGGAAGACGACAGGGAAAGAGGCGGTGTTGGGCTGGGCCGGCCAGCTACAGTGCTGGGCCGGTTGGTGGGCTGCGCAGGTAAGCCAGGTGAGTTCCTTTCTTTTTATTATTTCTTGTTTTCTATTATTTCTGTAACTTCAGGCTTTATTAAAAAATGCCAGGGCATTTCCAAAAAATCATGAAACTAATCATGGCTACTGTTTAGAATATATCCAATAGTAAACATTTTAGCTTATGATTAATTGAGCATTTAAAATATTTTATAGCATTTAAATGCCCAAATGCAAATACTATATGATTTAATTCAGTGACCCTCTGTTGTCCTAGAAAAGTGTGCACCATTTTTGTCAGAGGTTCTAAACCAAGGCAAAGATGATGAACATTTTATAAGGGCATTTCAGGTTCATTGAAAATAATTTTAGTAAACCCTAGTTGGTTTCAGGGGCGTGCTGGGGGTTCTGTCATCCCCATTTCAACTTTCTGTGAAAAGTAAACATGATGCAACACCAGATGCTAGCACTAGGTATTACCCGAACTAGGGATGTGACAACCGGATAGTGTCTTAGGGGCTACACTGTCTATATTGGGACTTTCTCTTTTACGTCGCTTACCTCAAAACCCGTCAGCAGGCTGCTGCAGGCTTCGGTTAGTCCGCTCTTGACGGACTGAACCCTCTCAATCGCCATACCCATAAGCATACGGTGTTCATCCACAATGGAAGCGTCGCGTAGCGCTTCCAACAGATTATCCGGTGCCTATGGTTGGACAGAGGTCACCGGCGGGATAGGCACACCTCCTTCTCTCGAAGGAGGTTGCTCGCCAGATTCCGGAGTCGTATAGGTCACTGGAACTGTATCCGACTGGGGGCCAAACTGAACACTGCCCCGATCGCTGGTCTCCATGGGGATCTGCTCCCCCAGGTGTTCGGCGACCGAGGTTTCGCCCTCCGTCGCCTCCCTGACGGCCTCCTAAAACTCCCCTTGGCTTGGGAAGGTCCTTCAGGACAGCACCTCGGCATCATCCTTGGCCTTGGGAGAGTGAGCGGCCGGCGGAGACTCGCTGGCCATCGCCTTCGAATCCAGCGAACCTCCTGATGAGGATCGCAGGGAGCGGTAATGGGCCGGACTGCAATAGCATGATTAAACATGTTAATACCATGAAAAAGAGAGGCCGGGTACATGGACATATGCGAGTTTCTAGTACTTACGATGTGGCCAGGGGCTTATCCCGTGGTAGATCAACTCTTGTAACCCCCATACTCATCAATATTAATCTAGCAGGACGTAGGGTTTTACCTCCATCAAGAGGGCCCGAACCTGGGTAAACATTGTGTTCCCTATCTCCTATTACCATCAACCTCAGACGCACAGTTTGGGACCCCCTACCCGAGATCCATCGGTTTTGACACCGACAGTGGGCGATAGGGGGGTCCTTCCCACACGACCTAGAAATCGTCGGGGGTAGGCCCTCCTAGGACACAGGCTGGGGCCGTGCGATCTGGCGAGGCATCAAGATCCAATCATTTCCGTAGGTATGTACATCCCACACGGTAATCCAAGAAACACATTTCCATAGGTATGTACATCCCACACGGTGAATCCCAGAAAATCATTTCCGTAAGTATGTACATCCCACACGGTGAATCCCACAAAATCATTTCCGTAGGTATGTACATCCCACACGGTGAATCCTAGAAAAACATTTTCGTAGGTATGTAAATGAGAATGAAATTCAAACATCTGGGCGTCGTGGCTCAACCGGAAAGATTGAGAAACTTGGTTTTCTAATTCCTGTAAATCCAAAACATGCGTGAAAACCATGAAACTTGGCATGGTGTCATGACATGGCACCAACATGTTGCAGTAAAAAATTTGGCCGAATTGGAACAAGCTTTGGTGTAAGCTTCTTGCAAACCGGAGCTTCCCTCAAGAAGGCTCGTGGTTCCGAGAGGGAACGTTTCACCTCCGTGTGCGAAACGACATACATACACTGCCTTCTCCCGCCTTAAGCCAGTTTACACTGGCAGATTAGACCAAATAGAAGTATCATGCTAAATTTTGGAAATATTCTGGGTTCGTTTGGCCTTTTTATACATTAATTGAGTTTCTGTGCATTTAATGTGCATAATTCAAATTTGAACTACAAGCACATGCTCCAGTGCACCAAAGTTTGTTGAAAAATCACATGTGTGTCTTTGGGTGAATTTGTAGGTCCCATGCAAGAAATGGGAATGAAATTCAAACATCTAGGCATCGTGGCTCGGCCGAAGTGATTGAGAAACTTGGTTTTTTAATTCCTATAAATCCAAAACATGTCTGTAAATCATGAAACTTGGCATGGTGTCATGACATGGAACCAACATGCTGCGATAATTTTTTTGGCCGAATTGGGACAAACTTTGGTGTAAGCTTCTTACAAACCGGAGCTTCCCTGAAGAAGGCTCGTGGTTCCGAGAGGGAACGTGTCACCTCGGTGTGTGAAACGTGATATGTACACTGCCTTCTCCCGCCTTATTTTTTTACACAGGAATATTAGACCAAATAGAAGTATCGTGCTAAATTTTGGAATTATTCCGGGTTCGTTTGGTCTTTTTTATACATTAACTGAGTTTCTACGCATTTAATATGCATAATTCAAATTTGAACTACAAGCACATGCTCCAGTGCACCAAAGTTGGTTGAAAAATCACATGTGTGTCCTTGGGTGAATTCATAGGTCCCATGCAAGAAATGAGAATGAAATTCCAAAATTTAGGCGTCATGGCTCGGCCGGAAAGATTGAGAAATTTGGTTTTTTAAATCCTGTAAATCCAAAAAACGCTTGAAAATCATGAAACTTGGCATGGTGTCATGACATGGCACCAACATGTTGCGGTAATTTTTTTGGCCGAATTGGGACAAGTTTTGGTGTAAGCTTCTTGCAAACCGGAGCTTCCCTCAAGAAGGCTCATGGTTCCGAGAGGGAACGTGTCACCTCTGTGTGCGAAACGAGATACGTACACTGCCTTCTCCCGCCTTAATTTTTTTACACAGGCAGATTAGACCAAATAGAAGTATCGTGCTAAATTTTGGAATTATTCCGGGTTTGTTTGGTATTTTTTATACATTAATTGAGTTTCTACGCATTTAATATGCATAATTCAAATTTCAACTACAAGCACATGCTCCAGTGCACCCAAGTTGGTTGAAAAATCACATGTGTGTCCTTGGGTGAATTCATAGGTCCCATGCAAGAAATGAGAATGAAATTCCAAAATTTGGGCAACGTGGCTCGGCCGGAAAGATTGAGAAATTTGGTTTTTTAATTCCTGTAAATCCAAAAAATGCCTGAAAATCATGAAACTTGGCATGGTGTCATGACATGGCACCAACATGTTGCGGTAATTTTTTTGGCCGAATTGGGACAAGCTTTGGTGTAAGCTTCTTGCAAACCGGAGCTTCCCTCAAGGAAGGCTCATGGTTCCGAGAGGGAACGTGTCACCTCCATGTGCGAAACGAGATACGTACACTGCCTTCTCCCGCCTTAATTTTTTTACACAGACAGATTAGACCAAATAGAAGTATCATGCTAAATTTTGGAATTATTCCGGGTTCGTTTGGTCTTTTTTATACATTAATTGAGTTTCTGCGCATTTAATATGCATAAATCAAATTTGAACTACAAGCACATGCTCCAGTGCACCAAAGTTGGTTGAAAAATCACATGTGTGTCCTTGGGTGAATTCATAGGATCCCATGCAAGAAATGAGAATGAAATTCCAAAATTTGGGCGTCGTGGCTCGGCCGGAAAGATTGGGAAATTTGGTTTTTTAATTCCTGTAAATCCAAAAAACGCCTGAAAATCATGAAACTTGGCATGGTGTCAGGACATGGCACCAACATGTTGCGGTAATTTTTTAGCTTTGGTGTAAGATTCTTACAAACCGGAGCTTCCCTCAAGAAGGCTCATGGTTCCAAGAGGGAACGTGTCACCTCCGTGTGGGAAACGAGATACGTACACTACCTTCTCCCGCCTTAATTTTTTTACACAGGCAGCTTAGACCAAATAGAAGTATCGTGCTAAATTTTGGAATTATTCCGGGTTTGTTTCCCCTTTTTATGCATTAATTGAGTTTCTACGCATTTAATGTGCATAATTCAAATTTGAACTACAAGTACATGCTCCAGTGCACCAAAGTTGGTTGAAAAATTACATGTGTGTCTTTGGGTGAATTTCTAGGTCCCATGTAAGAAATGAGAATGAAATTCAAACATCTGGGCATCGTGGATCGGCCGGAAAGATTGAGAAACTTGGTTTTTTAATTCCTGTAAATCCAAAACATGCATGAAAATCATGAAACTTGGCATGGTGTCATGACATGGCACCAACATGTTGCAAAATTTTTTTGGCCGAATTGGAATAAGCTTTGGTGTAAGCTTCTTGCAAACCGGAGCTTCCCTCAAGAAGGCTTGTGGTTCCGAGAGGGAACGCGTCATACACTGCCTTCTCCCGTCTTAATTTTTTACACAAGCATATTAGACCAAATAGAAGTATCGTGCTAAATTTTGGAATTATTCTGAGTTTGTTTGGCTTTTTTATACATTAATTGTGTTTCTATGCATTTAATGTGTATAATTCAAATTTAAACGACAAGCACACGCTCCAGTGCACCAAAGTTGGTTGAAAAATCACATGTGTGTCCTTGGGTGAATTTCTAGGTCCCATGCAAGAAATATGAATGAAATTGAAACATCTGGGCGCCGTGGCTCGGCTGGAAAGATTGAGAAACTTGGTTTTTTAATTCCTGTAAATCCAAAACACGCCTGTAAATCATGAAACTTGGCATGGTGTCATGACATGGCACCAACATGCTGCGGTAATATTTCTGTCCGATTTGCGAGGGCGCACACATTAAAAATCAACAAAGTCATTTTAAAACAAGTGTTGTCACGTTACAAATCAGAAACACAAGTATTATTGAAATCGTGGGCGTTCTACTTACCAATTACGTGCCGCCACACGTCTCCTTTTTTATTGGCTAGGAGGTGCCGTGCGGGGTAGCTATTTGAGTACGGGAGGCGTGCGAGCAGACCCCTGCTTGTGCTCATCGGGAGGTGTGCCCGTTGACCGCTACCCGCTGTGCACCTCCCTCCCAATGTCTCCATTAATGGCGCTCGAGCACCTGTTCTACGGCGTGGCTATATGTCTCACTAGACTGAGATTTAAGAGAGAAAAATGAAAATATGATAAGAAAGTTTTGCACGAATCTTGATGTAAGATCTGACGGACCTATATAGCAACGACTTCGACTTATAGCAAGCATGATGAATATAAGGACGATGACAGCGGATAATTATTGTCTTACATATTTAGGAACATAATTAAAAAAACCACATGCGGCAACGTCTGAAATACAAAAGGGCAAAAGAAGAAGGAAGACAACGATCTGGCTCACTGATCTCTACATTGCTGTAGGCCACGGGAACTAGTCTCCGCAGTGAGCGGCGATGAGCTCTTTCTTGTCCTCAAGATGCTGCTTGAGAGCATCCACGGATTCCTCCACCAGCCTTCTGCGCTCGATGCGCAGCATGGCATTCTCGTCCATAAGTTTCTCGACAATGGCGCATGTCCTCTTCAACAAGGCAGTGGTCTCCTCCTGCTGCTCCGCACTTCCGACGATCTTCGCCCTCAGCAGGTCACGCTCGGCCCGGAGCTTCGCATTGCTCTCATTTAGTTGCCGAATGACGCCGACAAAAGAGGCTTTCATGTCGCCCTGCAACCTCGCCCAGCCGGAGATCTGATCCATCTGGCTATGGACGATCGCATGCATGCGCCTGTAAGAGTCCTGCATGCGCGGGAGGACATCTCTGCTGCATTCGCGGTGCGGCGGGACATCTCTTCTGCTTATGCGGTGCGGCTGGACTAGTCTGCCGCATCGACAGCACGACAGGACCTGCGTGCTGCTTCGGCGGCGCGGCAGGACCTCTGTGCTGCTACAGCCGTGCGGTGGGACATGACGCATGCGTTCGCGGTGAGGCGAGGCATCTCTCGTGCTTCTGCTTCCATGCTCGCATCTCCCTGGTGGCAATCTCTCGACCCAAAACTCATGCTAGCCATGGTAGACGCAAAGGGAACTATGATGAATGACTTTGTTTTTGTGGATAAGGAGTTGAGGAGGAATGTTCAGTCATCTTGGAGTAGTAGTATTTATAACCGAGTAGTAATACACTCCTAAGTGGAAAACCATTTAGGTTTTGATCGGTGTGAATAGGTTTGCAATTTGGAATGTGACGGGGCGCATGCTTAAAATTTACTGATTGTTATAAGTGCGGCACTATTCCCGGAAGGCGTAACGTGGGCACGTACACCTTCTCGGTCGTGTACGTGGCGTTTGCACCATAGGGTGCACCTCAGTAGGCAATGTCAGCACATGTCTTGTTCCAACAACCGTGCGCGCTCGTTATTACCATCGCGCACGCTTCTTTTAATTAGAATGTGTGTGCCCGTCTGGCGCACACACGTTGATCTATCTAACTGTTTCAGTTTGTTGTGACTAATCGCAAACAGTTCATCCATGTGAAGTGTATGCCACCAATCGCAGACACTTTGATCTGGCTGGCCCGTTTCTGTTCTGTTGCCTAATCGCAAACAGTTAATCCTTCTGAAGCGTATGCCCTCAATCACACACATCTTGATCTGGCTGACCGTTTCTTTTGTGTTGCCTAATCACAAATAGTTCATCCAAGTGAACCGTATGTTGTATATCGCACACGCCTTCATCAGGCTGCCCATTTTTTTGTTCTGCCTCATCGCAAACCGTTCATTGGACTGAACCGTATGCCCTGCATCGCGCACGCAACTAAAATCTAAACTGTGTTTGATGGCTCCGCCATCGCAAACTTATTGCACCTTTTTTGACGGTTCTTTTACACCACTGTTTGCGATTATTGCATCACACACAGTTTCGTCGAAGGGTCTCTGAATGTAGTGTCGCATTAGCAGTATCCTGCAGTAGTGTTCAAACCCATTTGGGCTGCCAAGATTCCTCCTAAGATCAAGATCTTTCTCTGGCAGGCCTTTAGGGGTCGGCTGCCTTCTGCTGATCAGATTCGGAAGAGGAATGGCCCTGTGGCTCGGCTTTTTGTGCCTTATGCTCTGCGCGGGAGGATACTAACCATATCTTCTTTGGTTATACCCTGGCCAAGTTGATGTAGGGCTGTGTTCGTTCGTAGTTGCAAATCTCTTGGGCCCCCACTTCATTTTTGGATGTTCGCTTGTTAACTTCTAACCTTCAGGGGCGCTCTAAGAGGATGTTTTGGGTCGGGCTGGGTGCTCTTTGCTGGTCGTTATGGACTACTAGAAACAAATTCACCATCGAGGGTGTGTCCCCTAACAAACATGCTGATGTTTTGTTTAAAATGTCTATTCTCTTGCACCAGTGGAAATTATTGACTAAGCCTGTGGACCGGGATGGTTTGGAGGTGCTGATCAACAAAGTTCGGGCGTCTGCCAATCTACTGTCATCTTCATCTCCTTCGGCCGCACTGTCTTCTTAGTTTACTGGATCTCCTCTTTGCAATACGTGGTTGGCCTGCGTCCCTTCGTTTGTGTCAGTTGGGCCTGCGTGCCGCTAAAGTATGGTTATTGTACTTTGTGGTGGTTGGCCCTGAATGTTTTGGGTAATCTGTTTGTATGGTGATGGATGGTTGTTACTCTGCCGTATGGCTTTATTTATAAGGTCGGATGTATGCTTTTTTTTAAAATATATTTTGTCCATAAAATCAGGTGAGACAATTCAAACTATTTCCAAAAAACATTGTCCATGACAAATAGTGCCCCCCTGGAGTTTTGATGTTGTAATCTGTATGAGGGAGTTCTGCTAGATATTCAGATTTATGCTTGTACTGCTAGAGTTGCTGCTTTACTCGTGTCGTTCCCTCCCTGGTCTGCATCCTTATTTGGTTTTAGTTTCTTTTGGTCTGTCGTCCAGTCTAGGTAGTCATTGCTGGGGCAGCGGTGGGGCTGCCCTCCGCGTGCTAATTTGGTGTTGTGCAAGACAAACTAGCGATGCCCACGAGGCGGCACGCCGCGCCCTATCGATGTATTGCAATGAAATTTGTTCTGTGTTGATAACAGAGGTTGCAACATATTGAGTCGGTACTTTCGAGTCGCCTTTTTTATTTTGAGTCCATCATAATCTATAATGAAAGATGTGTATATGTGATTACATAGCTATAATAAGGTAAATAGTGTGCCAAGGTGATTGACAAACATAGGTTTATTATGTTGCGAAGTCGATGCATTTTTTTCCAAAAACAAATACATCAACGTATAGCCGGAGCTATCTCCTCCCTTCCCAAATAGTATATAGTAGTACTTTTTCCAGGCTTGGTGAATCCAGAGCAAAACCACTCTCAAAAGTTATTTGTAGAAGTAGGACAATAGAACTTGAAGTATGGCCCTGATTTGTATTTATAACCTTTGAAGATCCGTATGAATTCGTCTCCCCCAAAGAATGGATCTGAGTCCAGCTATTATGGTTACAATGGATTTGAGTCCAGCTAGCTTCATAATGACACATTTGCATAAACTCACTGTGTTAAAAATCTATTTTGAATCATACAGAAATTAAGTCAATAAATCTTTTCTCCTCGCAAATTCTAACCAAACATATCTTTTTCAATCCATGCATGACTGAATTTTTCTTATTGTGCATACAATTATGATGTTTTTTCAGGCGGAGATGGCTATATTACTTGTTGATACTCAAAACCTATCAAAAACTAAAGCTCAGAAAATTGGTACATTTTTCAGTGAAACTAAAACAGCCGCCAAAATTCCTAGTGCAAGACACAAACCTATCCAATTAACTGGTCAACTCTGTTTCATCCATCAATCCCCAATAGCACCATATATTTTTCTGAACTTGACTGGCAAGAATACTATCGAAAGGACTTGAAGAGATATGCACTGCCATATTTGAGAATTGGAGAGGTAATCTGCGGGGGAAAGTACCGGGGAATGAATTTCCATTGTAAACTAATACTCCTATAAGCATTTTTTTCAACATTTACAAATATAAATAGCAATTTGTGGAATGAACATCTGGACATATTAAAAAAAATATGGACAAAGATATATCTTAACTGGCTTTGTAGCGGCAAGCAAACAAAAGTAGACATTAAAACTAAGTACCAACACACATGTTCTCTTAGGTGAAACTACGCATGACCTCTAAGGTGAAACTAACTTTGTTTGTCCTAATAGTGAAATGTATGGCATACTCATGCCACTGCTTACATATCCCCTAGCATCTGTTTCCACGAAGCAAATAACCAAGCATCGGCGGCATTTAATTAACTTGTTCAGTACTGCCATGAAGGCTGACAACTGATATTTGACAAATTTTTCATGTATTCAAACATACACATTACTATCTGCAAAATTCACATAGCAGTGCCTCCCTTCTCCCCCATCCCCTCTCCCCTGCGAGCTCTCAGTGGGCTTCTCACTCCATTTCAACGCTAGTTGATTCAGAGTGATCTCTTGCACCTGCCCGTATGACTATGTAATAAAATAGCAGACATTAGAATGCTAACAGATGAACAATTGTAGTAGTACATGTTTAAAATATCTAAATGGCAACTTAGCTATTTGTAAAAAAACTAATCCTATATACATAAGAAGTTCACCCCCACTACCTTATTTATCTAAGCATGCAATCTATCCACATTATCATCCATTCTCCTCTTGCCACATCAGCACTGATCCACCACAATCCACCATGGCATTTTGTTTCTACCCTTATAATCCACCATGTCACCATAAAATCCTGCTGTCGTTTGATAGCAATGGGGTAGCCCAAAAGTTGATCTCCTATATTGCATGGTTTCAAGTTGGCTCCGCTCAAAAAAAGTTGGCTCAGCTATCCACATCATCATCCATTCTCCTCTTTAAGGATGGCAATGGGCCAGGTTTGGATCGGGTTGGAAATTATTAAATCCATATCCATATCCATGAAGACAGTCTTTGTGCATCCACGAGAAAATCCATGGGTGATAAATTTTGTCCATGTCCAAACCCAATGGATATCCATACCCACTGGATATCCGTTGGGTCCTCTCAAGACATATAAATAACACATAACACAATGTTAACATAAGCTCCTCCATTCTTCACCTTGTTGTAGGCTAGGCGTCACTCATGCTAAACATCAACTTATGGTAAATCAACGTCCACTAACAAGCTAAGATTATTTAGTATTTTTCTAATAGTTTTGAATGACGAGTCATTTAACAAGGAGATAAAAATAATGGAAGGGGCATTGGAGTATGTTACGGAGGGGATTGAATGTCAACTAATAAAAGTTAGGATGGAGATTGTGCAATTTCTTTTACATGTTTTAGATAACAAAGTGTAAAATTGAAGTGGGACATGTGACAGTGGGGTAGGGATAGCAGATTTTTGCCCGTTAAGTCATATTATCGGGTCGGGTTTGGATATATCCATGGGTACAAGATTATATCCATGCCCTACCCACGAGCAATCGGGTCGGGTTTGGGCGGTGTCCACGGACACAAAAGCATATCCAGACCCTGTCCATTCGGGGCGGATATCCATGTCCATGGGTAAAATTGCCATCCTTACTCCTCTTGCCACATCAGCACTAATCCACCACAATCCACCATGGCATGTTTTTACCCTCATAATCCACCATGTCACCATATAATCCTGCTGTCATTTGATAGCAATGGGGTAGCCCAAAAGTTGATCTCCTATACTGCATGGTTTCAAGTTGGCTCCGCTTTCCTCAGCTCCTTGGCACAGGCGGACCAGTGATATTAGACCGCGTGGAATCAAACCTCTATTTTCCGTGTGTAATCTAAACTTATCTCTCTGATTAGCTTGGGGATTCCCACTTTTGGGTAGGTCTAATGGCTACGAAGAAATATTTCTTCTGCTATGGATCCTTCTCGATTAAGGACGGCTCGGAAATTAGATTCTGGGAGGACAAGTGGCTAGGAAATGCCACACTCCAGGAACAATATCCGGCTCTATACAACATTGTATGCCACAAAGGTGATACTATCGCCACGGTAATGGAATCATTTCCGCCAAATGTGACGTTTAGAAGAGACTTAATTGGACCCAGACTCCAATCGTGGAATATCCTGCTCCAACGGTTGTCCACGGTGCAATTGTCACATGGGTCTGATGTATTCCGATGGAACCTCCATGGGAATGGAGAATTCTCAGTGGATTCTATGTATAGAGCGTTAATTCAATCTGATGTGACAGTTGTTAATAACAAGAAGATCTGGAAGATGAAGATACCTCTTAAGAATAAAATCTTTGCATGGTATCTTCGTCGCGGAGTCATTCTTACTAAAGATAACCTCATTAAGAGGAATTGGCATGCAAGCCCGCAATGTGTATTTTGTCACCATGAGGAGACAATAAAACATTTATTCTTTCAATGCAAATTGGCTCGTTCTATATGGTCAATCATCCAAATAGCTTCTGGCTTGTATCCTTCCTGTAGTGTTGCTAATGTATTTGGCAACTGGTTACATGGGATTGATCATAGGTTTATAACTCTTCTCAGGGTGGGAGCGCTTGCCGTTATTTGGTCGCTTTGGCTATGTAGAAATGATAAGGTTTTTAATGATAAAAGTACTTCTCTGTTGCAGGTTATCTACAGATGTACCGAGACTCTTCGTTCATGGTCCTCTCTACAACGCGTGGAGAATCAAGACCTGTTTACGAAGGTGTGTACACGATTCGAGGCTACGGCGAGGGATACTTTTACCCAACATGGGTGGCAGCATGATCTAAGGATTGGCCCCCCTCCATATTAGGCGTTATACGAACTCTACATGTTTCGTTGTAATTCGCCTTTCTATTTTTATTTTGTGTGAGAGGATCTTATTTGGCTGTGTGCATCTTAGTTATGCAGAGGCCGGGTGTAATGCTTAAATCTTTTAAGTAATAAAGCGCCCCTTTTCGAAAAAATCTCTCTGATTAGCCATGCAAGAGCAGTGCTAGGCGATGATAAAATCTGAACGATTCATGGACGATGATGACATCCAGCCGGGGAATCCTGTCCACGGCCGAGCAACGTCCATTGAATTGGTGGTCATGCACACATCACTCGCACTTTGTCGTGTGTAGAGAGCAATTCCGGCCACGCGATGGGCATGCAGCCGTGATCTGCGCAAGCTAGATACGACATGCATGCATGTGCAAAATAGTTACAGCAACTCGCTGTAGATAATTACTGTCAAGCGAGCACGCAACCAATACATCAAGTGCATGCATGTCGCCACTTAAATAGTGTCGTCAATTATTGCCTAACCCTGGATGTACATGGGCAGTCCAGATCCAGTATTTGCTACGTGGTTTGTAACCCATGGTGTAGATTACTTATACTGATCTAAAACAATCGTAATGTCATTTTATCCTTTGCCACACTCTATACTGACAACTCGTCTCCTACTCAAAAAGAAAAACAAATACTGACAACTCCACTGCTATCTCTTCCGCCTTGGGATGCCATCATGGTGGCGGTGTCCAGCCTACACTGGACTAGTTAAGCCAATCGAGGGGGCCGAGTGGTGGCTCACCAGAGTGTACGGGCCCCAGAGTAGTGACGTGAAGGTGGAATTCATGTAAGAGCTGCTGGACATCCAGGAGCTACACGCTAGGCCGTGGATGGTGGTTGGGGATTTCAACCTCTTGGTGAACCCCGAGGATAAAAGCAATGATGTGGTGAACCATAGGATGATGGCCAGGTTCAGATCGAAGATCAACCACCTTGAGCTACAGGAGCTATACTTGAACGACAGGCGATACACTTGGTCGAATGAAAGACAACGAGCCACGCTTGAAAAGATTGATCACGTGTTTGCTTCTAGTTGCTGGGAGGATCTGCACCCGACGTGTCTGCTTACGGCCATGGGGTCCGCTCTGTCAGATCACTGCCCCCTGCTCCTGGATCTACACGCGAATTTCATGATGGGCAAGAGGTTCCATTTTGAGGCCTTCTGGCCAAAAGCGAAGGGTTTCTTCGAGACGGTCGATACGGCTTGGAATTCTGTACCCGGGGTGGGGAACCCCTTCATTGCACTGGATAATAAGCCGCGAGCCACCGCCTAAGCCCTACAAAGATGGAGCGATAGATGGATCGGCAACGCTAAGTTGCAAACCTTGATCGCCCTCGAGGTCATTGCGAGGCTGGATCAAGCTATGGATAGCATAATGCTGTCAGCGAAGGAGCATGGCTTGCGCAGAGTATTGAAGAGGAAGCTGCTTGGGCTGGCGTCGTTGCAACGCATGATTGCGAGGCAGAGATCGAGGCTTCTCCAACTGAAGGATAGGGAGGCAAACACAGCATACTTGAAAGTGCAACTATCCCTGAGTGGTTTTGGTAATTACTAACAACATCTAAATCATTGAACTAATACTATTTCAAGATGATCATTTCAGAAAGTTCAATGATTGGCATGGCATGGATTAGGAATGTGGACCCCTCAAAATGCTAAGGACACATATTGGCTCAAGCTCAAGACTCTACATTTTACTTTTAGTGATCCAAGATCACATTGAGTCCATAGGAAAAGCCAATACTATTAAAAGGGGATGATGTGTTGCTTAATGGCATGCTTGCTCAAAATGCTTAGTGATATGCTCCAAAAACCCTCAACCACTTTCTCATATCCACATATGTCCCAAACCAAAAAGTCAAACTCGGCCCCACCAAAAAGTTCTATCCGGTGCCACCGAGTTCACTTGACATAGTCACTGCCACAAACCCTAGCCACTTCGGTCTCACCGATAGGGATCTCGGTCCCACCGAGATGGGATTGCAAACTCTCTTTTTCCCTTTGTAACGTTTTAGTCCAACCGAGATGAGCGATCGGTCCCACCGAATTCGCAATGCAAACTCTATGTTTCCCTTTCGTAACGTTTCGGTCTCACCGAAATGAGCGATTCAGTCCCACCGAGTTTGCCTGACCAACTCTCTGGTTAGCTTATTACCAAAATCGATCCCACCGAGTTTGTATAATCGATCTCACCGAGATTACGTTATGCCCTAACCCTAATGAAATCGGTCCCACCGAGTTGACATGTCGGTCCCACCGAAAAGCCTAACGTTCACATTTTGAACTGAATCGGTCCGACCGAGTTTCCTGATCCGGTCCCACCGAGTTTGGTGAATTGTGTGTAACGGTTAGATTTTGTGTGGAGGATATATATGCCCCTCCACCATTCCTTCATTATCAGGGAGAGCCATCAGAACGTGCCTACACTTTATCATTCATTTTCTGAGAGAGAACCACCTACTCATGTGTTGAGACCAAGATGTTCCATTCCAACCATTTGAATCTTGATCTCTAGCCTTTCCCAAGTTGCTTTCCACTCAAATCATCTTTCCACCAAATCCAAATCTGTGAGAGAGAGTTGAGTGTTGGGGAGACTATCATTTGAAGCACAAGAGCAAGGAGTTCATCATCAACACGCCGTCTATTATCTTTTGGGGAGTGGTGTATTCTAGATTGGTTAGGTGTCACTTGGGAGCCTCCGTCAAGATTGTAGAGTTGAACCAAGGAGTTTGTACGGGAAAGGATATCGCCTACTTCGTGAAGATCTACCCTAGTGAGGCAAGTCCTTCGTGGGCGATGGCCATGGTGGGATAGACAAGGTTGCTTCTTCATGAACCCTTCGTGGGTGGAGCCCTCCATGGACTCGCGCAACCATTACCCTTCATGGTTTGAAGTCTCCATCAACGTGGATGTACGATAGCACCACCTATTGGAACCACGCCAAAAATCTCCGTGTCTACATTGTGTTTGCCCCCTCCAAACTCCTCCCTTTACCTTCATGTGCAATGTTCTACATTCCACTGCTATACTCTTAAACTTGCACGTGTAGGTTGATTGCTTGACTTGTGCTAAGTTGTTAAAATCTGCCAAGACTTAAAATTGGAAAAGGCTAGATTTTTATTTGGTCAAGTAGTCTAATCACCCCCCTCTAGATATACTTTTGATCCTACAAGTGGTATCATAGCTTTGGTCTCCATTTGCCTTGATTTCCATAACTTTTGGTGATCATAACCTTGGTTTCACAACCTAGGAGAGTATGGTGTCTAGCGAGGGAAATTACCACCGTAGAGGTCCTTACTTCAATGGTACTAATTTTGCTAGTTGGAAGCATAAGATGAAAATGCATATTCTTGGACATAACCCTGTCGTTTGGGCTATTGTGTGTATTGGCCTGCAAGGTGAATTCTTTGATGGGAGATAACCAAACCATGAAGCTACCGCAGAAGAGTTGAAGATGTTGCAATAAAATGCTCAAGCTTGTGATATTCTCTTCAACAGATTATGCCCTGAAGAATTCAACAAAATCAGCCGTCTTGAGAATGCAAAGGAAATTTGGGATACTTTGATTGATATGCATGAGGGTACCGACTCCATCAAGGAATCCAAATTGGATGTGCTTCAAAGTCAGCCTGACAAGTTCAAAATGAAGGATGGTGAAGGTGTCGCTGAAATGTACTCTAGGCTTGCTCTCATCACAAATGAGATTGCTGGCTTAGGAAGTGAAGAGACGACCGATAGGTTCATCATTGAGAAGATTCTAAGAGCCTTGGATGGAAATATGATACCGTGTGCACATTGATCCAAATGATGCCCAACTACAAAGATCTCGAGCCAACAGAAGTCATTGGAAGAATTGTTGCTCATGAGATGTCACTTGAGGATAAGGAAGAGCTCCATAACAAGTCAAGTGGTGCTTACAGAGCCTCATGTGATGCTCCCACATCATCAAGTGAGAAACAAACCTTCAATGAAGAATTGAGCCTAATGGTGAAGAACTTCAACAAGTTCTACAAGAGTAGAAGCAAGGAAAGACTTTCCAAGTCAAGGTCCTACAATGACAAAAGATCTTCAAGTCATGAACGTAATTGCTACAATTGTGGAAGACCCGGGCACTACTCCAATGAGTGTACGGCTCCCTATAAAAGAAGACAAGATTCACCCAAAATGAGAAGTAGAAGAGAAGAATCATCACCTAGAGAGAGAAGGAGTAGAGATGACCGTTATGAACGAAGAACATCACGGAGAAGCAACGATTCGAAAAGGAAGGATAAATCATCAAGGAGCTACACAAAGAGAAGACATCAAGCTCATGTTGGTGAATGGGTATCCGGCTCCGACTTCGACAATCACTCTGAGAGAAGTTATCACTCCGACTCTGAATATACTCAAGATGAAGGTGTTGCCGGTCTAGCACTTGTGTCAACCAACTTCTACGACATATTTGACTCACCAAATGAAGGATTTGGAAGATGCTTCATGGTTAAAGGACCAAAGGTATCACACCCCGAGTATGTTGATTTCAAAAGTGATGAAGATGATTTGCTAGGTAATGATGATTTACTTGTTGACAACTCTAGTGATGAAAACTATGATGAACTTGCTATTAATCACGCTAATCAAGATAAAACGAATGACGATGATAAGAAGGATATTGAGCGTCTAACTAAGAAACTAATCACTCTTAAGTTAGCTCATGAAACTACCTTGGAAGATCATTGAGAAATTTTAAAGACTCAGGAGAAGTTACGCTTTGAAAAGCACAACCTTGAGCAAGAGCATGGGTTCTTAAAGGCAATCAATGATGATCTTCGCAAGAAAAGTTCTTCTTACATTGCCAAGCGTTTACTCTTGTCTACTTACATGCCACAAGTTAAATCTAGCAACAAGAGTAAGAAAGATTCTTATTCTAGTAGTAACAACAATCATGTTAAATCCAATATTGTTGTTTCTAGTAGTTATCTTGATTCCACTAATGATTCTCTTACCCAAGTTACACTTGAGCAAGAAAATAGCCTATTGAAGGGAATTATAGAGAAAGGTGTCTACAAGAGTCTTGCTGAAAGTAAGTGTAACACCCACGATGCGGCTATATATCCCACGTGTCGGAGCACGACTTAGAGGCATAACTGCATAGTAGGCATGTCGCAAGAGGGGTAATCTTTACACATCCCATGTACTGAATAAGAAAGGGATAAAGAGTTGGCTTACAATCGCCACTTCACACAATACATAAATATAGCATTACATCATCCAGAATACAATCAAGGTCCGACCACGGAACCAAATAAAGAAAGACAACCCCAAATGCTAGATCCCCAATCGCCCCAACTGGGCTCCTCTACTGATCGTCCCGAAAAGACACATAGTAACGTCCTGAATCCTCGTCAAACTCCCACTTGAGTTCGCTAGCGTCCCCTGCACTGGCATCATCGGCACCTGCATTTGTTTTGGAAGTAATCTGTGAGTCACGGGGACTCAGCAATCTCACACCCTCGCGATCAAGACTATTTAAGCTTATGGGTAGGAAAAGGTAGTGAGCTGGATCTGCAGGAAGCACTAGCATATATGGTGGCTAACTTACGCAAATGAGAGTGAGAAGAGAAGCAAAGCACGGTTAATAAGCTATAATGATCAAGAAGTGATCCTGAAACTACTTACGTTTAAGCATAACACGAGACCGTGTTCTCTTCCCGGACTCCGCCGAAAAGAGACCATCACAGCTACACACGCAGTTGATTCATTTTAAATAATTTAGGTTTCAGGTTTTCTACAACCAAATATTAACAAATTCCCATCTGCCTGTAATAGCGGGCACGGCTTTCAAAAGTTTAAAACCCTACAGGGGTGTCCCAACTTAACCCATCACAAGCTCTCACGGTCAACGAAGGATATTCCTTCTCCCAGGAAAACCCGATCAGACTCGGAATCCCGGTTACAAGACATTTGGACAATGGTAAAACAAGACCACGAAAGCCACCCGAATGTGCCAACAAATCCCGATAGGAGCTGCACATATCTCGTTCTCAGGGCACACCGGATTGTCCAAGATTCCGGTAGGCCAACCCAGAGTTGCTGCTGGTGGCCACCGGCTGCTGACAGGTTGGACCAACACTCAGAGGAGCACTGGCCCGAGGGTTTAAAATAAAGATGACCCTTGAGTCCGCGGAACCCAAGGGAAAAAGGCTTAGGTGGCAAATGGTAAAACCAAGGTTGGGCCTTGTTAGAGGAGTTTTATTCAAGGCGAACTGTCAAGGGGTTCCCATTATAACCCAACCGCGTATGGAACGCAAAATCAAGGAACATAACACCGGGATGACGGAAACTAGGACGGCAAGAGTGGAACAAAACACCAGGCATCAAGATGGACTCAAACAAGCATTGCACAATGGAAGAAAATGAAGAGCACATCATGATGAACATTTTGATATATCATACATGCAAAACGGACCTATGGATGAGGAGTTATGGCATGATGAACAGGGCTTCAGAATGCAAAAATAAAAAAGACTTAGAGGAATTTTCGGGTCAACCCTAGTCTTCAGATCTGGATCTGGCGTGGAAGTCGAGGAAGGCCGGTGCGAGCTCGCTGGAGAACGGTGCAGGGAGGCGGCCGGAGGTGAGGAGAGGTGCGGGCGACGGCGGTTGACGCGCTAGAGGTGCGGGGCGGCGCCGGAGTCCGGCGATGCCGAGGCGGAGGCGGCGGCGCGGGTCGCCGGGGCGTCGCGGGGAAATCGGCGGCGACAGGAGGTCGGGCTCGCGCAGCGCGGGGTTGCCGGCAGGAGGAACTCCGGGCGGAGTAGCGGCGATGGAAGAATGACGGCGCTCGGGAGGCGGTCGCGCGGGGCACATGCGGTGGAGGAGCGGGCCCGCAGGGCCGGTTGCGGGCCTTGGCGGGCCGGTGAGGTGGAGGGCGGCGGCGCGCCACGTGGCAGGCGGCGGTTCGCTGCGAGCGGCGGCGCGCCACCTGGCAGGCGGCGGTTCGCTGCGAGCGGCGCGCGGACGCGTCCGGTCCGATCCGGATGTGTCTGGTGGCGGCGGAGGAAATTTAGCTAGGGTTTCAACCGGGATTTGAGGAGGGGTGCACATATTTATACCTAGAAGGAGGTGGGAGTGTCCAAATGAGGTGTAGTTTTCGATCACGCGATCGTGATCCGACGGCGGAGGACATGGGATAGGTTTCGATGGGTTATTGGTCCACTTTCGAGGGGTGTTAGGCTGCAACACACACGAGGCCTTTACGGTTCCCCGATTAACCGTTGGAGTATCAAACGGACTCGAAATGGCACGAAACTTGACAGGCGGTCTACCGGTGGTGTACCAAGGCCGCTTGGAAAATCTCGGCCCATTCCGAGAGCGTTTAACACCCACACACGAAAAGAGGCAAAAGGGGGCACCGGAGGATGTAGGAATGTCGGATTGCAAAACGGACAACGGGGAAAATGCTCGGATGCATGAGACGAACACGTATGCAAATGAGATGCACATGATGGCATGATATGAAATGCATGACATGAACAAAATGCAAAATGAAGACAGAACCCAACCACGAAGGAATCTCATAACTTAGAGCCGAAAATGGCAAGAGTGGAGTACAAATATGGCAAAATACGTCCGGGGTGTTACAACACTCCACCACTATGAAAGGATCTCGTACCAAGATCTAGGACTGAAAGAACTCCGGATATTCGGAACGGAGGTGGTCCTCGCGTTCCTAGGTGGCTTCTCGGTCGGAATGATGTGACCACTTCACTTTCTGGAATTTGATAGACTTGTTGCGAGTCTTGCGCTTGGTTTCTTCAAGGATAGCAACGGGATGCTGATGATAAGACATGTCTACTTGGAGATCAATCTCTTCAAAGTTGATGGTGCGGTCAGGAGTCTTGAAACACTTGCGAAGCTGTGACACGTGAAACATGTCGTGCACATTCGTGAAGTTGGACAGAAGCTCAAGTTGATAGGCGAGATCGCCTCTTTTGCGAATGATCTTGAAAGGACCCACGTATCTAGGGGCAAGCTTCCCTTTGATACCGAAGCGACGAGTACCTTTCATTGGAGAGAAGCAAAGGTAGACATGGTCTCCGATCTCGAAAGCCAAGTCACGATGCTTGCTATCATAGTAACTCTTCTAACGCGATTGCGAGGCTTTGAGATTTTCACGGATGACTATGCACATTTCTTAAGCCTCTGTGATTGAGTCATTGCCAAGAAGTTGGCGTTCACCAGTCTCTGACCAATTAAGAGGAGTACGACACTTTCTGCCATAGAGAATCTCGAATGGGGCCTTGCCCGAACTCGCTTGGAAGCTGTTTTTGTAGGAGAACTCGGCATATGGAAGACAATCCTCCCACTTCATACAGAAGGAGATGACACAAGCCCTGAGCATATCTTCAAGGATTTGATTTACTCGCTCGACTTGGCCACTAGTTTGAGGATGAAAGGTTGTGCTGAAGCGAATGTTGGTGCCCATGGCCTTCTGGAAGGAGTCCCAGAACTTAGAAGTAAATATGGTTCCATGATCTAAAGACATCAACTGCGGAATGTTGTGCAAGGAGACAATCCTGGAGGTATATAGCTCTGCTAACTGAGCTACTGTGATAGATTCTTTGATAGGACGAAAATGAGCCACTTTAGTAAGCTTTTCGATGACGACGAAGATAGCATCATTGCCACGCTTGGACTTGGGAAATCCAGTCACGAAGTCCATCTCAATATGGTCAAACTTCCATTCTGGAATGGCAAGAGATTGGAGGAAACCAGCTGGCAGTTGGTGTTCTGCTTTCACTCTTCTGCAGACATCACATTCATTTATGAACTGAGCAATTTCTCGCTTCATTCGAGTCCACCAATACGACTGCTTGAGGTCATGGTACATCTTTGTACTTCCAGGATGAATGGATAGGAGTGAATTGTGAGCCTCATTCATAATGACTTTACGTAGATCACCCTTAGGAACCACAATTCGATCCTCGAAGAATAGAGTATCTTTGTCATCAAGGCGATAGCACTTGTACTTGGGTTGGCTCTTGGCAATCCCATTTTTCACCTTCTTCACCATTGCATCAAGACGTTGTGCCTCACGCATTTGATCTTCCAAAGTAGGAGAGGCTTGGAGATTGGCAAGAAATCCTTGAGGAACAACTTGGAGATTCAATTTGCGGAAAGCTTCACAAATGTCCGGTTGAAAGGGCTTGAGAATCAAACTGTTGCAGTAAGCCTTCCTGCTCAACGCGTCTACAATGACATTGGCCTTGCCTGGCATATATTCGATACTCGGATTGTACTCTTGAATCATTCTGACCCAACGAGTCTGCCTGAGGTTGAGGTTGGGTTGAGTGAAGATGTACTTGAGGTTCTTATGATCAGTGAAGATGTCCACTTTCCTTCCCAACAAGAGATGTCTCCATGTTAACAGAGCATGGACAACTACCGCCAACTCGAGGTCATGAGTGGGGTAGTTCTTTTCGTTGGGCTTCAACTGACGAGAGGTATAGGCCACAACTTTCTTCTCTTGCATTAACACATCACCGAGACCTTGCAGGGAAGCATCATAGAAAACTTTGAATGGTTTGGATTCATCAGGAGGAGTCAAAACAGGAGCTGTGACTAGCTTCTCTTTGAGGGTGTTGAAAGCGATGTCACATTCAGGCGTCCAGACATACTTCACATGCTTCTGCAGGAGGTTGGAAAGAGGCTTTGCAATCTTAGAGAAATTCTCAACGAATCTTCGACAATAGCTTGCAAGCCCAAGAAAACTGCGGAGCTGCTTGACATTCTGAGGTGGTTCCCAATTCACAATTGCAAACACCTTCTCAGGATTAATAGCTATGCCCTTGGCGGAGATGATATGGCCAAGGTAGAGAACCTCATCGAGCCAAAACTCACACTTTGAGAACTTCACATAGAACTGATGTTCTCTGAGTTTGTCGAGTTCCAATCTCAAATGCTTGGCATGATCCTCCTTATTCTTGGAAAAGACCAAAATATCATCGAGATACACCAAGACGAAATCATTTGTGTAAGGGTTGAAGATGAAGTTCATCATGCGAGAGAATGTTGGAGGAGCATTGACAAGGCCGAAAGACATGACAGTATATTCATAAGAACCATAGCTTGTTCTGAATGTTGTCTTGGGGATATCTTGTTCATGAATGTGAATCTGATGATAGCCCATACGGAGGTCAACCTTGGAGAACACTTGAGAACCTTTAAGTTGCTCGAAAAGCTCATTGATGTTGGGCAGTGGATACTTGTTCTTTATTGTCTTCTTGTTCAATGGACGGTAGTCGACACAAAGTCGGTCCGTGCCATCCTTCTTCTTGACAAAAAGAACACCACAACCCGATGGAGATGAACTCGGTCGGATCAGACCCATATGCTCTTGTTCATCGAGTTGTTTCTTTAGCTCCTTCAACTCTTCTGGCTCAAGATCGAGGTTGAATTCAACTAGCCGGTGAGGAGGCATTCCTGGAAGCTCTTCTGGAAAGACGTCTTGATATTCACAAACGACTGGAATCTGAGAGATGGCATTCAACTCACCCTTCTCGTTGAGAGAAAGCAGTCGAATGGTATCGTCACGAGCGGCATAGATGATCACATCCTCAGATGAGTGTGTCAATTGAATCTGCCTGGCTGCACAATCAAGCTGAGCCTTGTGCTTAGAAAGCCAGTCCATGGCGAGAATTAGATCAATATCCGCGTCACCAAGAACAATTGGAGATGATAGAAACTTATAGTCGCCCATATTGATAGACACATCCGGAACCATGGAGTTAGCGTTCATGCGTTTACCCCGTGAGGCAACTGCTAACGGACTAGGCAAAACTTGGAAAGCCAACTCATGCTTTGATGCAAATGGTCTTGCGATGAAACTAAGTGATGCACCAGTGTCAAAAAGAACTTTTGCAGGAATATCATTAATAGGAAGATTACCCATGATTACTTCTCAAGAGTCCTCTGCCTGAGCTGCGTTCATCATGTTGACCTTTGCAAACTTGGGATTATGCTTGATCACTGCATTGCTGAGAGATCTCACAGGAGGAGGAGGTGGAAGGCGCCTTTGGTTGAAGCATTTGTTTGCATAGTGCCCTTTCTGCTGACACCTGTTGCAAGTAACCTCTGAGAGAGGACGATGATAAGGAGCACTTGACCTTGGAGCATGAGACGGAGCTTTGTTCTAATAGCCTGGGTTGGGTGGGTGGGAAGATCCATTGCCACCTTTACTCTTCTGCTGATAAGGCTGACGGAATGGAGGAGGAGGAGGCAACCAAAACTTCTGTTGCTTAGCTGCCACTTGAGTTGAAGAAGAAGATGGAGTTGCATCCCCGACTCTCTTCTTAGAAGCATCGCACTTGAGCTAAGCGGCTTCTTGCTTTAGTGCCATGTTGTAGAATTCATCATACTTGGTCGGCTCAAAAAGCATGAGAGCTAGTTGCAGATCTTCTCTGAGGCCACCTCTGAATTGATAAATCATGCCCTTCTCATCAGGGACGTCTTGTTTAGCAAAGCGAGTGAGCCTCTGAAACAGGATGTTGTATTGGTAAATGGACATGTTGTCTTGCTTGAGATTGCAGAACTCCTCGCGCTTACTCTCGGCAACACTTTGTGGAATGTGGTGAGCTTTGAAGTCTTGGCAGAAATCATCCCAGGTAATCACACGACCTCCTCTGGAATCTTTGTATTGTTGATACCACTCAGCAGCTTGGTCTTTGAGTTGAAACGAAGCAAACTTGACAAAGTCCTCAGGCCTGACATTACTACACTAAAAAATGTTTGCAGATATCCTCGAGCCAATCGTTAGCATCTGTGGCCTCGACACAGTTACTGAAGGATTTCGGGTGGTTTTCGAGGAACTGACTGAGGGTAGCAAACTGAGCTTGATTGTTGCCTTGGCCTTGATTTCCTTGGTTGCGCTCTTGCAAGAGCTACAAAAGCATTTGTGTGTTGGTGTTGGTGGCGGCCATGACAGCTTGCCATGCCTCCGGAGGTGGAGGTGGTGGCGGAGGTTCCGGATTCTGACGCGTCGGAGGAGCCATCCTGAAGAGGTTGACATCCATTAGGATCTTGAAAGACATATATTCAAGCTCAATCAATAGATCGAAATTGCAACATATAGCCTTAACATTCGAACAAAAATGAACGAATGAATTCGAAAGTAAATCATCACACATCCATAAATTGAGAAGCCACTTAGATAGAGATAGATGAATAAAGCAACAAGGTACGGATATGAACAAATAATTGGTAAGGATTACCCAATCACAAACCAAATATCTGCGGGAAGAAATACTAGAGCTACATGAATTCCCACCTATAAAACTCCTGAAACTTTCTGGTTATGCAATCAGGTGTCGGGATACAGGGGAAGCCTCACCAGTGCGACAAAGGGACTGAGGAGTAAAAACAATCCTACTCTCCGATATATATAATCCTATAAGACTCAAAACATTTTTGTAGACTCAACAACGCCAGCGATTCGATCAAGCAGGGGGATCCTATGTCGGGGAAGGTTCTGATACCAACTTCTAACACCCATGATGCGGCTATATCTTCCACGTGTCGGAGCACGACTTAGAGGCATAACCGCATAGTAGGCATGTCGTAAGAGGGATAATCTTTACACATACCATGTACTGAATAAGAAAGGGATAAAGAGTTGGCTTACAATCGCCACTTCACACAATACATAAATATAGCATTACATCATCCAAAATACAATCAAGGTCCGACTATGGAACCAAATAAAGAAAGACAACCCCAAATGCTAGATCCCCGATCGCCCCAACCGGGCTCCGCTACTGATCATCCGGAAAAGACACATAGTAACGTCCCGAATCCTCGTCGAACTCCCACTTGAGTTCGGTAGCGTCCCCTGCACTGGCATCATCGGCACCTGCATCTATTTTGGAAGTAATCTGTGAGTCGCGGGGACTCAACAATCTCACACCCTCGCGATCAAGACTATTTAAGCTTATGGGTAGGAAAAGGTAGTGAGGTCGATCTGCAGCAAGCACTAGCATATATGGTGGCTAACTTACACAAATGAGAGCGAGAAGAGAAGCAAAGCACGGTCGATAAGCTATAATGATCAAGAAGTGATCCTGAAACTACTTACGTTTAAGCATAACATGAGACCGTGTTCTATTCCCGGACTCCGCCAAAAAGAGACCATCACGGCTACACACACAGTTGATTCATTTTAAATAACTTAAGTTTCAGGTTTTCTACAATCGAGTATTAACAAATTCCCATCTGCCCATAACCGCGGGCACGGCTTTCGAAAGTTCAAAACCCTGCAGTGGTGTCCCAACTTAGCCCATCACAAGCTCTCGTGGTCAACGAAGGATATTCCTTCTCCCAGGAAAACCCGATCAGACTCGGAATCTCGGTTACAAGACATTTCGACAATGGTAAAACAAGACCAGCAAAGCAAACCGAATGTGCCGATAAATCGCGATAGGAGCTGGACAAGATGGACTCAAGAAGGACTCAAGCAAGCATCGCACAATGGAACGAAATGAAGAGCACATCATGATGAACATTTTGATATATCATACATGCAAAACGGATCTACGGATGAGGAGTTATGGCATGATGAACAGGTCTTCAGAATGCAAAAATAAAAAGACATAGGAATTTTTGGGTCAACCCAAGTCTTCAGACCTGGATCTGGCGCGGAAGTCGAGGAAGGCCGGTGCGAGCTTGCTGGAGAATGGTGCGGGGAGATGGCCGGAGGTGAGGAGAGGCGCGGGCAATGGCGGTTGACACGCTGGAGGTGCGGGGCGGCGCTAGAGTCTGGCGATGCCGAGGCGGAGGCGGCGGCGCGGGTCGCCGGGGCGTCGCGGGGAACTCGGCGGTGACAGGAGGTCGGGCTCGCGCGGCGCGGGGTCGCCAGCGGGAGGAACTCCGGGCGAAGCAGCGGCGACGGAAGAACGGCGGCGCTCAGGCGACGGTCGCGCGGGGCGCAGGCGGCGGAGGAGCGGGCCCGTGGGGGCCGATTGCGGTCCTCGGCGGCGCGGACGCGTCCGGTCCGATCCGAACGTGTCCGGTGGCGGCGGGGGAAATTTAGCTAGGGTTTCAACCGGGATTTGAGGAGGGGTGGACATATTTATACCTAGAAGGAGGTGGGAGTGTCCAAATGAGGTGTAGTTTTCGAGCACGCGATCGTGATCCGACGGTGGAGGACATGGGATAGGTTTCGATGGGTTATTGGGCCACTTTGGAGGGGTGTTGAGCTGCAACACACACGAGGTCTTTACAGTTCCCCGGTTAACCATTGGAGTATCAAACGGACTCCTAATGGCACGAAACTAGACAGGCGGTCTACCAGTGGTGTACCAAGGCCGCTTGGCAAATCTTGGTCCATTCCGAGAATGTTTAACGTGCACCCGCACACGAAAAGAGGCAAAAGGGGGCGCCGGAGGATGTAGGAGTGTCGGATTGCAAAATGGACAACGGGGAAAATGCTCGGATGCATGATACGAACACATATGCAAATGAGATGCACGTGATGACATGATATGAAATGCATGACATGAACAAAATGCAAAACGAAGACAAAACCCAACCACGAAGGAATCTCATAACTTAGAGCCAGAAATCGCAAGAGTGGATACAAATATGGTAAAATAGATCCGGGGTGTTACAGTAAGCAATTTGAGGAAATTGTACGCAAGCAAGGAAGGCACCAGAAGGATCAAGGTATTGGTTTTGAACAAAAGTTCAATGCCAATGGATTTGAGTGGTAAGAAGATCAATACCCTAAGATGAAGTTTGTTCCTCAACAAGAGAAGTATGATCCTACTTCTTTCCAAGGGACACAAGCTCAAGATGATCTTCCACCACAAGACCACAAGCACAAAGGCAAGGACAAGCTCCAAGAGGAGATTGATGCATTTGAAGAAGCACCTAAGACCTTGGTCAAGTGGGTTCCTAGAAGGAAATATGCCTTAGAGGCAATAATAAAGTTTTATTTATATTTCCTTATATCATGATAAATGTTTATTATTCATGGTAGAATTGCATTAACCAAAAACTTAGTACATGTGTGAATACATAGACAAACAGAATGTCACTAGTATGCCTCTACTTGACTAGCTCGTTGAATCAATGATGGTTATATTTCCTAACATAGACATCAGTTGTCATTTAATTAACGGGATCACATCATTAGAGAATGATGTGATTGACTTGACCCATCCATTAGCTTAGCATGATGATCGTTTAGTTTTTTGCTATTGCTTTCTCCTTAACTTATACATGTTCCTATGACTATGAGATCATGCAACTACCGAATACCGGAGGAACACTTAGTGTGCTATCAAATGTCACAACGTAATTGGGTGACTATAAAGATGCTCTATAGGTGTCTCTGATGGTGTTTGTTGAGTTGGCATAGATCGAGATTAGGATTTGTCACTCCGAGTATCGGAGTGGTATCTCAGGGCCCTCTTGGTAATGCACATCATTATAAGCCTTGCAAGGAATGTGACTAATGACTTAGTTACGGCCTGATGCATTAGGGATCGAGTAAAGAGACTTGCCGGTAACGAGATTGAACTAGGTATTGAGACACCGATGATCGAATCTCGGGCAAGTAACATACCGATGACAAAAGGAACAGCGTATGTTGTTGTGCGGTTTGACCGATGAAGATATTCATAGAATATGTAGGAACCAATATGAGCATCCAGGTTCCGCTATTGGTTATTGACCAGAGATGAGTCTCGGTCATGTCTACATAGTTCTCGAACCCGTAGGGTCCGCACGCTTAACGTTCGGTGACGATTGGTATTATGAGTTTATGTGTTTTGATTTACCGAAGGTAGTTCGGAGTTCCGGATATGATAACGGACATGACGAGGAGTCTCGAAATGGTCGAGACACAAAGATTGATATATTGGACGGCAATATTCGGACACCGGAAGTGTTCCGGGTAATTTCAGAGAAAACCGGAGTGCCGGAGGTTTAACGGAACCCCCCCCCCCTCCCGGGGGAACTAATGGGCCACATGGGCCTTAGTGGAGAGAGAGAGGGACGGCCAGGGCAGGCCGCGTGCCCCCTCCCCGTCTAGTCCGAGTTGGGCTAGGAAAGGGGGCGACGCCCCCCTTTCCTTCTCCCTTCTCCTCCTTCCTTTTCCCCTCCTAGTAGGACTAGGAAAGGGGAGTCCTACTCCTACTAGGAGGAGGACTCCTCCTCTCCTGGTGCACCACAAGGGCTGGTCGGCCTCCCCCCTTGCTCCTTTATATACGGGGGCAGGGGGGCACCCTAGGTGAGGGAGTCCTGGATTAGGGGGTGTTCGGATAGCCGGACTATACCTTCAGCCGGACTCCTAAACTATGAAGATACAAGATTGAAGACTTCGTCCCGTGTCCGGGAGGGACTTTCCTTGGCGTGGAAGGCAAGCTTGGCGATACGGATATGTGATCTCCTACCATTGTAACCGACTCTATGTAACCCTAACCCTATCCGGTGTCTATATAAACCAGAGGGTTTTAGTCCATAGGACAACATACACATCAACAATCATACCATAGGCTAGCTTCTAGGGTTTAGCCTCCTCAATCTCGTGGTAGATCTACTCTTGTACTACCCATATCATCAATATTAATCAATTAGGACATAGGGTTTTACCTCCATTGAGAGGGCCCGAACCTGGGTAAAACTTCGTGTCCCTTGCCTCCTGTTACCATCCGGCCTAGACGCACAATTCGGGACCCCCTACCCAAGATCCGCCGGTTTTGACACCGACATTGGTGCTTTCACTGAGAGTTCCTCTGTGTCGTCGCCATCAGGCTCGATGGATCCTACGATCATCGATAGCGATGCAGTCCAGGGTGAGACCTTCCTCCCCGGACAGATGTTCGTCTTCGGCGGCTTCGCACTGCGGGCCAATTCGCTTGACCGTCTGGAGCAGATCAAAAGCTACGCCCCTGGCCGTCAGGTCAGATTTGGAAGTTTTAACTACACGGCTGACATCCGCGGGGACTTGATCTTGGACGGATTCGAGCCACGGCCGAGCGTGCTGCACTGTCACGATGAGCACGATCTAGCTCTGCCGCCGAACAGTGCCCTGGAGGCCGCACCCGCATCGGCTCCGACCCTTAATTCGGAGCCAATTGCGCTGATCGAGGATGGGCGGTTGGATGCCACCTCGGGGGCTGCGACCCCAACGGCGATTGAGCCAAGCACCAGCCCCGTACTCTGCGAGACTCGTGACTCCAAGGAGCCGGACTCCTCTCCGGACTCCGAACCCTCCGCGCGCCTATCGATCGAATCTGATTGGGTGCCGATCATGGAGTTCACTGCCGCGGACATCTTTCAGCATTCGCCTTTCGGCGATATCCTGAAGTAACTGAAGTCTCTCTCTTCATCAGGAGAGCCCTGGCCGGACTACGGTCAGCAAGGTTGGGGTACGGACGATGAAGAAATTCAAAGCCCACCCACCACCCACTTTGTAGCCACTGTCGACGACTTAACCGACATGCTCCACTTCGACTCCGAAGATATCGACGGTATGGACGCCGATGAAGGAGATGATGAGGAACCAGCGCCTACTAGGCCCTGGAAAGCCACCTCATCGTATGACATATACATGGTGGACACCCCAAAAGAGGGAGATGGCGATGGAACAGCGGAGGATGACCCCTCCAAGAAACAGCCTAAGCGCCGGCGTCAGCGGCGCCACTCAAAATCCCGCCAAAACAAACACGGTGATTCCAGTACGGGAGATAATAATACTTCGGAAAGCACCAAAGAAAACCCCCTCTAGCAAGATTTAGCATAGGAGGATGGAGAAACCAGCCCTCATGAGAGAGCGGTAGACAGAGAGGTCGAGGACGATAATTATATGCCTCCCTCCGAAGACAAGGCAAGCCTCGACGACGACGAATTCGTTGTGCCAGAGGATCCCGTCGAGCAAGAGCGTTTTCAACGCAGGCTTATGGCCACGGCAAGAAGCCTCAAGAAAAAACAGCAACAGCTTAGAGCTGATCAAGATTTGCTGGTCGATAGATGGACTGAAGTCCTTGCGGCCGAAGAGCATAAACTCGAACGCCCCTCCAAGAGCTACCCAAAGCGCAGGTTGCTACCCCGATTAGAGGAAGAAGCACTTGATGCGGCCGACCGGCCACCTCGTGGTCGCGACAGAGAGGCCTCTCGGCCCTCCACTCAAGCCGCACCCCGTACCAAGGCACGGGAATATGCGCCGGACTTACGAGACATGTTGGAGGACAAGGCAAGGCAAACAAGATCGATCTACGGATCGTGTGGGCGCCCCACGGCTCGAGACGGTAACCGTCACGCCGGCCACAAATTCGGCGGGTCCGAACACAGTAGACAAGGCTCATTGGAGCTACGTCACGATATAGCCCAGTACAGAGGTGCCGCACACCCACTCTGATTTATAGACGAAATAATGGATCATCAAATCCCCGAGGGTTTCAAACCCGTAGACATCGAATCATATGATGGCACAACAGATCTTGCAGTATGGATCGAGGATTATCTCCTTCATATCCACATGGACCGCGGTGATGATTTCCTCGCCATCAAATACCTCCCACTCAAGCTTAAAGGACCAGCTCGGCATTGGCTTAACAGCTTGCCAACAGGATCAATCATGTGTTGGGAGGACCTGGAAGCTGCATTCCTCGACAATTTCCAGGGCACTTATGTGCGATCCCCAGACGCCGATGACCTAAGTCACATAATTCAGCAGCCAGAGGAATCGACCAGGCAATTCTCGACACGGTTCCTAACAAAGAAAAATCAAATAGTCGACTATCCGGACGCTGAGGCCCTAGCAGCCTTCAAGCACAATATCCGTGACGAGTGGCTGGCCCGGCACCTTGGACAGGAAAAGCTGAAATCTATGGCAGCACTCACGACACTCATGACCCGCTTTTGCACCGGAGAAGACAGCTGGCTTGCTCATAGCAACAATATGACCAAAAACCCTGGTAATTCGGACACCAGGGATAGTAGTGGCAGGTCGCGTCGCAACAAGCAGAAGCGCCGCATTAACGGTGACAATGCTGAGGATACGACAGTTAATGCCGGATTCAGAGGCTCTAAATACGGTTAGCGGAAAAAGCCATTCAAAAGGAATCCTAGGGGCCCGTCCAATTTGGACCAAATACTCGACCGCTCGTGCCAGATACATGGCACCCCCGAAAAGCCAGCCAATCACACCAACAGGGATTGTTGGGTGTTCAAGCAGGCAGGCAAGTTAAACGCCGAAAATGAAGACAAGGGGCTGCATAGCGATGACGACGAGGAGCCCCAGCTGCCGAACAACAGTGGACAGAAGGGTTTTCCCCCTCAAGTGCAGACGGTGAACATGATATATGCAATCCATGTCCCCAAAAGGGAGCAGAAGCGTGCGTTAAGGGACGTATACGCGTAGAGCCTGCCCGATCACCTTTGATCGAAGGGACCATCCCACTAGCATCCGTCATGGCGGATTCGCCGCATTGCTTCGAGACCCAATTATTGACGGATTTCATCTCACTAGAGTCCTTATGGACGGCGGCAGTAGCCTGAACCTGCTTTACCAGGATACAGTGCAAAAAATGGGCATAAATCCCTCGAGGATTAAGCCCACCAAAACGACCTTTAAAGGCGTAGTACCAGGTGTAGATGCCAACTGTACAGGCCCAGTTACACTTGAAGTGGTCTTCGGATCTCCGGATAATTTCCGAAGCGAGGAGTTAATCTTCGACATAGTCCCGTTTCGCAGTGGTTATCACGCACTGCTAGGGCGAACCGCATTCGCTAAGTTCAATGCGGTACCGCACTACGCATACCTTAAGCTCAAGATGTCGGGCCCTCGAGGAGTAATTGCGATCACTGGAAACACCGAACGCTCCCTCCGAACGGAGGAGCACACGGCCGCCCTTGCAATGGAAGTACAAAGCAGCCTCTCCAGGCAGTTCTCCAGTCCGGCCACTAAATGACCGGACACCGTCAAGCGCGCCTGGCGTAATCTACAACAAGACCGCCCGGCACGATCCGAGCAGGCATAGCAATGCAGCCCCAACTCCAACCCTCGCAAAAAGGCGACGCCAGTACTCCACGTCCATAACTACGCCCTAGAGATACCATGGGGAGGGGCACCATCATGACACGCCCAAAAATACGGCTTAAACTGTACCAGGGGCTGCCGAATTTTTTTATTTTTCTCTTACTTTCAGGACTCCATCCTTCGGAAGGCCTGTTCGGCAGTTCAATTGCCGCACAAACGATGTAAGAACCAGGGAAGCAGACAAGCCACGCCGCAGTACGGAACTCCCAGGTGGTCTCTATCACGAGCAGTATACCTGTTCCACATATTATTCCGCAGCTTGCCCCTGGAACAGACATGTTAACTAGTCCAACCTTCCACTTATCGCATTATTTGTATCATTCTGCTTTGATCGTAGCCCTTTTTAATAAACAATGCATAGCTTTCGTCTATTTTTGCATTACCTTTTTTCTTTTTTTATGTATGTTCCTTAACGACATGTTGCACCCATACACGTTGGTACGGCCAAAATACGCCAGGGGCTTTAGTACCCCTCAATATGGTGTGAGAAGTCCGAACACTTTAAAAAGTGCGGCACCCCGAACTTATAGCATTATATGCATCGGCTCCGAATCATGTCTTGGGTCACTAGTTGGGTTTGCCCGGCTCCTATGTTTTGGTGCCTTACGTTCTGCTATATTGGCTAAGGTAGCACTAGGAGAACCACTGCGATTGTGCCCCAGTTGAGCTGGGTCGAGCACCTCAGTGGAGAAAGCTAAAACTGACTGTCATGATGAAGCGAGAGCCTGTCGCTGTTCGAGAGGTTTTTTGAGTCCCTAAAGACTTATGCCGCTTAGGGCGAGGAGCCGGCTCTGTCCGGCCAAGGCGTGGATAGCGCCCCGAACTCGGTCTTCCGAATACCAGGGGCTTCGCCGAAATTTAAAATTATAGAATTCTATGGCTAAGTGAGAGTGTTCATGCATTATAGTCCGATTGCCTCGTTCGTTGGGCTGAGCGCCTCCCTCGAAGGACCCAAACATGGGAAAAAGAGCGCTCAGGTTTATCCCCGAACACCCCACCACTAGCGGCACGGGGGCAGAAGCCGACGACTCGCCATCTCTCAGAATTAATAAACAGCCGCACAGAAGGTAATATTTTAAATTCCAACAGCATTGCTTAGCGCATATAAACAAGTTTTCAGCGCACAGGACAAAACGAGCAAGTTTCACTCAAAAATTACATCCCTAGAACATTCATCCGCCACAAGGCGGGCACCCTTCAGAACATGCTTATAGTAATTCTCGGGCTTGCGATGCTCTTTCCCCGGCGGTGGCCCGTCCTTCACCAGCTTCTCAGCATCCAGCTTGCCCCAGTGCACCTTAGCACGGGCAAGGGCCCTACGGGCACCTTCAATGTAGACGGAGCGCTTGATGACTTCGAGCCTTGGACAGGCCTCCACCAACTGCCGCACCAGCCCGAAATAGCTCCCAGGCAGAGCCCCTCCAGGCCACAGCCAAACAATGAGGCCCTTCATGGCCTGTTCGGCCGCCTTGTGGAGCTCGACCAGTTGCTTCAGCTGGTCGCTCAGGGGCACGGGGTGTCCGGCCTCAGTATACTGAGACCAGAACACCTTCTTTGTCGAGCTGCCCTCCTCGGCTCGGTAGAATGTGGTGGCATCGGATACACTCCGGGGAAGATCTGCGAATGCTCCTGGAGAGCTCCGGATTCAGGTAAGTAACAAGTAACTCACGCTTATGTGTTTGCTTTGCATAAAGAATGCCTTACCCGCCGCTATCTTCTTCACCTCATCCAACTCCTGCAGGGTCTTCTGGGATTCAGCCTTGGCCGACTTGGCGTTTTCAATAGCCACCGCAAGCTCGGACGCTCGCGTCTTTGAGTCAAGCTCCAAACTCTCATGTTTTTCCATGAGAGTCTGGAGCTCTTGCCGCACCTTGCCAACCTCGGCCTCATACTTCTCTCGCTCGGTGCGCTCCGAGGCTGCCCTCTTCTCGGCCTCGACCAGCGCCTGCTTAAGGGTCGCCACTTCAGACGTGGCCCCTAAAACAGCCACGATAATCCTGTCATTCTTTGCAATTGCACCTTTTTATATATATATTTAAAAACAAGGTATTTATTACCTTCATTGTCCTCGAGCTGCTTCTTGGCACGCCCGAGCTCTCGCTGGGACCGCTCGAGGTTCTGCTTTAGCGTGTCCACTTTCGCAGTCAGTGTGGCGGACGCAAGCAGGGAAGCCTGCATATGCATATTGACTCATTTTTGTTAGACTCCTGCGAATTCTATTTCATCCTCTATTCGGCTTTTCTTCCCGAACGCCAAACAAAGCATCAGGGGCTACTATCTATGCGGTACTATTATTTACACATTCTTTACTTACCTCAAAGCCTGTCAAAAGGCTAGTACAAGCTTCAGTCAGTCCGCTCTTGGCGACTGAACCTTCTGGACCACCGCACTCATAATAGTGCGGTGCTCCTCGTCGATGGAGGCGCCTTGGAGCGCCTCCAACATATTGTCCGGCGCCTCCGGTTGGACGGGGGCCGCTGGCACATTGGACTTGCTCCTCTTGGAAGGAGGTCCCCTGCCGGACTCTGGAACCTTTGAAGGTTCCGGAGCGGTGTCCGTCCTAGATCCGGACTTGGAGCCCTGAGGGGTTTCATCCCCTTTACTCCTGGAGTCCAGGAGGTCGCCTTGCGATGCCTCCAGGACCACCTCCTCCCGGCTTGGAACCTGCTGGCACAACACTTCGGTGTCATCCGTAGGGCGGGGGGAGGAAGCCGTCGGAAGCGAGTTCACATCCGACGAATCCAGTGAGCCGCTCGACGACGCGTCGAGCCGGTCTTTGGGTGGGCTGCATATATTCGACGTAAGGGAAAGTTGTGCAATAAACGAATACTATGAATTACTCCGGTATCCGGATACTTACGATTTTGCCAGGGGCTTGGCCCTCGGCTGCCACTCCTCTTCGCCTTCGGTGTCGGTGGAATAGTCCGGAGGAAGGGTTTTCCCCTTCTTGGACCCTCCGGCCTCCCCAGAGAGGGCGGCCTTCCTTTTCTTCTCTCCTCCCGCTGGAGGGGGAGAGCTCTCCTCTTCTTCCTCCTCGTCTTCAGGGGAGGAATGCGCCTCGGAACCATCGGACGATGGATCCGACACCTCCTGGCGCCGGGCACTCTTTCGAGTCCCCGCGGCCTTTTTCGCGGCCTTCTTATCTGGCACCACATAGGGTGCCAGAACCAGCAGCTTCGCCAAGCGAGGGTCCGCTGGACCTTCGGGCAAAGGAGCTGGACAGTTGATCTGTCCGGATGTCACCTACCAATCCTGTCAAAGGTAAGGGAGTTTAGATCCCGCATGGAGTCAAACTATGAAAAACTGATACCCTGTAAAAGGAAAAAACAGCTTACCGCGAGAGCGTGACGCTGCGCACTGAATCCGCGATCCTCGGTAGCGGATGCGGGAGCCTCGGCGCCCTTGATAAGCACCTTCCAGGCATCTTCGTACGTCGTGTCGAAGAGCCTGCTCAGAGTTTGGTGCCACGCCGGGTCGAACTCCCACAGGTTGAAAGCCCGTTGTTGACACGGGAGGATCAAGCGGATGAGCATAACCTGGACTACGTTGACAAGTTTTAGCTTCTTGTCCACCAGGGTTTGGACGCATGTTTGGAGTCCGGTCAGCTCTCCCTTCTTACCCCACGAAAGGCCCGTCTCCTTCCAGGAGGTGAGCCGTGTAGGGGGTCGGGATCGGAACTCGGGGGGTGCGACCCATTCGGCGTCGCGCGGCTCGGTGATGTAAAACCACCCCGATTGCCACCCCTTCAGGGTCTCCACAAAGGAGCCCTCGAGCCATAGGACGTTGGCCATCTTGCCCACCATGGCGCCTCCGCACTCCGCCTGGTTGACGTGCACCACCTTCGGATTGACGTTGAAAGTCTTGAGCCATAGGCCGAAATGGGGGCGGATGCAGAGGAAGGCCTCGCACATGGCGATAAACGCCGAGATGTTGAGGACGAAGTTCGGGGCCAGATCGTGGAAATCCAGGCCGTAGTAGAACATGAGCCCCCGGACAAATGGGTGGAGAGGGAAGCCCAGTCCGCGGAGGAAATGGGGGAGGAACACCACCCTCTCATGGCGCCTAGGGGTGGGGATGAGCTGCCCCTTTTCGGGGAGCCGGTACGCGATGCCATTAGACAGGTATCCGGCCTTCCTCAGCTTTTTGATATGTCCCTCCGTGACGGAGGAGACCATCCACTTGCCTCCCGCTCCGGACATGGCTGGAGAAGGTTGAGGTGGGGACTGCGGACTTGGGCGCTGGAGCTCGAGTGCGCAAGAATGGATAGGCGAAGGAGGAAGAAGGCGTAGGTGAAAAGGTGGATCTTTATCCCCTTATATGGGTGGACGCAACGACATGTCCCCACCAGCCTGGTAAAACTCTCTTATCTTCAAGCGCCGTAATCAATGGCGCGGTTGGGTTACCCACGCCCGTATTGATGAGAATCCCGGGATAAGGGGACACGATCTCTGCTTTAACAAGACGTGCCAAGGAAACCGCCTCGCATGACGCGCTGAGGTGGGATAATGAAACGACTCGGATAAAGGCTTGGCCGTGGTGTGACACGCTGCGGAATACGTCAACAGATTAGATTGGTGTAAATATTATTCTCTCTATGGCAATATGTGGAAACTTATTTTGCAGAGCCGGACACTATCTTCGTGTTCCAAATCTTCTATGAAGTACTTGGAGGAGGAACCCGCCTTGCAATGCCGAAGACAATCTGCGTGCCGGACTCGTCGTCATTGAAGCCTGGTTCAGGGGCTACTGAGGGAGTCCTGGATTAGGGGGTGTTCGGATAGCCGGACTATACCTTCAGCCGGACTCCTGGACTATGAAGATACAAGATTGAGGACTGCGTCCTGTGTCCGGGAGGGACTTTCCTTGGCGTGGAAGGCAAGCTTGGCGATATGGATATGTAGATCTCCTACCATTGTAACCGACTCTATGTAACCCTAACCCTATCTGGTGTCTATATAAACCAGAAGGTTTTAGTCCGTAGGACAACATACACATCAACAATCATACCATAGGCTAGCTTCTAGGGTTTAGCCTCCTCGATCTCGTGGTAGATCTACTCTTGTACTACCCATATCATCAATATTAATCAAGCAGGACGTAGGGTTTTACCTCCATCGAGAGGGCCCGAACCTGGGTAAAACTTCGTGTCCCTTGCCTCCTGTTACCATCCGGCCTAGACACACAGTTCGGGACCCCCTACCCGAGATCCACCGGTTTTGACACCGACACTAGGACACACAAGTTGATCATTGATCTGTTAGCCGTGTGCGGTGCCCCCCTCCACCATAATCCACCTCGGTAATATCGTCGTAGTGCTTAGGTGAAGCCCTGCACTGGTAGCTTCATCATCACCATCATCACGCCGTCGTGCTGACGAAGCTCTCCCTTGACACTCAGCTGGATTGAGAGTTTGTGGGACGTCACCGAGCTGAAGGTGTGCAGATCGCGCAGGTGTTGTACTTTCGGTACTAGGATCGGTCGGATCGTGAAGACGTACGACTACATCAACCATGTTGTCATAACGCTTCCGCTTACGGTCTACGAGGGTACGTGGACAGCACTCTTGCCCTCTCGTTGCCATGCATCACAATGATAGATCTTGCGTGTGCGTAGGAAATGTTTGAAATTACTACGTTCCCCAACAGTGGCATCCGAGCCAGGTATATACATATTTCTTGTCGTCACTAGTTGATTCTTGATTCAGCGGTATTGTTGGATGAAGCGACTCAGACCAACATTACGCGTACGCTTACGCGAGACTGGTTCTACCGACGTGCTTCGCACACAG
Source organism: Triticum dicoccoides (assembly GCF_002162155.2). Taxonomy (NCBI): domain Eukaryota; kingdom Viridiplantae; phylum Streptophyta; class Magnoliopsida; order Poales; family Poaceae; genus Triticum; species Triticum dicoccoides. Next base: position 263,725,740 of record NC_041380.1, read on the forward strand.
GTGGCTGGTGGGTGTCAGTTTGTCCAACTTTAGTTGAATCAGATTCAATGAACATGGTTCTTTCTGGAGATCAAAAAGCAATCACTATACCGCGTTGTGGTTTTTGATGTGTAGGTAAGAACGGGTCTTGCTCAGCCCGTAGCAGCCACGTAAAACTTGCAACGACAAAGTAGAGGACGTCTAACTTGTTTTTGCAAGGCATGTTGTGATGTGATATGGTCAAGACATGATGCTAAATTTTATTGTATGAGATGATCATGTTTTGTAACACAGTTATCAGCAACTGGCAGGAGTCATATGGTTGTTGCTTTATTGTATGAAATGCAAGCGCCATGTAATTGCTTTACTTTATCACTAAGCGGTAGTGATAGTCATGGAATCAATAGTTGGCGAGACGACAACGATGCTTCGTTGGAGATCAAGGTGTCAAGCCGGTGAAGATGGTGATTATGACGGTGCTTTGGAGATGGAGATCAAAGGCACAAGATGATGAGGCCCATATCATATCACTTATATTGATTGCATGTGATGTTTATCCTTTATGCATCTTATTTTGCTTAGTTCGGCGGTAGCATTATAAGATGATCTCTCACTAAATTTCAAGGTATAAGTGTTCTCCCTAAGTATGCACCATTACTACAGTTCGTCGTGCCAAGACACATGTGATGATCGGGTGTGATAAGCTCTACGTTCACATATAACGGGTGCAAGCCAGTTTTGCACACGCAGAATACTCGGGTTAAACTTGATGAGTCTAGCATATGCAGATATGGCCTCGGAACACTGAGACCGAAAGGTCGAGCATGAATCATATAGTAGATATGATGAACATAGTGATGTTCACCATTGAAAACTACTCCATCTCACGTGATGATCGGACATGGTTTAGTTGATATGGATCACGTGATCACTTAGATGATTAGAGAGATGTCTATCTAAGTGGGAGTTCTTAAGTAATTTGATTAATTGAACTTTAATTTATCATGAACTTAGTACCTGATAGTATTTTGCATGTCTATGTTGTTGTAGATAGATGGCCCGTACTGTTGTTCTGTTGAATTTTAATGCGTTCCTAGAGAAAGCTAAGTTGAAAGATGATGGTAGCAACTACACAGATTGGGTCCATAACTTGAGGATTATCCTCATTGCTGCACAGAAGAATTATGTCCTGGAAGCACCTCTAGGTGACAAACCCACTGCAGGAGCAACGCCAGATGTTGTGAACACCTGGCAGAGCAAAGTTGATGACTCCTCGATAGTTCAGTGTGCCATGCTTTACGGCTTAGAACCGGGACTTCAATGATGTTTTGAACATCATGGAGCATATCAGATGTTCCAGGAGTTGAAGTTAATATTTCAAGCAAATGCCCGGATTGAGAGATATGAAGTCTCCAATAAGTTCTACAGCTGCAAAATGGAGGAGAATAGTTCTGTGAGTGAACATATACTCAGAATGTCTGGGTACCACAACCAGTTGACTCAGCTGGGAGTTAATCTTCCTGATGTAGTGTCATTGACAGAGTTCTTCAATCACTGCCACCAAGCTAGAAGAACTTCGTGATGAACTATAATATGCAAGGGATGGATAAGACGATTCCTGAGCTCTTCGCAATGCTAAAGGCTGCGGAGGTAGAAATCAAGAAGGAGCATCAAATGTTGATGGTCAACAAGACCACCAGTTTCAAGAAAAAGGGTAAAGGGAAGATGGGGAACTTCAAGAAGAACAACAAGCCAGTTGCTGCTCAAGTGAAGAAACCCAAGTCTGGACCTAAGCTTGAGACTGAGTGCTTCTACTACAAAGGGACTGGTCACTGGAAGAGGAATTGCCCCAAGTATTTGGCGGAGAAGAAGGATGGCAAAGTGACAGGTATATTTGATATACATGTTATTGATGTGTACCGTACTAATGCTCGCAGTAGCGCCTGGGTATTTGATACTGGTTCTATTGCTAATATTTGCAACTCAAAACAGGGGCTACGGATTAAGCGAAGATTGGCTAAGGACGAGGTGGCGATCCGCATGGGAAATGGTTCCAAAGTCGATGTGATCGCCGTCGGCACGCTACCTCTACATCTACCTTCGAGATTAGTTTTAGACCTAAATAATTGTTATTTGGCGTCAGGTTGAACATGAACATTATATCTGGATCATGTTTGATGTGAGACGGTTATTCATTTAAATCAGAGAATAATGGTTGTTCTATTTATATGAGTAATATCTTTTATGGTCATGCACCCTTGATGAGTGGTCTATTTTTACTAAATCTTTATAGTAGTGATACACATGTTCATAGTATTGAAGCCAAAAGATGCAGAGTTGATAATGATGGTGCAACTTATTTGTGGCACTGTCGTTTGGGTCATATTGGACTTCTGGAATCACTTGATTATGAATCACTTGGTACTTGCGAACCATGCCCCATGGGCAAGATGACTAAAACTCCGTTCTCCGAAACAATGGAGCGAGCAACAGAGTTATTGGAAATGATACATACCGATGTATGTGGTCCAATGAACATTGAGGTTCGCGGCGGATATCGTTATTTTCTCACCCTCAGAGATGATTTGAGCAGATATGGGTATATCTACTTAATGAAACATAAGGCTGAAACATTTGAAAAGTTCAAAGAATTTCAGAGTGATGTGGAAAATCATAATAACAAGAAAATAAAGTCTCTACGATCTAATCGTGGAGGAGAATATTTGAGTTACGAGTTTGGTCTTCATTTGAAACAATGCGAAATAGTTTCGCAACTCATGCCACCCGGAACACCACAGCGTAATGGTGTGTCCGAACGTCATAATCGTACTTTACTAGATATGGTGCGATATATGATGTCTCTTACTGATTTACCGCTATCGTTTCGGGGTTATGCTTTAGTGACAACTGCATTCACGTTAAATAGGGCACCATCTAAATCCGTTGAGACGACACCTTATGAACTGTGGTTTGGCAAGAAACCCAAGTTGTCGTTTCTTAGAGTTTGGGGCTGCGATGCTTATGTGAAGAAGCTTCAACCTGATAAGCTCGAACCCAAATTTGAGAAATGTGTCTTCATAGGATACCCAAAGGAGACTGTTGGGTACACCTTCTATCACAGATCCGAAGGCAAGATATCCGTTGCTAAGAATGGATCCTTTTAGAGAAGGAGTTTCTCTCGAAAGAAGTGAGTGGGAGGAAAGTAGAACTTGATGAGGTAATTGTACATGCTCCCTTATTGGAAAGTAGTTTATCACTGAAAACAGTTCCAGTGATTCCTACACCAGTAAGTGAGGAAGCTAATGATGATGATCATGGAACTTCTGATCAAGTTACTACCGAACCTCGTAGGTCAACCAGAGTAAGATCCGCACCATAGTGGTAGGGTAATCCTGTTCTGGAGGTCATGTTACTTGTCCATGACGAACCTACGAACTATGAGGAAGCAATGATGAGCCCATATTCTGCAAAATGGCTAGAGGCCATGAAATCTGAGATGGGATCCATGTATGAGAACAAAGTGTGGACTTTGGTTGACTTGCCCGATGATCGGCAGGCCATAGAGAATAAATGGATCTTCAAGAAGAAGACTGACGCTGGCGGTAATGTTACTGTCTACAAAGCTCGACTTGTTCCAAAAGGTTTTCGACAAGTTCAAGGAGTTGACTACGATGAGACCTTCTCACCCATAGCTATGCTTAAGTCCGTCCGAATCATCTTAGAAATTGCCGCATTTTATGATTATGAAATTTGGCAAATGGATGTTTTTTTCGAGGGTACGCCAAAGGCGTACCTTAGCTTTATAGAAGTGACAAAATATATACAAGAGTTATTACAATGCGCTAGTTGGTAGTCACAAGCCGACCCCAACCAAGCCTCTGCCCCACTCCTAATACTACTCTACAACTCGGGTATTGGTCGTCCTCCAAATGCTCCTGCCCTAGCCCAAGTCCTCAAGTCATCAAAGATCAAGTCCATAGTCTCCCATTCATTTTTGATTTGGTTCGATCCAAACACTCTCGCGTTCCTCTATTTCCAAAGCGTCCAACAGATGAGCATCACGAATGTGTCAAATCCTTTCCGAGTATGCTTATGTATTCACTTTCTAGCTTCCGTCCACCATTGCACCAATTGGGATTCATATGTTGGGCAAAGCTCCACTCTCAATCCCATCCTGGTCATGCATCTGTACCACACTTACCTTGAGAACACACATTGTTGCAAGATGTGGTCGACCGTGCCTTCCTCTTGGTCAAAAAAGTAGCATTTAGATGTTTGGTCTTGCAAACCGTGTCTAGCCCTTCTATCTGACGTCCACAATCAATATTGCACTTCCAGCCACATGAAGATTTTACATGCAATTGGCACCCAACATTTCCATATTGCTCCGAAAGAGTGAAATCTAACTCCTCCCTCACATAACATCTTGTATGCGGATGATGCGGTGTATACTCCAGTCACATTCCAAGCCCAGATGGGGCTGTCCTCAGTTTGAACATCCAATTGAACCTCCAATATGATCTCCCAAAGTGCGATGAATTGGGTTAGACCCTTCGTGCATAGGTCACCCACAACATCGTTCATCCAAGCATGCATGCACATCGCATCACGTACCAGTCTCATGTTGGCCACCTGCGTATGGACTGTCACCACTACCAAGGGGGACCAGCTCTGAGATGGTTACTCCATGGATTCACCGATCTTTCCAAAACAAAATTTTGTCTCCCGCTCCAACCTTCCATTTAACCAAGCTCCCGAAAGCTTGGGCAATCTTTTTGTCTGCGGTCAAGTTGAGCCCTTGCCAAGGCCTGGAAGCATCCGTGCGTCTAAGCCATTCCCATCGTAATCTTAGAGCAATGTCGTGCTTAGATAAGTCAATTACGCCCAAGCCGCCCAGGTGCTTTGGTCGACATACCCTTGCCCAGGTTACCACACACTTGCCGCCATTCACTTCCTCCATCCCAGCCTAGAAAAAATCCCGGCAACCTCTGTCTACTCTTTCCAGAGCCCATTTTGGCGCCTCCGCTACCATGAGGTGATGTGTTGCCCGTTCCCTCATGACTTGGTTGACGAGGATAAGCCTCCCAGGTCTAGTCACCAGGCCCCTTTGCCATCCTGGCAAAATGTGTAGTGCCGCATCCACAATCGGCTGCCACTCGGATCTCTTGAATTGTTTGATGCTTAACTGGAGGCCTAGGTATTTGCATGGAAAGGTGGTGATCTTCCAGGGTAACACCGACTTGATGAGCTCTTCATCCTCAGTCTCAGCTCGAATCATAATTACTGCTGATTTGGCGAAGTTCACTTTAAGCCCCGTTGCCACTCCGAAGATTGTGAGAGTTTCCTTGACGAACATGAGATCTGGCCATGTTGGTTTGATGAATAGTACTATGTCGTCCGCGTACAAAGACATGCACTGCATCGGGCTACATCCATTGATCATGCTCATCACTCGCGCCTCATGCACCTTGATAATGATAGCTGTAAGGACATCCATGGCAATAACGAAAAGCAAAGGGTAAATAGAGTCCCCTTGCCGCAATCCTTTAGCGTGCAAGAACTTGTTGCCTGCACATCCGTTTACTAGCACTCTTAAGCTGGCAGTGGTAAGAAGAATTGCAATCCAAGATATCCAACGTTTCGAGAAACCTTTAGCTCTTAGCAGTTAAAACAAGAACGGCCAAGCCAGGGAGTCAAAAGATTTTGTAATGTCCAGCTTGAGCAAAACACCTTTCGCTTTCCTTCGGTGCATAAAGCGCGCCATTTGCCACACTAGCAGAAAGTTATCGTGCAAGCATTGCCCCTTGATGAAAGTAGACTGGTTCACCTTGACTAGCTCTCCCATGCGCGGTCTGAGCCTTGCGGTCAGAAGCTTGGAAGCAATCTTGGGCATGCTATGCACTAGGCATATGGGTCTGAAGTCGAATACAGTGCAAGCTTCCAGAGACTTCGGCAGGAGCATGATCAAAGCTTGGTTTAGTCTACCAAAACCCCTTTCGTTACCAACAAAAAGCTTGTGAATCGCGACAATGAGATCCACCTTGATCACCTCCCAAGCTTTATGAAAAAACAATCCTATGAACCCGTCCGGTCCAGGCGCCTTGTCCGAGGGCATGTCCTTAATAAATGCCCAAATCTCGTCCTCAGTAAACACTCTGTCCTGCTCAGGGAGGTCAATGTGACCGACTCCCAATCCCTCCAAGTCCAGGGTGAATTCTCGTGCCACATCCTTGCCCAACATGTCTTTATAAGCATTGTAAAAGGCTTCCTCCTTGCCTTTCTGATCGGTGATAATACGACCATCCACATGCAAAGAAGGGATATAATTCTTCATACGTCTCCCATTCGCCACCAAGTGAAACAACTGCGTGTTCGCATCCCCTTCTTTAAGCCATGTAATCCTCGACCTTTGTCTAGCAATGGTCCTTCCTAAGGAAGCCAACCCTAGCACAAGCTGCTTAAGGGTTCTTCTAAGACATCTCTCTCCCTCCGTAAGCATAGGATTTTCCTGAACGCAGTCGAACCGCATGCTGACAATCTTAGTGATGGCAATTTGCAACTTGATATTTCCTATCTCCTTTTAACCCCATGCGGCAAGATCTCTAGCCGTGTTACGAAGCAAGATATCAAGCCGCATGAAAGGATCGGTACTGTCCGGATCACAAGTCCAAGCCTCATTGACTACCTCAAGAAAACCATCCATTTTGACCCAAAACTTCTCAAAGTGGAACCTCCTCCTAATGTGCATGGACTCTTGGAGCGTGAGGTGTAAAGGGAAATGATCCGAGTACTCGGTGGATAAAGCTTGCAGCCGGCACTCCGGGTGGTCGAGCTCCCAATCTACGAAGATGAACGCATGATCAATCTTAGTGAGGGTGGGCGTCTCCCTTTCATTGCTCCAAGTGAATTTGCGCCCATGCAAGAAAAGCTCCTTGAGCGCGTTATTGTCAACAAAACATTTGAACTTCCCCATCATTCTCCAATCCAAGTTGGAGTTGTTCTTGTCTGCCGCGTAAAGAATAAGGTTGAAATCACCGATGATAAGCCATACCCCGGGACTAAGCAATCTCCTCTCCGATAGCTCATTCAGGAAGCTAATCTTATGATCGTCACCTTGCGGCCCATAAACTACAGTTAACCACCATGGCGTCCCCTCAATAGGCGATACATACCCTGTAATGCAATGGGAATCATTGACATGGTTTGTCAACCGGACCCTCATGGTGTCCCAAGCCATGAAAATACCTCCTCTAGTCTCTGACGCCGGTAAGTAGGTGAAACCATCATAATTTGGTCCCATGCATTGCAAAATTACATACTTGTCCACCACTTCTAACTTAGTTGATAAAATACAAATGAACGCCGCACGAACAGATTCCACGAACCCTCTAAGAGCCTTCCTCTTGGCTGGATTGTTAAGACCTCTAACATTCCAGCATACTAACTACAAGGCGTTGCACGACATCAGGAAATGATTATACCAACCCGATGGCAGCCAACGCCCCTACTGCGCCAAAAGAGGCTCGGCCATCCTTGTCTCCCCCGCTAGATTTAGCGGCATTGCCTTCCCGAAAATGGCTGCTATAGCCCTCAACTGCGGCTCCTGTAGCGGCGAGTCGAAGACCATACATAGCGGACCTAGCGTGTCCTCAGAGACCGCTAGATCATCGTAGTCAAAACCCAGGGTTTTCAGCAGCACTGTTTCTGCAGCCGATGCCTTCGTCTTCCTGGCGCCACCAGCGCAAACAGACCGGTAGCGCGGCGTGGCGTGAATGGGTCTTGGCCCGCCTTGATGCCTCTCAGCCCCTCGAACTTCTTAAGAAGAGGTGGTGCAAGCTTCTTGAGAAGGCCTGCACAGAAAGCCTTGATGTTACCCAGCGCCACAATTCCCTTGGCCGAAAGGTGCCCCTCTTGTTGTTGTGTTGCCACCACACATGCCATTGCCAACTCGTCATTAGCGCCACGCAGCGGCTCCTGCATGCATGCGCCCGACGTGGTCACATCTGCGCGCCCCATTCTAGACTTGGCCAACTCCTGTAGCATGGGTCCCTTGTCCAGCGAATCTCCTCCTGGAAACACCTCCCCTTCCTTTGTCATTGGCTGGATCAGATCTATCACCGGAGCCCACCCTTCTGTTGTTGTGTCGGCCAGCTGCGTCTCAAGAGATCGCAACGATGTCTCCACCTCGGGTTCCACGGCACGCTGGACAGAGGCAGCCCCTACCGACTGGTCCTGCAGTCCCACTCCCACATGCACCGCACAAGTGCTTGCCGAATTTGAACCCACCAATACCGCAACTTCCTAAGCATTATCTGTTTCCTCGGGATCCACAGAAGGCCCATTCTCAATCATAAGTTGCATGCAGCCAATGGTGGCCACTCGCTCCCCAGCCGTTCCTTGGTCAAAAGCCGTACCGGTCGGCCCCGACGGATCACGCTGCACCGAATCAGCCTCCGCAGTCTCGGGCGTAGGCATGGCCCCACGGGCCCCATCTGGATCTTCTGTGGCTTGCCACGCTGCTGGTGGCGCGTGTGCAGCCGCAACCTCATTCTCCTGCTGTGAAGTTTGTAGCACAAGCACAGCCGTGTCCTCTGCCTCCCGTCTCACTCCCGTCACCGTAGCCGCGGTGTTGATCACCGGCACACGCACCGTCGCCGCCTTGCCACTAGCCATAGGCAGGATCCTCCATTCTGAAGGGCCGATGCGCCCCATCAGTGCATGCAGATAGGAGCCTCCCTGCACTCTGCTGGCCGGCGCCCCACCGCGGTGATCACGAACTCCTCTTGTCCACGGCAAGACACGCCACTCACCCCGACCAGAGAAATCCTTGTAGTCGCCCGGCATCCCACATTGGCCGCTTCCATCTGAACTGGTCGGCCACAACAAGCGCTCCGGTCCCTCGTGATCTCGCATCCGCCCTATGTGAATGAGTCTCTTGTACTCCAGCAAGGCATGAGACGTGGGCTGCCGCACCGCCGGACCTCCAAACACCTCCGGCTCTAGCACCCAAACACGCTTGGCCCCCGGCACCTCGTTCGGGTCAATGCACCATGCCCGAAGCTTGAAGAAGGACATGTCCTCTCGATTCTCTGTCTCCGGCGCCAAGCTCTCCACAAGACACAACAAGCCAAGGAGCTTCGCCGCCGTCTCGGTCGTCCACGCATGAGATGGGATCCCCTCAATCATAATGTCCACTTGTGTGCACATCACTCTCGTAACGACTTGAGCTTGCTTGAGCCATGGTTTGACGAAGAGCTTGAAGAACCCGTGCTCGACGGTGCCCGCCGCCAAAGCTCTGTTGCGTAACTCCGGCGCCGCGAAAACTACCAGGAAGTCCTCAGGATGGTACTTGTTCACGAAGAAACGGTGGCGGGGTATGCGCAGCTCCGCTGACAAAGCTTCCGCCGCCTCCTGGCATGACACCGCTGGCCGGGTGCCTCCCACATAAGCCACCACCGCCAGCCTCAGGCGCTGCTCGATATCTTCCATCTCCGGCGTCCGACGGAGCACGCAGATACTCCCGGTAGCGGCAGCGGTAGCCGATGTCTGCCTAGACCCCACATGTGCGTTGTCAGCCAGGACTGGCGAGGGCCTCTCCAGGGGAGTGGCCTGCCTAGTCGCCGGCAACAGCCTGTTCGCAGGTCCGGCCTGCATCGATGGCTGCAACACACGCGCTACCTTGGCCACCGCATCGCGCCGGAGATCCTCCTGTGACCTGGGGCTCCGAGGTTGCTTGTAGTCCGTCGATATATGACCCTCTAGGCCACACCGGATGCAGAGCGGGGGGAACCAGCAATCTTCCCGATGATGGCCTTTGTGAAAGCACTTGAAATAGAGACCAAACAAGTCCGCCAGAATCTCCCTCCATTCCGGCGACGAAGCCGGGGAGTGCGATGAACGCAGTCGAGCACCGCCCGCCGCCGCCTGCTTCCGCAAAGCCTTTCTTTTGCACCACAGCACCTTGCGCCACGGCACGACGGAGGCCGTGGTAGGCCCAGGGTTGGCCCCAGCCAGCGCGCCTCCAGCCCCGGTCGAGGACTCCCCCGACCCGGACGATGCTGACAACCCCGGGCCGGAGATGATGGGCTGCAGTCTGGAAGAGACCGAGGCCGGGCTAGCAGAGCCGGAAGCCACGGCGATTCCCGCACGGGCGCAACTCAAGATGAAAGAGGAGCGTCGGGTCCGGGCTGGCCGCCGGTGAGGGAGGGTGGGCGCCGGGTCCGGGCTGGCCGCCGGCGGAGAGGGAGGTGGACGCCAGGGCCGGAGTTCCCGCCTGCGGGGAAGCGCTCGCTAGGCATGGAAGCGCTCGCTCGCTCGCGTCTCACCTGAAAGGCCACTTCACAGTTAGTGTACCATTTTTGAATTCACCATGGTTTTCTGGGTTCCTTAATGGATATCTTAAAGAAGAGTCGTATATGATGCAACCAGAAGGTTTTGTCGATCCAAAAGGTGCTAACAAAGTGTGCAAGCTCCAGCGATCCATTTATGGACTGGTGCAAGCCTCTGGGAGTTGGAATATACGCTTTGATAGTGTGATCAAAGCATATGGTTTTATACAGACTTTTGGAGAAGCATGTATTTACAAGAAAGTGAGTGGGAGCTCTGTAGCATTTCTGGTATTATATGTAGATGACATATTATTGATCGGAAATGATACTGAATTTCTTTATAGCATAAAAGGATACTTGAATAAGAATTTTTTAATGAAAGACCTCGGTGAAGCTTCTTATATATTAGGCATCAAGATCTATAGAGATAGATCAAGACGCTTAATTGGACTTTCACAAAGTACACACCTTGATAAAGTTTTGAAGAATTTCAAAATGGATCAGGCAAAGAAAGGATTCTTGCTTGTGTTAGAACGTGTGAAGTTGAGTCAAACTCAATGCCCGACCACTGCAGAAGATAGAGAGAAAATGAAATTCATTCCCTATGCTTCAGCCATAGGTTCTATCATGTATGCAATGTTGTGTACCAGACCTGATGTGTGTCTTGCTATTTGTTTAGTAGGGAGGTACCAAAGTAATCTAGGAGTAGATCACTGGACAGCGGTCAAGAACATCCTAAAATACCTGAAAAGGACTAAGGGTATGTTTCTCGTTTATGGAGGTGACAAAGAGCTCATCGTAAATGGTAACGTCGATGCAAGCTTTGACACTGATCCGGATGACTCCAAGTCACACACCGGATACGTAATTTTATTGAATGGTGGAGCTGTAAGTTGGTGCAGTTCCAATAAGAGCGTCATGGCAGGATCTACGTGTGAAGCGGAGTACATAGCTGCTTCGGAAGCAGCAAATGAAGGAGTTCTTATCCGATCTAGGTGTCATACCTAGTGCATCGGGTCCAATGAAAATCTTTTGTGACAACACTGGTGCAATTAGCTTGGCAAAGGAATCCATATTTCACAAGAGAACCAAACACATCAAGAGATGCTTCAATTCCATCCGCGATCAAGTCAAGGAGGGAGACATAGAGATTTGCAAGATACATACGAATCTGAATGTTGTAGACCCGTTGACTAAGCCTCTCTCAAGAGCAAAACATGATCAACACCAAGACTCCATGGGTGTTAGAATTATTACAATGTAATCTAGATTATTGACTCTAGTGCAAGTGGGAGACTGAAGCAAATATGCCCTAGAGGCAATAATAAAGTTGTTATTTATATTTCCTTATATCATGATAAATGTTTATTATTCATGCTAGAATTGTATTAACTGGAAACTTAGTACATGTGTGAATACATAGACAAACAGAATGTCACTAGTATGCCTCTACTTGAGTAGCTCGTTGAATCAATGATGGTTATGTTTCCTAACCATAGAAATGAGTTGTGATTTGATTAACGGTATCACATCATTAGAGAATGATGTGATTGACTTGACCCATCCATTAGCTTAGCACGATGATCGTTTAGTTTGTTGTTATTGCTTTCTCCATAACTTATACATGTTCCTATGACTGAGATCATGCAACTCCCGAATACCGGAGGAACACTTAGTCTGCTATCAAACGTCACAACGTAACTGGGTGACTATAAAGATGCTCTACAGGTGTCTCCGATGGTGTTTGTTGAGTTGGCATAGATCGAGATTAGGATTTGTCACTCCGAGTATCGGAGAGGTATCTCTGGGCCCTCTCGATAATGCACATCACTATAAGCCTTGCAAGCAATGTGACTAATGAGTTAGTTACGGGATGACGCATTACGGAACGAGTAAAGAGACTTGCCGGTAATGAGATTGAAATAGGTAATGAGATACCGACGATCGAATCTCGGGCAAGTAACATACCGATGACAAAAGGAACAACATATGTTGTTGTGTGGTTTGACCGATGAAGATTTTTGTAGAATATGTAGGAACCAATATGAGCATCCAGGTTTCGCTATTGGTTATTAACCGGAGATGAGTCTCGGTCATGTCTACATAGTTCTCGAACCCGTAGGGTCCGCATGCTTAACGTTCGGTGACGATCTGTATTATGAGTTTATGTGTTTTGATGTACCGAAGGTAGTTCGGAGTCCCGGATATGATCACGGACATGACGAGGAGTCTCAAAATGGTCGAGACATAAATATTGATATATTGGACGACTATATTCGGACACCGGAAGTGTTCCGGATGATTTTGGAGAAAACCGGAGTGCTGGAGGGTTACCAGAACCCCCCGACCTTAGTGATCCAACGGTGCCGAGTGGAAGGGTCGTCGCTCAATGGATAAAAGTTACTCTAGGGATAACAGGCTGATCTTCCCCAAGAGGTCCCCCCCCCGGGGAACTAATGGGCCACATGGGCCTTAGTGGAGAGAGAAAGGGCAGGCCGCGTGCCCCCTCCCCCTCTAGTCCGAATTGGACTAGGGAAGGGGGGCGCCCCCCTTTCCTTCTCCCTTCTCCTCCTTCCTTTCGCCCTCCTAGTAGGACTAGGAAAAGGGAGTCCTACTCCTACTAGGAGGAGGACTCCTCCTCTCCATGCGCGCCACAAGGGCCGGCCGGCCTTCCCCCCTTGCTCCATTATATACGGGGGCACAGGGCACCCTAGGACACACAAGTTGATCATTGATCTGTTAGCCGTGTGCGATGCCCCCCTCCACCATAATCCACCTCGATCATGTCGTTGTAGTGCTTAGGCGAAGCCCTGCGCCGGTAGCTTCATCATCACCGTCATCATGTCTTCGTGCTGATGAAGCTCTCCCTCGACACTCAGCTGAATCGAGAGTTCGTGGGACGTCACCGAGCTGAACGTGTGCAGATCACGGAGGTGCCATACTTTCGGTACTACGATCGGTCGGATCTTGAAGACGTACGACTACATCAACCGCGTTGTCATAACGCTTCCGCTTACGGTCTACGAGGGTACATGGACATCACTCTTCCCCTCTCGTTGCTATGCATCACCATGATAGATCTTGCGTGTGCGTAGGAAAATTTTGAAAGTACTACGTTCCCCAACATTCCCAAGACTACATCAAGTACGACTCCAAGTCCAAGGATTCCCATCAAGATGATGTGGATCCCCAAAAAGAAGAGCTAGAAAGTTCTTGAGGGTGACTCCGCCAACATACTTCACTCATATCACTTTGGCAAGAACAAGTGCAAACAACTTCCACATCTTGCACCAGTTCAAGGAGTCACAAACCCTCTTGTTAGTAAGACAAGGGACAAGGTAACCTAATGCTTTCATGGACATCATCTTGTGTGTACATCACTCTATGTCTATGGATATCCTTGTTTGTTCCTTGTGGGACTAACCCGTGTAGGTATTAAAAGTGCAACTCACTCCAATGGATTGCTCCAAATGATCTACATCAACATTGAGCATCCACATATTCAACATCTACATGAAGTTATCATCGACAAAACCCAAGGTTAGTTCATACTCTAACCAATTGAGCTAAAGCAACTCTAATGGTGTGAACACAACAATGCTTTATGTAAAAGTGCTAACCTCACTTGTGCTTAAACGATGAGTATGACCTACGATCAAATGTTCTCATTTGACTCCTAAGTCAATATACTCATATATAGATGACCTAGTCATCGCCAATTGCTTGATAGATGCTAGAATATTTGTGCATGCTTTGCCACATATTCCATTTGCCATTTTATTGAGTGAGCATGTTGATTGCATATTTTACTCATCCGAGGACATCCATTTGTTGCTTTCATTGTTTGGCCTTTTCCCTTTTGCCAAATGGATGGACGAGAATGCCTAAGAACCTTCTCTAGCTATCTATGCTTTTCTCGTCTCAAACTCTATTCATGCTACATCATAAAGTTTGATCAAGTCAGATTTGAACCACTTTGTGTGAGGAGCACTCGGGGTTCCCAATTCGTCAAGGGCTTAAACTTCCAAAACCTCATTGTGCATTTCGGCATGACCGAGTCATCCAATTCGGTCACAGCGAGTTCACCAAGTTGATCTAGGGTTTCCATCTTGGTGCAACGGATTTGAACTTTTCGGTCACACCGAGTTGCAGTAACCGCTTGTGATTCTGCATCTCGGTGCCACCGAGTTGTTCCACTCGGTCACCGACAGTGTTGGGATATATATACCGACGGGTTGAATTTTGGAAATTCCTCCAAAACCCTTCATCCCACGCATGTCCTGCTCTGCCGCCTCCGGGTCTTCGGGTCGTCTCCTTGCCACCAGTGACCTCCCACCACTGGTTTCCGGCGCCGTCAGCGGAATTCTGATCCGCTGTTGTCGCCGTACCGAACTCCTGCCGAACTAGGGTATGGGTTTGATACCTTGTGTTATTTCCTTACTCCGATTCCTAGCACATTGCTTCGCCATGATCTTTTCCATGTATGAAAACAATCTATCTAGAGAAAACATTAGGCTAGATTTGATTCGAAAATTTAGGGTTAGGTCTCCACTGAACTCATCTCGGACTGATCGAGTTGTAGAAATCGGTCTCACCGATTTGGCTTAGGTCATTGCACATGCGTTTTCGGTCTGACCGAAAATTGCAAATCGGTGCGACCGAGTTCAACGCTCTATGAAACCCTAGCAATCTCGGTACCACCGAACTGTGACTTGGTCTAACCAAGTTCACTAGTTTAGGTTCCAAAAGTTGCTTCGATATCACCGAGTTTAACAAATCGATAGCTCTGAAATGCTTTCTGTGGAGAACTAACACTAAGTTTTTGACTCATTTGTTTGAAAAAAAAACTCTGCACTTTGTGATGCTCATCCATTCTACCTCATCTACATCTATTCACAGCACAGGGTTTGTTGTCAGTGTGTTTGCCAAGATGTCTGGCCAAAGTGACAGCCAAAACAGATCTGAAGAGCCAGTGCAATTCAGTGAGGGCACTAGTCCCTCAAGCACCTCAGATGATGGTAGCAGGAGCACTCCTAGTAATTTGCCAAAGGCAGCCACCAGGTCAAGGAAGAAGAAAACCTCTGATTCTGAAGATGAGGACTATGTGGCCATTGAAGAGGAAGTCAGCTCCAAGAAGAAGGTGCTGAAGAAAGAGTATGGTACTGCTGCAACTACAAAGCTTGGATTGCACAAGAAGTCCCTTGCCAAGAGGGTGCCAACCTCAAAGGTCAGAGCCTCAACTGCTGAAACCTCTAAGCCAACTGGAGAGGCTGCTAGAGAGGGAAAGAAGAGGAAGGAGAGGATAAAGAAGACCACTACCAGAGTGCTTGGTAGATCCTCCATAATGAGATAGCCAGAAGAAGATGAAGAGGAAGAGGATGCTGCTCCAGCTCCCAAGTCTCAAAAGCTCATGGGAGATGCAATCAAGTCAGGGGTTGCAACATCAAAGCCCAAAACTGCTCCCAAAGCAACAGCTCAAGCTCAGAAGCCTTCTAAGCCCAAGAGAAGCACCAGAAACATTCCTGCTGAAGAGAAGAACAAGGCCACAGTGCCTGAAGATGAAGAAGAAGTTGATGAACCACAAGTGCTGAGAAAATTGAACCTCAAGATTCTAGATCACAATGACGCTCATCCAGTGGCTGAGGACATGAACATCAGAAAGGATGCAGGATTGAGACTTTGGAGGCAGTCTGGTCCATATGCTATAAGAAGGAGAACTGCTGTGGACTATAGGTTCCACACCAAAGAACAACAAGACTTCTATGAGACCAGTCTGCTTGATAAGAAGCCAATTGTCAGTGATATGAGATGGTCGATTTGGAATTTATTGATGAGAATGAAGATCACTTCCCAGGTGTACATGAAAGCTCCAAAGCTTGTGGAGTTGACAATTTTGTTGAACAGAAGCTCACAAAATGGAATGATGAGCTAATCATGCAATTTTACTCCACTGCTCATTTTTATCCAGATGGGAGGATAGTGTGGGTGTCTGAAGGTACGAGGTACCAATCAACTGTTGATTAATGGGCGAAGTTGATCAATGCCCTAGAAGAACATGAGGACGATTTGGATGTGTATGCCAAGAAGAAAAAGGACCACAACTCAGTGGCAAATATGTACAAGGAGATCCCCGATAAAGCTTTGGAGACACACAAGCTTGGATCTGTGCACTATTTGTTGTCTGGTCTGCCTACTATCAACACCATCTTAAGGCATACTCTGTTACCCAAATCTGGAGATCACAAGATGATAAGGGGGCATTCCATCAACTTGCTGCAAATCTTTGATGTACCACAAAAATTCAAGGTCATGAGTCTGATTATGGAGACAGACAAGAGAACAGCTGCTGGCCAGAAGAGATCTTGTGGGTATGCTCCACACATTCAGGTGCTCATCAACTCAAAGATGGGCACAAGTACTTACTTGTTGGATAAGGAGCATTTACCCTTGTACCCAGATTTTGAAGACAATGAAGTTGTAATGAATGAGAATGAACCTTCATCAGCACAAGCACAAGAAAAGAGAGCTAAGGCAAAGGCAGAAAAGGCTGCAAGGATGCCAACTGCTGAGGAAGCATCTCAGGTGTTCCTGAAGAGCAAACAAGATCAATTGGGTTATCTAATTCAAGCTACATTGAGGATTGAGAAGGGCTTAGCCACCCTGACTCAGAATCAGGAGAGCTTGGAGAGGATCATAGAGACCAAGTTCTATGATCTTGACCTCAAGGTGACTGAGATACAGACTGCAGTCGAGCAGCTCAGGAGGAAGCTGAAGAGAGGAGAGGAAAGGCAACTATAGATTTTTTTCAGCGTATGCGAAGGAGTCAGAGGTCAACTGCAGTGCCAGTATCAGATACAAGAGCTACTTCATCTGCACTAGCGACAGCTTCAGTACCACCTCCATCACCGGCTCCACCAGCTCCAACATCATCCACTGATGCCTTCATCCTTGGAGTTATCTCTACACCACCTCCCGAAGACCAAGGCTGAGAGACGCATAGCAATATGCATTTTCGAACTTTTTGGTAACTTGTTGCCAAAGGGAGAGAAATGTATAGATCATAGGCGTCAAGAGAGAGTGTTTTGCTTCTTTTTCTCTTGTTTTTTGGTTGAACTTTATTGTGTGCTTTGTTGATACTCTATGTCTGTGTGAGATACTTGTGTGATCATGTGTTTGATCATATGCTACTTTAATGTTTTCTTGGATGAGATTATCCTTTATATCCTTATATGATCATTCACTTTGCTTGGTGATGAGTGCATGTTTTAATTCATATCATTTTGAGCACTCCACCAAGATGTATGTGACATGGAAGAGTGGCACATGATCCTAATCGATTGTGCATTTGCATTCAAAAGAAAATCATAAATAGTGCACAAATTTAGGGGGAGCTCTTGGTTATCACATACTTCTAAAAGCGACGATGCATTTCAATCTTATTATCATTTCTCGAAGCTTTGATCTATATGTTGTCATCAATTGCCAAAAAGGGGGAGATTGAAAGTGCAACTATCCCTGGTTTTGGTAATTACTAACAACATATAGCTCATTGAACTAATACTATTTCAAGATGATCATTTCAGAAAGTTCAATGATTGGCATGGCATGGATTAGGAATGTGGACCCCTCAAAATGCTAAGGACACATATTGGCTCAAGCTCAAGACTCTACATTTTACTTTTAGTGATCCAAGATCACATTGAGTCCATAGGAAAAGCCAATACTATTAAAAGGGGATGAGGTGTTGCTTAATGGCTTGCTTGCTCAAAATGCTTAGTGATATGCTAGAAAAAACCCTCAACCACTTTCTCATATCCACATATGTCCCAAACCAAAAGGTCAAACGAAATGTTCTATCCGACGCCACCGAGTTCACTTGACATAGCCACTGCCACAAACCCTAGTCACTTTGGTCTCACCGGTAGGGATCTCGGTCTCACCGAGATGGGATTGAAAACTCTTTGTTTCCCTTCGTAACGTTTCGGTCAACCGATATGAGTGATCGGTCCCACCGAGTTCGCAATGCAAACTCTTTGTTTCCCTTTCATAATGTTTCGGTATCACCGAAATGAGCGATTCGGTCCCACCGAGTTTGCCTGACAAACTCTCTGGTTAGATTATTACCAAAATCGGTCCCATCGAGTTTATGTAATCGGTCTCATCGAGATTACGTTATGCCCTAACCCTAATGAAATTGGTCCCACCGAAAAGCCCAACATTCACATTTTGGACTGAATCGGTCCGACCGAGTTTTCTAATCTGGTTCCACTGAGTTTGGTGAATTGTGTGTAACGGTTAGATTTTGTGTGGAGGCTAAATATACCCCTCCACCCTTCCTTCATTATGAGGGAGAGTCATCAGAACGTTCCTACACTTCAGCATTCATTTTCTGAGAGAGAACCACCTACTCATGTGTTGAGACCAAGATATTCCAGTCCAACCATTTGAATCTTGATCTCTAGCCTTCCCCAAGTTGCTTTCCACTCAAATCATCTTTCCACCAAATCCAAATCTGTGAGAGAGAGTTGAGTGTTGGGGAGACTATCATTTGAAGCACAAGAGCAAGGAGTTCATCATCAACACACCGTCTATTACCTTTTGGAGAGTGGTGTCTTCTAGATTGGTTAGGTGTCACTTGAGAGCCTCCGTCAAGATGGTGGAGTTGAACCAAGGAGTTTGTACGGGCAAGGAGATCGCCTACTTCATGAAGATCTACCCTAGTGAGGCAAGTCCTTCGTGGGCGATGCCCATGGTGGGATAGACAAGGTTGCTTCTTCGTGGACCCTTCATGGGTGGAGCCCTCCATGGACACGCACAACCGTTAATGTTGGGGATATAACTACTAGATATGACCCGCCCAGGAGGGGCCGGGTCAACCACAATGGTGGTTCACCTGCATGAAGCCCAAGAGTATACAAGATGGCCATTCACAGTTAGGCTTATAAGAGGCCCAAGCCCAGAGGCGGCTTAAGGCACGTAAGTATAAACTGCCATGTATGAATAGACTTGTAATGTAAGGCATGTAAGATACGTCACCGAGCCGGACACGTTGTATGAGCCGGCCGGGACTCTGTAGGCCGCAGGGCGTCATCCCGTGTATATAAGGGGACGACCCGGCAATGGCTTAGGGAAGGAAACAATAGATCGAGAGCCAGGTTAAGCGTATTCGCTCCCTGGTCATCGAAACCCTAGCAATACCACCTCCAACTGGATTAGGCTTTTACCTTCACCGCAAGGGGCCAGACCAGTATAAACTCCTCGTGTCCTTTGTCCTGATTAACCCCTTTAAGCTAATCTCATTGCGATGGCTCCACGACTAAGTCCTCACACTAGGACATCTGCCGTGACAATTCCACGACAGTTGGCGCCCACCATGGGGCTATCGCACAATCGTTTCAAGGTCTTAGAGGGCAACTTCGAAGGGATCAAGGGATACACCATGGGCCGGATGACCAATAGTAGTCGTGGCAAGCTCTACATCGATGGCGCAGGCTGGGGCCCCGAGGACGGCTCAATTGAGTACGGGTACCAGGTCCCCTTCGGCGGAATTCATGTATTCATCGGCAAGATCAGTGAAGCACGCCCTGAGCCGGACATCTGCACCGACATCATCGAGACGGCTCAGCATGCAAGACCCGCCCGGGTTCGGCCCGCCATGAATCGTGCCTTCGTGGGATTTATCCGTGGAGCAGAATCTGTGGATAGATCGGCATCTGGTGGTGAGACAATCGTTTATTCTGATCGTGATTCGTCCACCGGTGAGACCGAGTCATTGTATCAACTACAAGTCAGCCGGCTTGGGAGCTGTTCTGATGGCGATAGTATTCCGGACCCCTGCGAGCCGCCGAACTGGGTTGCAATCTTCATGGCCGGTACACAGCTCGTGCAGCACTCCTCGACTGCAGCACAACTGATTTTCGGGTGAGCAGCGGCAATGGCTGCTGGGGCAGGAGGCCCTGTGCGCCCGCCAGCTCAGGTCTTAACTAACTCGCTGGATGAGCTGACAACACTGTTAACAGCAGTAGTTAACCCGGCGGATCAGGATCAGCATAATGCGGCGGTCGCAAAATTACGTGATGAGATAGCACAAGCCAAGGAGGAGCTAAACACAGAAAACACTAGGATGGCCGAGGAATGGGCTGCTTTGGATGCTCAGGCACAGCGGATTTAGTCGGAGTCTTACCGGCTCATGCTAGATCAGGACGCTTCAAACGAAGTCATGAGGAGGAGGCATCAGACTCGTCTACCCTCGGTTTATGAGGCAAGAAATCTCTTTAACACACCAGGAGCAGGAACCAGTAACCCGGCAGTGGTAAATTGGGTCAAAGCACCTAGGACGGGTACGCCGGTTCAGCCACGCATGATGGACCCGCCTCGTCAGAACAATAACCCGCCGCAGCACGCACCGAGGCCATCGGGTCATTACTCTAACCCTTTGGATAACATGATCGCTGCGGTGTCACGGTTGACGGCCCTCCCGGTTGAAGGCGAGTCGTCGACGGCGGTTGAAACATGAAGGGCTAGAGAGCTCCTTGAAACAGCACGGGTTCAGCAGCAGGCTTATTCTTACAGTCGTGACAGGATTCATTCCACCCCTCGCCCGAGCCAGAGCTACAGCAGGCATATCGATGAGTCGTCTGTGTCAAGCAGTGGGCGGAACCATAACCCGCCTCGTGGACATAACCCGGCGGGCGGTGGCGCTAATTCTCAGGACATAGTGGATCAAGGTAGAGCATGTCGAGAGGCCGAGCTGGCGGCATAGTATGCGGCCTGTCAACCTACTCCGGCTCGTCCAACCACTTCTGTGGAGCCAGGTGTAACCTTTAGAGATTTGGGCGTGCCATGCTTAGTACCGGATATACGTAATGAGCGTCTACCCAAGGATTTCAAGGGTCCTCGCAAGGTGCCTAACTATACTGCCGATTTACCTCCGGAAGCATGGGTCGAGAGTTATGAGATGGCCATGGAATTACTAGATGTTAGCGATGCCGCGTGTGCCAAATATTTCCCTCTGATGTTGGATGGAACGACACGCACTTGGTTGAAGGGGCTCCCTGCTAATTCTATTGGGTCATGGGCCGAGTTAAAAGCCCAATTTATCCAGAATTTCAAGGATACATGCAAGCAGTCCATGTCAATTGTGGATTTAGCCTCCTGTGTCCAAGAAGAAAGTGAATCGACAACCCATTGGGTGCGCCGGGTCTCAACAATCATGCACTCGTCGGATCACATCAATGTCGATTCAGCAGTCTTGATGTTGGAGAACAATTGTTGTTTCACGCTCCTAAAGCAGAAATTAGGGCGGCTCAAACGCCACTGTAATGATATGGGGACACTCATGGTGGCTCTGGTTAAGTATGCTAACTTTGATGGTACCAAGGACCCCAAGTCTGATGAAGAAAAGCCGGGAAAGGGGAAGAAGAGCAGCAGCACCAGAGGGCAGCAGCATAATCCGGCGAATCAGGGAGGCAATGGTAAGCGCAAAGCTAATAATAGTTTGGACTTTGTGGCTAACACCAGCACGCAAAATAATGGCCAGCGACTTAAAGGTAAACCGCCCCCACGAACCGGAGGATCAGGCTTTAATCTTGAGCAGATGTTAAATCAACCCTGCCCAAGGCATGGGACGCGGGAAAGACCGTCTGTCCACCTCTGGAAGGATTGCTTCATCATGAAGGAGTACAAAAAATTCCAATCTCTTTGAAGATAATCATGGGTCGGGTGGTGGCTCAGGATCTGGCTCTCATGGACCGGGTTATGGCAGTGGTGGTTCTAGCTCTGGGTTCCAAAGTAATCAAGGCAATCAGGGTGGCTACCATCAACAGTCAGGTCAGGGGAATTAGCAGCAGCAATCGGGGTATCAGAGTAACCCAAAGCAGTTGAATAGTGGGCAGTACCACGTCTTCACCACAAGTTTATGCAAATGGGGTCAGAAGCTTCATAATAGGGCGGTGAACGATGTTGAACCGGCAGTTCCCCGTTACTTGCGCTGATCTGAGCAGCCCATTGTGTGGAGTCGGGAAGATCACCCGCCTCGGGTTGATAATCCAGGTCACCTAGCATTGGTGGTCGCACCTCAGGTCGGAGGGTATAAGTTTACCAAGGTACTCATGGATGGAGGGAGCAGCATTAATATCCTTTATTATGAAACTTTCCGTCGCGTGGGTTTGATGAATAAAAATCTTAAATCGTCGAACACTGTTTTCCATGGCGTGGTGCCTTGTAAGTCGGCATACCCAGTTGGTAAGATAGCTCTGGAAGTTGCTTTTGGAGATGATCATAACTCTAGGTCAGAGACATTGACCTTTGAAGTAGTCAAGATTCACAGCCCATATCACGCTCTGTTTGGACGGCCGGCTTATGCCAACTTCATGGCGCGGCCTTGTTATGTTTATCTGCAGCTCAAGATGCCGGGTTACAAGAGGACCATTACAGTGCATGGAAGCATAAGATAGCTTTGGAATGCGAAGAAGGTGATGCGGCTTATGCTGAGTCGGTTTGTGCAACGGAGGAGTTCAAATTTTATAAGGACAATGTTGATCCGACGGATATGACATCTTTGAAAAAGCCAACTACAGAGCATGATCCGGTCTTAAAGTTTAAATCGGCAGATGATACCAAGAGGGTTGATTTTGTTCCTGGCGATTCATCCAAGCAGTTCAGTATCAGTGCTAATCTGGATCCAAAATAGGAAAGCGCGCTCATCGGGTTCATCCGTGAAAACCGGGACATCTTTGCATGGAAACCTTCAGACATGCCAGGTGTACCGAGGGAACTCGCTGAGCACACTCTTAATATTGATCCCAAGTTTAAACCGGTCAAGCAGTTTCTTCGTCGCTTCAACGAAGAGAGGCGTAAGGCCATTAGTGAAGAGGTAGCCCGGCTCTTGGCGGCTGGGTTTATTATTGAGGTGTTTCATCCTGAGTGGTTGGCTAACCCGGTGCTGGTACTTAAAAAGAACGACACTTGGCGTATGTGTGTGGACTACACGGATTTAAAAAAGGCTTGTCCGGCTAATCCTTTTGCTCTCCCTCGTATTGATCAGATTATGGATGCTACAGCGGGTTGTGAGCATTTGAGTTTTTTGGATGCTTATTCTGGTTATCATCAGATCAAGATTGCAGTTAAGGACCAGGAGAAGACAGCTTTCATAACTCCCTTTGGATCCTTCTGCTATGTGTCTATGCCTTTTGGGCTCAAGAGTGCCCAGGCGACTTATCAGAGATGTGTGCACAATTGCCTTCATGATCAAATTGGGTGCAATGCTCATGCTTATGTGGATGATATTGTGGTGAAATCCAGAGAGAAAGAGACATTGATAGACGATTTGAGGGAAACCTTTGATAACCTCCGGGTCTATAAAATGATGCTTAACCCGACCAAGTGTGTTTTTGGTGTGTCGGCAGGCAAACTCTTGGGTTTTTTGGTGTCTAATAGGGGCATTGCGGCTAATTCAGAGAAGATCAAAGCCATCACTTCTCTGGCTAAACCAGCGTGTGCCAATGACGTGCAACATCTGGCAGGTCATATTGCAGCATTAAGCCGGTTCATAAGCCAGTTGGGAGAGAAGGCTATCCCTCTGTATCAAATGATGAAAAAGACAGATAATTTTGTCTGGAGTGATGCCGCTAATGCAGCGCTTGAGGACTTGAAGAAACGGCTGGTTGAGCCACCTGTTCTGGCTGCTCCTATTGATAAAGAGCCATTGTTGTTGTACGTGGCTGCCAATGCCCGGGCTGTCAGCGTGGCTATTGTGGTGGAACGGAAGGAGGCAGGCAAGGAATATTTGGTTCAAAGGCCGGTTTACTACATCAGTGAGGTGCTTATTGAGTCCAAGCAGAGATATCCGCACTGGCAGAAGCTTGTATATGGGGTGTTCATGGCCAGTCGGAAGCTTAAACAGTATTTTCTGGGTCATTCCATCACTATGGTTAGTTATGCTCCTTTAGGGGACATTATTCAGAACAGAGAAGTCACGGGTCGGATAGCCAAGTGGGCCATTGAGCTTGGTCCTCATGGTTTGAAATATATGCCTCGCACGGCCATCAAGTCTCAGGCGCTGGTGGATTTCAACAATGACTGGAAAAAACTGCAGATGCCTGAGGAAAAGCTAGATAACACGTATTGGAATATTCACTTTGATGGGTCCAGGCAATTGGAGGGCTCGGGGGCTGGAGTTGTGCTTGCTTCCCCTCGAGGTGATAAATTTTGTTATGTTCTCCGTTTGATGTTCCCTTGCACTAACAATGTAGCTGAATATGAGGCCTTGCTCCATGGTCTTCGGATGGCTAAGGAGATGAACTTAAGCCGGGTTAGGTGCTTTGGTGACTCAGATTTGGTGGCTCAACAAGTCTCCGGTACTTGGGATTCTAAGGATCCACTCATGGCGGCTTATCGACGAGAAGTGTATGTTATTGCTGGCCACTTCAAAGGTTATCAAGTCGAGCATGTTGATCGGAGGAAAAATGAAGCGGCTGATGCCTTAAGCCGGTTGGGTTCTCAACGTAAATCGGTGTCGCCTAATGTCTTTCTTGACATTTTGCATAACCCGTCGGTCAAGTTACTACAGAGGAGGACTTGGCTATTCCTGACCCGGAAGCTCATTTGGTGGCAGCTCTTCATGTAATTCCTGATTGGACAGTCCCTTATTTGGCTTATATGACCTGGGGCGAGTTACCTGAGGATGAAACCTTAGCCAGGTAGATAACCCGGCAGTCTAAGTCAATGAAAATTGTCAATGGAGAGCTGCATCACTGCAGTGTTACAGGGGCCTTTCAGCATTGTGTTTCTCTAGAAGAGGGCTGTGAGGTCCTGCATGAGATTCATGAAGGAGATTGTGGTCATCATGCTGGTCCAAAGTCTCTTGTGGCTAAAGCTTTTCGTCATGGGTTTTATTGGCTAACAGCTAATGCTGATGCTGAAGACCTGGTCAGTAGGTGTGATGGATGTCAGAAATTTTCACGACAAGCCCATGTGCCGGCTCAAGAATTGAGGATGATTCCAATTACTTGGCAGTTTGCAGTTTGGGGGCTTGATATGGTTGGACCTTTCAAAAGGTCCAAGGACAAAAAGACACATCTCCTGGTGGCGATTGACAAATTTACAAAGTACGTTGAGGCCGAACTGGTCAGTAAATGTGACGCGGCGACGGCGGTTCAGTTCATCAAAAAGGTGATTTTCCGTTTTGGCTTTCCCCACAGTATCATAACTGATAATGGCACTAATCTATCCAAGGGTGCTATGAAAGAATTTTGTTAACGTGAGCACATCCAACTTGACGTATCGTCAGTGGCTCACCCTCAATCTAATGGTCAAGCTGAGAGAGCCAATCAAGAGATCCTGAGAGGCATCAAGCCCCGGCTTATTGTTCCCCTGCAGAGGACGCTAAGTTGTTGAGTGGAGGAGTTACCTTCTGTGTTATGGAGCATTAATACCACCCCTAACAGATCTACGGGGTACACGCCTTTCTTCATGGTTTACGGAGCAGAGGCGGTTCTCCCTAGTGACATCCATCATGACTCACCTCGTGTGGCGGCTTATGTTGAAGCTGACAATGAAAAGCACGTCAGGAGGCACTTGACCTATTGGATGAGGAGCGTGACATCGCAGCAGCTCGTTCGGCGATTTACTAGCAAGATATGCACTGTTACGACAATCGTCGTGTTAAAAACAGAACTTTCCAAGAAGGCGATCTGGTGCTCCGACTTATCCAGGATCAGACTAATATGCACAATGTATCCCCACCTTGGGAAGGACCCTTTGTGCTCAACAAGAATCTAAACAGCAGGTCATATTACCTTATCGATGTTCGAGACCACAAAGACTCACGCACGTCGGAGGAAGAGACCCGCCGACCGTGGAATATTGCTCATCTTCGGCCTTACTACACTTGAGCCACTGTCTCTTTTGTTGTACATATTTTTGACAATGTATATATTATGATCAATATAATAAACCAGCATCCCTACTAAAGCAGGGCCTCTGTCATTTTTTCTCTTAAATAACGAGTTTTTGGTCACTTGGGGGCTTTTGCTTTATAGAGCGAAGTTATGATTACCCTTTGATCCGGCTTATTGGCCACAAAAAAAACTTGGGGGCTTTTACCTAGGTTAACAGGGACCAAAGAGAGTCTGTTGCAAAAGCACAACTCAAACATAGGCGCTCATTGAGCACAACTCAAAAATATTGCTTGGGGGCTCCTTGTTCTAAAGAACAAAGAGTTTTTATAACCCTTGTAATAGGCTTAAAAGCCAGGCTTGGAAGCCAGGTGTATTCACCTAAAACCCCGAGTTATCCTACCTTTTTAAGTCTGCCACTCCGCCAAGGTAATCCTGGAACGACGCGCCGTACTTTTGACAAGTCAATCTTACACAGACCCTGAACTTGTCAAAGTTAAAACAACGATTGGTTGAGTGAGGTCCGGCTTATAAGGTATAAAGGTTTACCTCAATTGTTGTGCGACCCATGAAAGCACTTGAGTTTTAGGCCTGGCCGCCTATGAAAGCCTTGATTTTTTTGTTGTTGTTTGATTTGAACATTTTTTGAGTTTTTTCCTCATGTGGCTTAGTAATAAATGGTTACAAAGCCGATGAGGGTTGTGCTGCCTTATGGTTTATACATGAAACTACCCGGTGTTTATTAACCTGGCCTGGCTTTCGGCTATAAGTCGCCAATATGAGATACGATAATATCCGGTGTTTATTAACCTAGTCTGGCTTTGTTCATAAGCCGGCAATAAATGATAATTACCAGTGCTCAAATTTTGGGTTATCACCCTTGTTACACTAGCTTGGTAAACCAACAGTGTGATCCAATATCACAGGTATGTTGTTTTCTTAACAGTCATCAGACCGGCCATGGTTATGGACTATTTGTCCCCAGCGGCTTTCATTGGGTATCATGACCCGCCCGGCGGTAAGCTGCCAGGGACCTTGTGTTTATTCTTTATGTGCAGGATCATAATAATTTACATCTGCATAAGTCAAAGATTATCATACAAACAGTGATTCTTTAAACTGGTGGATCATCAGTGCTACGGAAGACAGAAAAACATGCATGATGGCACGGCCGATTCAAGTTTTACTAATCTATTACATAGCTCTATGACCAACATAAGGACAAGTGTTTTATCAAAGCTTAAAGTTTTTCAACCGCCTAGCGGTTCACTCTTCTTGATCTCGCTGACGAGAGGCCTCCGGATCATCCCTTGCCGGTTCTTCTTCCTCCTCCACCGTCTAGAAGTTTGGTTTGGACCAGTCAAAGCCACGCAAGGCGAAGAATTCAGCCTCGTTGTCAATCAGATTGGACGGGTCAATATCAGGGGCGAAAGTGTGATTACGAATCGACGGAATTAAGTCCATCACTTCATACGCAGGTGTTTGCATCTTCTGATTATCTTCATCATAAGCCGGCTGCTACTTGGAAAGATTGGTCTCTTTAGCGATGACTGTTGCATGAGGACGAATCACTTTTACACAGGCGGCAAAGTCTTTCTGATCAAAAGAGGTTCCATCTTCCTTCAAACTAGGATACCCACTAGCTACATCTGGCGGGTCTAGTTCCGGTACCCATGCTTTGGCACAACTCAAGGTTGTTACAGCTCCGTCTCTAGCACAAGACCGTTTGATTTCTTGAAACCTGGTGGGCAAGATGGACAGTTTCTTCAAAACATCACTTAACAGGTTTGGCCCTTGACTCGTTGGGGAGATAGTAGCAAGAGTCCGGTGAGCTCCAATGTATAATTGCTCAACAAGAGTATAGACCGCCTTGAGATTCACCAGTGTGTCTTGGCTAAGGTTGCTGCTCCTAGGACCTGAGTAAGTTAAAAATTGATCAAATGGGGGCTTACATTATGACGAAAAATACTCACTTTGGATAAATAACAAGGTGACTTACCGAAGATAGCAAAAACCATCTGAGACACACGATGTTTTAAACTGGTGAGTTCAGTGCTAACTTTCTCAAGAGTCGCCTCTGCTTTCTCAGCATGCTATATCAGGGCAGTCTTTTCCTTAGACCAAGCCTCTTTATCCGCGGTAAAGCTGGTCTTCAATTTTTCTGATTCAGACACACTAAACTGGAATTTTGATTCAGCCTTCTGGGTCTCAGTTTCCTGAGCCGCCAGCCGGGTCTTGGCCTAGTTTAGTTGAGTTTACAATTCGGTGGTAGCAGCCTGCAGGCAGCACAGATTTATCAAACATATTTCATGGTGGATTACAATAGTTAAGTCCCAGGCACTTCGCAAGCGAAACCACTTGGCACTTGGGGGCTAATGTCTGTCAACGCAATTTTTCAACAGAAATGGCTTTTCTAAAGTCCCAAGTGCTTTGCAAGCAACAACACTTGGCACTTGGGGGCTAATGCATATTCTTGTCTTTTCCTAAAGATGAGCCGGGTGAGCTGTCAACAGTCTCAGCCGACTCATGGGGGCTATACAGTTTAGTTCTGTTCTTTTACACAGTGATCAATAGGACCGGCTTATTCATACTGATTAAACCAGCCCTTGGGGACTACAAATGCAAAATTATGCTACTATCAGCATCCACTTTAGTTTTAAACCGGACTTGGAGGGAGTCTAGGACAGAAGCTTGTAAGTTTTTTAAGTCTACAGATTATTTAATCTTATCATAATGAGAAGACTTGGGGGCTAGAAGGATATATAACTTATATAAGCCGAAGGACGTACCTCATACTTCTGGTGCATCTGTTTAACCATCTCAATTTCCAAGTCACAGCTAGAGTGCATTGATTGAGATAACCAGATAATACTTCACTATTACTCAATTGAGCATAGTGGGAGACATGAAACCTCACTTTCCGTATTTCCATGACTTCTTGTTTGGCAGAATATCTCGCTAGTATAGTTGGATTCCCCAGCTCAATAAATCCAGTGCCAGTGATTAAAATGTCATCAGTATGACTCTATGGCGGGTTAAGTGAGCTTGATGGTTCAGTGGTCGACAGGTCAATATTGGTGTCATCAACAGACAACTCAGGCATCTCAAGTTGAATATTGGGAGCAGGATCTTCTAGTTGTTCAGAGGCTTGTGGTGTAGAAGTTGGTTGGTCTGGTTCAGCAGCTTTAGGGTCTTCGGTCGGTTTTATCACCTTCGCCTTTTTATTGGGTTTTGCTTGGCCACTGAAAAGAATTTGGACAAGTCAACATAAAGGTAAACATATTAAGGTACAAAAGAGAGGTCATCATTCTGACCCAGGGGTAGTCTTGAAAGCCGGCAGCTGAGTCTGAGATGAACCACCAGAGGAAGATCGGGAAATCTCCTGCAAAAATAAGTCAAAGGAATTGAGTGGTTAACGGAAAAAAAACCTGCTAGTAAATAAAAGAGTTAAGGTCAAAAAGAACCTCATTTTGACGTTTTCGAGGAGTGTTTGGTAAGCCGGAGGATAAATCTTCACCTCCACTGGTCCGGGTATGACGACAGCTCTCGTGTTGCCGTCGTTTCAAAAGAAAGTGAGGGTCTAAATAAGCCAAGGGTGTGAAAATCTCACTTTCCGGGTTACTCGCCGAAGTTTCTGCCTTGGTAAAGGTTCTGAGTCGGAGGAAATGATAGTTACCTCTTCTTCAACCGCTTGGCTGGCTCCCGTGTCATCCTGGCAATAGTCAGTGTCAATAAGGTGGTAGAAAAACAAGCCAAGAGAGTCAAGGGCTACCTACGACTCAGAGGTTTCGTCCAGCTTAAGCAGATCAGAGGCGCTTGGTTTCTTCCTAGATCTCCTAATGGTCTTTTTGGCGGCTTTCGCGGCGGCCCTAGCCTTTTTGGCAGCCTCGTGGTCATATTTTTCCTTCCAGAAGTCAGATTTAGCCTGCGGAAGAATAACATATTTGAGTTCACGCAATGTTTGGGTGATGAAGTAAGGTAAAAGAAATCAAGAGACTTACATCTGGCAGCGGGTTAAGCTTCCAGAAAGGATTCAAACCCACTTTGCTGCAGTCTTCAAATTTGCTATTTACAAGCATTGTTGCCATTTCAATGATGCCCTCTTCAGTCAGACGCGGAGAGCTATGGCGTAAGGGATCGTCTGTTCCTCCGGTATAAGTACACATCAACCTAGATCGACGGCTTAAGGGTATGATCCGCCATGCGACCCAGCAGCGGATTAAATCGACTCCGGTTAAATCGTTTCCTAGCAAGGCTTGGACTTTTCTAATTGAAGGAACGAGTTTCTTGCGTTCGGCGGTGGTAAGTTTATCAAGGAGTTGATAACTTGAGTCGAGACGTTCAGCACGATAACCCGGCAATGGATTTTCATCAGATGGCGAGATATCTTTGCAGTAGAACCATGTTTGATTCCAGTCCTTGGGGTGGCTCGGCAAAGCTTCTTGAGGGAAGATGGCATCTCTTCTGCGTTGAATTGAGATTTCAGCAAGTTCCAAGCTGGGCCCGTTTGTGAACTCATTTTGCCGGTTCAGATAGAAGTATTCCCTGAAAAGCTCAACACTAGGCTCTTCTTGAAGGTATACCTCACAAAAAACTTGAAAGTTACAGATGTTTGATATGGAGTTGGGTCCAATGTCTTGTGGATGGAGTTTGAAGAAGTGCAGAACATCCCTAAAGAACTTAGAGCCAGGCGACGAGAAGCCCCGGTTCATATGATTAGTGAATACAATAACTTCACCGTCCTTTGGCTGAGGTCTCTCTTCGCCCGGGTCAGGAGCATGGTAATGCATGACACTTTTCTCTGGAAAATATCCAACGGTGACAAAATCCTTCAAACTGCTCTCAGTGACGATGGAGGGAACCTAGTTACATGTAGTAACTGTCTTTGGCGGCATGGTGAAAGGACAACCTAAAGGAAGGAAATAATTTGCCGGCTCAAGTTAGTTGGTGAGATTACAAGTTAACAATTTCAGTGCATGTTCAGAATGGCGGCTTAAGCGAGGGCTAATGATATATGAAGTAATGATAAGCCGGCAGAATAAGCCGCCATGACTAAGATATTTAAGATCTATCAAGAGCAAAATTTGCTAAGTGTTAGGATAAACGGGTTGCACAAGTTGAAGCTATAAATTCGGATCTACAGCTGTTCAGAAAAGGGAAATAAATTCTAAACCTACAGAGGCAGCAGCAGAAAAGTGGAGATGCCCTAGAAGAGAACTATGGCAAAGAAGATATGTTCTAATATCAAAAGCGGGTACTAAACTACTACCGCGCGGGATCTACATTGTTTTCAGATCAAAGCTACACGATATAACAAGAAGAAGGAAGAGCAGTAATGAACGCCGACGAACACCGAAACCCTAAAGAACATATCCATGAAAAGGAAAGGGGGAGACTTACTAACGCTAGCTGACAGCGGAGGAGTGTCGCGGTGTTTCTGGATCGTTCAGGGCGATGCAGCGGCCGGAGTTGATGAAGGGGACGGAGGTCGACGGTGGCGGAGCTCGCGAGGGCTGGTGCACCGCAAGGAAGGAGAAGACGAGAAGGAGAAGAGAGGAGAATAAAAAGGGGGTGGTTTGACCCTATTTATAAAGAAAGGGGCAACAGGCAGGCACGATAGACGAGGAGGCCAAATGATGATTATCCAGCTAATTGGACGCCCCGATTTTCGGGAAGACATTAAAGATAAAGATCTGTTAAAGTGACGTCGTGGCGGGTTTTCGAAATTCCTGGAGATGACGTCATGATGGGTTACAAGGTTTTCACAGCAGATGTAGAAGGATTTTTTGTAAGTGTTGAAGATTGACATGAACAAGTTCAAATCAACCTAGGGCCTAATGTTGGGGATATAACTACTAGATATGACCTGCCTAGGTGGGGCTGGGTCAACCACAATGGCGGTTCACCTGCATAAAGCCCAAGAGTATACAAGATGGCGGTTCACAGTTAGGCTTATAAGAGGCCCAAGCCCAGAGGCGGCTTAAGGCCCATAAGTATAAACCGCCATGTATGAATAGACTTGTAATGTAAGGCATGTAAGATACGTCACCGAGCCGGACACGTTGTATGAGCCGGGCGGGACTCTGTAGGCCGCAGGGCATCAACCCATGTATATAAGGGGATGGCCCGACAGCGGCTTAGGGCAGGAAACAACAGATCGAGAGCTACGTTAAGCGTATTCGCTCCCTGGTCATCGAAACCCTAGCAATACCACCTCCAACTGGATTAGGCTTTTACCTTCACCGCAAGGGGCCGAACCAGTATAAACTCCTTGTGTCCTTTGTCCTGATTAACCCCTTTAATCTAATCTCCTTGCGATGGCTCCACGACTAAGTCCTCACACTAGGACATCTGTCGTGACAATTCCACGATAGTTACCCTTTGAGGGTTGAAGTCTCCATCAACGTGGATGTACAATAGCACCACCTATCGGAACCACGCCAAAAATCTTCGTGTGTACATTGCATTTGCTCCCTCCAAACTCCTTCCTTTACCTTCATGTGCAATGTTTTACATTCGGTTGCTATACTATTAGACTTGCATGTGTAGGTTGATTGCTTGACTTGTGCTAAGTTGTTAAAATCTGCCAAGACTTAAAATTGGGAAAAGGCTAGATTTTTATTTGGTCAAGTAGTCTAATCACCCCCCCCCCTCAAGACATACTTTCGATCCTACAATACTTTCATAGGCAGGCGTGCCACAGACAAAGGAAGAACGTCATGCTGTCATTGCAGGCGGACGGCCACTTGTTGACTAACCAAGACGAGATCACGGCAGAAGTGGATGCTTACTATACCAGGCTATTTGGGTCGGCCCTAGAGAGAGCTTGTGCGTTGAACATGGACGCATTGGGATTTCCCGCTCGTGATCTTTCCCACCTAGAAGCCCCCTTCACCCTTGAGGAAGTGGAGAAGATTGTGAATGGGATGCCACTCAACAAGGCGTCGGGACCGGGCGGCTTTACGGGACGATTCTATGCCTCGTGCTGGCATATCATCAAGGAGGATATCATGCGGGCACTTGAGCACTTCTTCTGGGATGACATGCGTGGACTGCCCTCAATTAACAAGGCGATCGTCTCGCCGCTACCCAAGAAAGTGGGTGTGGTGCAGCTGAAGGACTTCGGGCCGGTGAGCCTCATAAATGGTGCCATCAAGATTTTCGAGAAGATCCTGGCTACGTGGTTGGCGGCAGAGCTCCCGCATCTTGTGGGCAATCACCAGAGTGCATTTGTCAGCGGGTGATCCCTCCATGACAATTTTATGCTCGTGCAGTGCATGGCTAGGCGGCTGCATGGCCTACGGGAGCCCACGGTGCTTATGAAGCTGTACATTTCTAAGGCCTTCGACACCATCCAATGGTCGTTTCTCCTCAAGGTTTCGGAGACCATGGGTTTTAGTGCGAGGTGGAGGGCTTGGATATGCGGTATTCTCTCCACGTCGACCACGAGAGTCACTGTTAATGGTGTGCCCGATGAGACAATCTTCAGCTGTTGCGGCCTGCTCCAAGGGGACCCGGTCTCCCCAATGTTATTCATCCTATGCATGGAGCCGTTGCACAGGGTGTTCCTCAAGGCCACGGTAGCGGGCATCCTCACACCCCTGGCGCGACAAGGTGTACGGCAATGGCTCTCAATGTTTGAGGATGATGTCACTATCTTCATCGAGCCTCGACGGTTGGACTTGGCAACGTGTAAATCCATCCTCCACATCTTTGGGTAAGCCTCTGGGTTGCGAGTTAACATGGCAAAGAGCACATCACTACCCATCCGGTGCTCTCGGGAGGAGTTGGCCCTAGTCTGTCACACCTTGGGATGCTTGAGCACTACCTTCCCGTGCAAATACTTGGGCCTCCCACTGTCACTCAGGAAGCTCACGGCGGCCCAACTCCGGGGCCTAGTGGAATAGTTGGTTGTGCGACTACCACATTGGAAGGCAGCAACCCTTCCTAAGAACAGTCGTGTTATGCTCGTACAGTCGGTGCTTTGTGCAATCCCCATACATTCTATGATGGCACTAGGCTTACCAACAAAGACAATTGCCGCAATGAATAAGGTCTGTCGTGGATTCATGTGGGCTGGCAAGGCGGAAGTGGGAGGAGGCGCGTGCGCCATAGCCTGGAGTCGAGTGTGCACGCCCAAGTGGTCCGGCGGTCTTGGCATACCAGACTTGTCCTAGACGAATGTGGCATTGCAGGACAAATGGCTATGGCTGCACAGGGTGGATCGGGACGGCCACTGGCTGGAGTTCTCATCCTCAGTGTCGAAGGAAGCAACACAAATTTTCCAGGCTGCAACAAGAGCGGTCATTGGTGACGGACGGGACACACTATTCTGGGAAGATAGGTGGCTAGACGGTTATCGGCTGCAGGAGTTGGCACCGCGGGCGTACAGCGCAGTCCCAGCGCGAACAAGGAAAGAAAGGACAGTCTTTCAGGCTGTTGAACAAGCTGGTTGGGCCACGGATATCAGGCCTAGCATCGACATGGCCGGATTGGACGAATACATGAGCATCTGGCCCAGGATAGTGGCAGTGCAGCTATAGAGGGAGCCGCAGAATCCATCTCGTGGTCCTAGGAGAGCAGCGGCGAGTTCTCGGCCAGGTCAGCCTATGCGGCCAAATTCGTCGGACGGCAGGTCTCGCCCACAGCAGCGTTCACATGGGGTTCGAGGACTCCGTTCCGGTGTCGGTTCTTTGCATGGTTGGCGATCATGGACCGTTGTTGGACTTCTGACAGGCTGGCACGCTGTGGCCTGCCACACCAGGATATGTGTCCTTTTTGCGACCAGCACGACGAAACGATCAGCCATCTACTCATGGAGTGCGTGCTAGCAAGGGAGGTTTGGACCCGGGTCTTCTCTGCCCTAGGTAATTCGGGAGACGTGCCGCAGGCAGGAGAGGCACTGCAGGCATGGCGCACAAGGAATAGCGCGCACAGGCATCACACGAAGACGATCCGCACCATCTGCCTGCTGACCCTATGGGAGTTGTGGAAGCACAGGAACGCTATAGTATTTGATGGGGCATCGGTATGCCTGTCATGGCTTATGGACAGAATCACAAGTGAGAGCAGGGTTTGGAAGTAGGCGGGCATCTTGCGGGGCGACTTAGCGGCGGCCTTCATAGCGGCACCGGAGTGGGCACAGGGCGAGTAGTCAGCTTAGTGCAACGGCGGACGACGATGTGGCGCTTGTACATTCATGATGTAATGTAACCGTGGAGGGCTCTCCCCCCCTTTCTTCTTTAATATATGATACACACACTCGTGCGTATTCGAGAAAAAACACGATGAGAGCTCTTCCGTCCACGCATGCAGCCACATAATTTATCCCCTCATTATCACACCATCCACTACCTTACAATATTTTGGTTTCCGTTAATCATCGTTCTATACCTCTCCCCCCCGATTCGCCTCCTGATGTTTCACATCTCTACACAGGCACACACCATTAGACAACATCTATAAGAGCGGCGTCTCCGACGTCCTTCTTTCCTCTCCCATCTGCAAGGTTGATCAATCGATGCGACAGGGACTAGATTTTAAATGAGTCCACGTGCTCTTTCTTCATTTCTCCTGATTCCTAATTATTCTGCACTTTTTCTTGCGCACAACAACAATGGGCACCTGACCTACATCACCGTCATGGAGCCATCCGCATCAACTGCATGGAGTGCATCCACTTGGAGTATGGTCGAAGTCATGCTATCACAAACATGCATTGGTCTGTTCGCTTCACATGCCGCAACAGCGAGTACGGCGGTGCGGCAATGTCACCACGACATGGAGGCCATGGGTGCACCTATCGGCACAAGGCTACGAGCTTTGCTTCTGCCCCATCCTGCCGCTGTGGATGCATCTACTTTTCTTCTTCCACATCGTTCGGGCGTGGTCAAACATCACGTCACCAAGCGAGGCTCTGGCCATGGAGGCGGATGAGCGGGAGCTCCTCCATGCCGACTATGGTGAGCTGTTCCACCCGAGCCACATGGGAACAAAATGACCGGCACCATGCTATGATTGATTGTCATCCGACCGTAACGCGACAGAGCGGGGGGTATAGGCGAGACGAACTCCTCGTTGTTTCCACGTAGAAGGCCATGGTACCTACTCCAGCTTCCTCTTCTCTTCTCCCGTAAGCTAGGCAGCATTTTGTTTGTGAATAACACTGACATTTTTTAGTGGAGGATCAGAAGGTGATGTTGGGGTCATTCAACCCTTGGTAGGAGCCTCTATGGTATCTTTGCAAGGGATTCCTGTTATGGACAACTAAGGGTAACAAGGCCTTCCGTCAGACATAAAAATAGTTTGTTCAAGGACACAATGTGTATTTATTTTGGCCTACTGAATTTTCATTATGCCACAATATGTATGTGTGGATTTTGTTTGCAGTTTGTGGTGGATGATGGTAAATTTTACCTGGAGCTACTACTTTGAGACTAGGAATGACTCAAGACAAGTAGCTTAATTAACAAGATTTAGTACTACATAGTGTAGGCAACATCAAAGGAGGAAACTAAAGACACATTCAAGTAATCAGTTGGCGATGCCTTATGTATGTATGTGTTTCTCATGTAACAAGCTATTATTATTATTTTTTTAAATCTAACAAATTTTTTTGCTTGAATTTCCGCAGCAACGCGCGGGAAATCATCTAGTTTATAACAAAGGTAGTGACGTGGCATGAATGTAAAAAGGAAAATAATCAGAATATTTGGGAGAAATTAATATTGCAGTTCATGAACTTGAACATAATTCGGTAACCATATTAATTCGATATTAAAAGCAACATAGTTTTTTGAATATAGACTGACTCCACATTCAGTTTTGGCTATTTTGAACTCAAAGAAAATAACTAATTCAGGCCACATGCAGAGGAAGCGCATGACCATGCCATGCATTGATCAGTCCAAATAGGAAACAACCAAAATAGACGCAATCGAATCAGATTGCAACCATGCAGCCCATGTGCCGGCAGAGGAAATGTCCCAAATCTAATGTGAAATAGCTAGGTCCACCCTAGAGTGCATCCAGTCATATTCCTCACTATTTATCGTTGCAGCATCCCTATGGTCCGATTTTGGCTGTGAAAGAAACTAAAAAAAGAATCCTAGCTAGGATTAGAAGGATCCTAGCTAGGTTTCGTATATTTAGAATGTGTGAATGCCCCAAGGTTTTTGCAAATATCTTCAACTTTTACAACGCGGAATAGGATATGTTTCAGACTTAGTGAGTATTGTAGATTATTCATGTACAACATTTGCGAACAAAATGTAGTACACAAATAATGTGGTTCCAATTTTTTAAGAAGGCCATATATAGTGAACAGGATCTTCATCTTACTTCTGGTGGTGCAGCACATATCATGTAAAAGCAGTGATACTTTTTTTCTGGGTTAGACACTTGACGAACACGTAAGCTTCCTAGAAAATAAGTCCTTATGGCATCTCCTGGAATCTTCCCATTCCAGTCAAACTGAATCTCAACAAATTTGCCAAAACAACTACAGAATCAAGGAAGGTAAGATGTAAAGCAAGTCTTATGAAGATAATAAACACACTGAAGTTGCGTAACTGAATTGATAGCCATCCAAGAAGTAAAGGAGGATGCATCACATTTAGGTTCATTACCTCGAATTATTATTTTCAACTATTTTTGCAGTGCTGAATGCCTCAATAACAGAGCACAGCGAGTATTCTTCCATCATCTCCAATGAGTCGAACTTTGTAGACAAAAGAGTGGGCGACGTTGGCTCTGTTTCACGGCAGTCCGAGATTGAACGGAGGCGTGAGAGAATGAGGAGATGGGATTGAATCTGAGGATGTGTGTGGTACCCGCGCCATGGTCACCGCCAGTGCCTGAGATTAAGAGGACATCACAACATTCAGCAAACATCACAGGTGACCGCGAATGGCACGACTCAGTTCTTGCCAGGATCGCCGATCATGAGAAGACGCAATCACGGCGGGAGGAGGAGGAGGAGGAGAAGACGCTTACATGTTGGGGTAGTAATGGTGTCGATGTAGTGAAGCCACTGCTCCGGCGCGTACGCCCACGAGAGTTACGCAAGCGAGGCGGAAGATGATGCGATTAACGTCCATGATGTCGCACACATCCGAGGAACTGAGTGGCGATGAGGCTGCCTGAGGTCGTACGCATCCGCCTGCCTGGGGCTGCATCGTCTCGCGTGCTGGTCGCATAGTGCTCCCACCGGATAGAGGACTGGAGTAAGAGAGGTCGCTTGGACAGGGCGGCCAACCGAGGAGTGGAAGCCGATGGTGACCGCATCTCGCACGCATCAGTTGAACGCCAACTCGGGCAATCCCGCCGCGGTCGCCGCCTCGTAGTTGAGAGCCAAGACTTGAGACAGGGTGAAGGAGCGAGCGGACCAAAGCGCTGCTAGGAAAATCGTTGAGTAGCGGCGAGCGGGAGGAACTACGTATCAGGCGGGGACGTGCTCTGCCGCTGGAGCTCCCGGAGGTGTGCCTCGTAGTTCCACCCGCCGATTACCACCGGTGAGGTGCCGGCAGGAGAACCGACGCCGAGTAGGGACGCTAGATCCTTTGACGGGAGGCGCTCGAGGATGGTCCTCTCAGACGATGGCAACGCCATCAGCAGCGACTGCTCCCTCCGCGGCCTTCCTGTCTCGCACCTGGAGCAGCGCCATAGCCATGCTCTGCCGCTCACGCCGCAACGCCAAGTACCTTGTGTGCTCCCAACAACTGCTGCACGGTCCCCATCCCGAGGGTTACACTTCGCCTGTCATACGACTGCCCCGGAGGACGGAGACCGGCTCGACAAAAACAACTACTCACCATCCCATGAGACAATGAAATGGAAGAAACAAGCATGTATTTGTATTTGTAGACTTTCCAGCGGCACCTTAAACCATCGACAGAAGCGGCACCCAGAAACAACCCTGGAAGCGGCACGAAGCCAAACACGCGCCAACAAATTGAAGGCAAATTTGGCCAACCCAATGACATGATAGCGTTACTAACAGCCAATGCACATACACATCAAAATATCCCACAACCATCTATGGGAATCAACAACTAAAAAATCAAAAAAACGTACAGCACACACATGCATGCAAATTCCAGCCACGGCGTCCCAGTCAAATGGCCACAAAAAATCAATCAAAGCAATCAGGTCACCTGGACAACAAAGCCCACCTCACTCATGCAACCACGAAGAAAAACACACACAACCCGTTCAACTAATCAACATGGCCCATGCGCACCAGAAATTACTAAACGCACACACGGAAGCGCAAACCACGTTAAGAAAATTTTACCGAAAAAGACTTTCATCCTGCTTTATAAATAAAGCAAGTTGCCAGAGAGTACACATACAAGGACCAGTACAAACACACACACAAGTCTCACAGAAAAGTACACAAATTCTACTGAGGACACAGCTCAACAAGCCTAAAAAAGCTAAAAGAAAAGTGCTGGAGAACAAGACAAGCGCCTAGTCAGGTTCGGCGGAGTTAAGGCCCCTCTCAATGCTTCACCTTGTACAGGTGCTAAGGTTGCCAACTAAGCAAAAAATATGATGTGGCATGCTAGTTAAGAAGAGAGAGTAGTATGGTGACCCCAGGAAGAAACGGTGCTAAGCACGTGTACCTAGGTGGAAGCACAATTCTGAGTCTACAACGAATTAAATGCACAAAGCTTAGCACCCAAAAGCTTAGCATCTTTGTATTCTGAACTTAAGTTGCTAAGGTATTTAATATGCTTAACACCTCATCTAAGCATCTTTGCATTGGGGGAGGTCTAAGAAAATTTTCACCGAAAGCCTATAGCTACACGTGATTTCTACCCCCAGCCTTCCAAACAATGCACGTGCCCATACTCCATAGGCCCCCAAGTCCCCATCGGCCAAGTGGTGAAACGTGACAGCGTAATCTTTCCAAATATAGAGGCTACGGTATTTGGTTTCTTTTCTATGCAATGGAACCGGAGTCCCTGGTGCTCTTTTCCTTCAAAAATAAATTTGTCCATGATAACGCACGAACCATTCACCTACTGGTCATACTGGTTGTATAAAGTTGCTCACAGCTGACAAATCGAAGAGATATATTCTGTCCTGACATTAGCAAGAAAGAATCGCTCACTGTAAGACAATAGGTTTGGAGAACTGGCACAACCCTCTAGGGATGGTCTATCACATATATATAATGAAATGGTATACAACGTTACAATATACACGTGTAAATATAGAGGATATACATGTTGGGGAACGTAGCATAAATTCAAAATTTTCCTACGTGTCACCAAGATCTATCTATGGAGTCATCTAGCAACGAGGGAGGAGTGGATCTACATACCCTTGTAGATCGCGCGCGGAAGCGTTCAAGAGAACGGGGTTGATGGAGTCGTACTCGTCGTGATCCAAATCACCGATGATCCTAGCGCCGAACGGATGGCACCTCCGCGTTCAACACACGTACGAAGCAGCGACGTCTCCTCCTTCTTGATCCAGCAAGGGGGAAGCAGAGGTTGGTGGAGATCCAGCAGCACGACGGCGTGGTGGTAGAAGTAGCGGGATTCCAACAGGGCTTCGCCAAGCGCTGCAGGAGGAGGGAGATGTGTCATGGGAGGGAGAGGGAGGCGCTAGGGCTTAGGTGTTGCTGCCCTCCCTTCCCCTCACTATATATAGGGCCAAGGGAGAGGGGGGGGCGCAGCCTTGGCCCTTCCTCCAAGGAAGGGTGCGGCCAGGGAGGAGTCCATCCTCCCCAAGGCACCTCGGAGGTGCCTTTCCCCTTTAGGACTCTTCCTTTCCCTTATCTCTTGGCGCATGGGCCTCTTGGGGCTGGTGCCCTTGGCCCATACAGTCCAAGGCGCACCCCCTACAGCCCATGTGGCCCCCCGGGGCAGGTGGCCCCACCCGGTGGACCCCCGGGACCCTTCCGGTGGTCCCGGTACAATACCGGTGACCCCGAAACTTGTCCCGATAGCCGAAATAGCACTTCCTATATATAATTCTTTACCTCCGGACCATTCCGGAACTCCTCGTGACGTCTGGGATCTCATCCGGGACTCCGAACAACTTTCGGGTTACCGCATACTAATATCTCTATAACCCTAGCGTCACCGAACCTTAAGTGTGTAGACCCTACGGGTTCGGGAGACATGCAGACATGACCGAGATGACTCTCCGGTCAATAACCAACAGCGGGATCTGGATACCCATGTTGGCTCCCACATGTTCCACGATGATCTCATCGGATGAACCATGATGTCAAGGACTTAATCAATCCCGTATACAATTCCCTTTGTCTAGCGGTACGATACTTGCCCGAGATTCGATCGTCGGTATCCCGATACCTTGTTCAATCTCGTTACCGGCAAGTCTCTTTACTCGTTCCGTAATACATCATCCCTTGATCAACTCCTTGATCACATTGTGCACATTATGATGATGTCCTACCGAGTGGGCCCAGAGATACCTCTCCGTCACACGGAGTGACAAATCCCAGTCTCGATTCGTGCCAACCCAACAGACACTTTCGGAGATACCTGTAGTGTACCTTTATAGCCACCCAGTTACGTTGTGACGTTTGGCACACCCAAAGTATCCCTACGGTATCCGGGAGTTTCACAATCTCATGGTCTAAGGAAATGATACTTGACATTAGAAAAGCTTTAGCATACGAACTACACGATCTTTGTGCTAGGCTTAGGATTGGGTCTTGTCCATCACATCATTCTCCCAATGATGTGATCCCGTTATCAACGACATCCAATGTCCATGGTCAGGAAACCGTAACCATCTATTGATCAACGAGCTAGTCAACTAGAGGCTTACTAGGGACATGGTGTTGTCTATGTATCCACACATGTATCTGAGTTTCCTATCAATACAATTCTAGCATGGATAATAAACGATTATCATGAACAAGGAAATATAATAATAACTAATTTATTATTGCCTCTAGGGCATATTTCCAACAGTCTCCCACTTGCACTAGAGTCAATAATCCAGTTCACATCGATATGTGATTAACACTCAAGGTCACATCCCCATGTGACTAACACCCAAAGAGTTTACTAGAGTCAATAATCTAGTTCACATTACCATGTGATTAACACTCGATAAGTTCTGGGTTTGAACATGTTATACTTGTGAGAGATGTTATAGTCAACGGGTCTGAATCTTTCAGATCCGTATGTACTTCGCAAATCTCTATGTCATCTTGTAGATGCAACTACTATGCCACATTTGGAGCTATTCCAAATAACTGTTCTACTATACGAATCCAGTTTACTACTCAGAATAATCTGGATTAGTGTCAAAGTTTGCATCGGCGTAACCCTTTACGACGAACTCTTTTACCACCTCCATAATCGAGAAAAATCCTTAGTCCACTAGTTACTAAGGATAACTTTGACCGCTGTCTTGTGATCCATTCTTGGATCACTCTTGTACCCCTTGACTGACTCATGGCAAGGCACATTTCAGGTGTGGTACACAGCATAGCATACTGTAGGGCCTATGTCTTAAGCATAGGGGACGACCTTCGTCCTTTCTCTCTATTCTGCCGTGGTCGAGCTTTAAGTCTTAACTTCATACCTTACAACTCAGGCAAGAACTCCTTCTTTGACTGATCCATCTTGAACACCTTCAAGATCATGTCAAGGTATGTGCTCATTTGAAAGTACCATTAAGCGTTTTGATCTATCCTTATAGATCTTGATGCTCAATGTTCAAGTAGCTTAATCCAGGCTTTCCATTGAAAAACACTTTCCAAATAACCCTATATGCTTTCCAGAAATTCTACGTCATTTCTGATCAACAATATGTCAACAACATATATTCATCAGAAATTCTATAGCGCTCCCACTCACTTCTTTGGAAATACAAGTTTCTCATAAACTTTGTATACACCCAAAATCTTTGATCATCTCATCAAAGCATACATTCCAACTCCGAGATGCTTACTCCAGTCCTTAGAAGGATTGCTGGAGCTTTGCATACTTATTAGCATCTTTCAGGATTGACAAAACCTTCCGGTTGTATCACATACAACCTTTCCTCAAGAAAATCGTCGAGGAAACAATGTTTTGACATCCTATATGCAAGATTTCATAAATAATGCAGTAATCGCTAATATAATTCCAACAGACTCTTAGCATCGCTACGAGTGAGAAAGTCTCATCGTAGTCAACTCCTTGAACTTGTCGGAAAACATCTTAACGACAAGTCGAGCTTTCTTAATGGTGACATTTACCATCATTATCCGTCTTCCTTTTAAAATCTATCTGTACTCAACAGCCTCACGACCATCGAGCTGTTCTGTCAAAGTCTACACTTTGTTTCCATACATGGATCCTCTCTCGGATTTTATGGCCTCGAGCCATTTATCGGAATCCGGGCCCACCATCGCTTCTCCATAGCTCGTAGGTTCATTGTTGTCTAGCAACATGACTTCCAAGACAGGATTACGTACCACTCTGAAGTAGTACACATCCTTGTCATCCCACGAGGTTTGGTAGTGACTTGATCTGAAGTTTCATGATCACTATCATAAGCTTCCACTTCAATTGGTGTAGGTGCCACAGGAACAACTCCCTGTGCCCTGTCACACACTAGTTGAAGAGACGGTTCAATAACCTCATCAAGTCTCCACCATCCTCCCACTCAATTCTTTCGAGAGAAACTTTTCCTCGAGAAAGGACCCGATTCTAGAAACAATCCCTTATTGCTTTCGGATCTTAGACAGGAGGTATACCCAACTGTTTTGGGTGTCCTATGAAGATGCATTTATCCGCTTTGGGTTCGAGCTTATCAGCCTGAAACTTTTTCACATAAGCGTCGCAGCCCCAAACTTTTAAGAAATGACAGCTTAGGTTTCTCTAAACCATAGTTCATACGGTGTCATCTCATCAGATTTACGTGGTGCCCTATTTAAAGTGAATGTGGTTGTCTCTAATGCCTAACCCATAAACTATCGTGGTAATTCGATAAGAGACATCATGGTATGCATCATATCCAATAGGGTGCAGTTATGATGTTTGGACACACCATCACACTATGGTGCTCCAGGCTGTATTAGTTGTGAAACAATTTCCACAATGTCTTAATTCTGTGCCAAACTCGTAATTCAGATATTCATCTCTATGATCATATCATAGATATTTTATCCTCTTGTCACGACGATCTTTCAACTTCACCCTGAAATTACTTGAACCTTTCAATAATTCAGACTCGTGATTTATCAAGTAAATGTACTCAACATCTACTCAAATCATCTGTGAAGTAAGAACATAACGATATCCACTACACGCCTCAGCACTTATTGGACTGCACACATCAAAATGTATTTCTTCCAACAAGTTGCTTTCTAGTTCCATTTTACTGAAAACGAGGCTTTCAGTCATCTTGCCCATGTGGTATGATTTGCATGTCTCAAGTGATTCAAAATCAAGTGAGTCCAAATGGTCCATTTGCATGGAGTTTCTTCTTGCATATACACCAATAGACATGGTTCGCATGTCTCAAACTTTTCAAAAATGAGTGAGTCCAAAGATCCATCAACATGGAGCCTCTTCATGCGTTTTATACCGATATGACTTAAGTGGCAGTGCCACAAGTAGGTGGTACTATCATTACTATCTTATATCTTTTGGCATGAACATGTGTA
This sequence comes from Triticum dicoccoides, assembly GCF_002162155.2. NCBI lineage: Eukaryota > Viridiplantae > Streptophyta > Magnoliopsida > Poales > Poaceae > Triticum > Triticum dicoccoides. The sequence continues at coordinate 263,770,589 of NC_041380.1, forward strand.
TCACTACGATCGAGATTCAACAAACCATTCATTGTAGGTGTAAGACCATTGAAGGTATTATTCAAATAAACAGAGTAACCATTATTCTCCTTAAATGAATAATCGTATTGCGATAGACATAATCCAATCATGTCTATGCTCAACGCAAACACCAATCTCGATGGTAGAGGGAGCGTGCGATGTTTGATCACATCAAGCTTGGAAAAACTTCCAACGCATATTGCCAGCTCACCTTTAGCTAGTCTCCGTTTACTCCGCAGCCTTTTATTTCGAGTTTACTAACATTTAGCAACCGAACTGGTATCTAATACCATGGTGCTACTAGGAGTACTAGTAAAGTACACATTAACACAATGTATATCCAATATACTCCTATTGACCTCGCCAGCCTTCTCATCTACCAAGTATCTAGGGTAATTCTGCTCCAGTGGATGTTCCCCTTATTACAGAAGCACTTAGTCTCGGGTTTGGGTTCAACCTTGGGTTTCTTCACTAGAGCAGCAGCTGATTTGCCGTTTCATGAAGTATCCCTTCTTGCTCTTGCCCTTCTTGAAACTAGTGGTTTCACCAACCATCAACAATTGATGCTCCTTCTTGATTTCTACTTTTGTGGTGTCAAACATCGCGAATATCTTAAGGATCATCATATATGTCCCTGATATATTATAGTTCATCACGAAGCTCTAGCAGCTTGGTGGTAATGACTTCGGAGAAACATCACTATCTCATCTAGAAGATCAACTCCCACTCGATTCAAATGATTGTTGTACTCAGACAATCTGAGCACAAGCTCAACAATTGAGATTTTCTCCCTTAGTTTGTGGGCTAAGAAAATCGTCGGAGGTCTTATACCTCTTGACGTGAGCACGAGCCTGAAATCCCAATTTCATCCCTCGAAACATCTCATATGTTTCGCGACATTTCAAAACGTCTTCGGTGCCTCAACTATAAGCCGTTTAACTGAACTATCACGTAGTTATCAAAATGTGTATGTCAGATGTTCGCAACATCCATAGACAACGTTCGAGGTTCAGCACACTGAGCGGTGCATTAAGGACATAAGCCTTCTATGAAGCAATGAGGTCAATCCTCAGTCTACGGACCTAGTCCGCATAATTGCTACTATCAACTTTCAACTAAATTTTCTCTAGGAACATATCTAAACAGTAGAACTGAAGCGCGAGCTACGACATAATTTGCGAAGACCTTTTGACTATGTTCAGGATAATTAAGTTCATCTTATGAACTCCCACTCAGATAGACATCCCTCTAGTCATCTAAGTGATTACATGATCCGAGTCAACTAGGCCGTGTCCGATCATCACGTGAGACGGACTAGTCAACATCGGTGAACATCTTCATGTTGATCATATCTACCATACAACTCATGCTCGACCTTTCGGTCTCTTGTGTTCCGAGGCCATGTATGTACATGCTAGGCTCGTCAAGTCAACCTAAGTGTTTTGCATGTGTTCCGAGGCCATGTCTGTACATGCTAGGCTCGTCAAGTCAACCTAAGTGTTTTGCATGTGTTCCGAGGCCATGTCTGTACATGCTAGGCTCGTCAAGTCAACCTAAGTGTTTTGCATGTGTTCCGAGGCCATGTCTGTACATGCTAGGCTCATCAACACCCGTTGTATTCGAACGTAAGAATCTATCACACCCGATCATCACGTGGTGCTTCGAAACGACGAACTTTCGCAACGGTGCACAGTTAGGGGGGAAACTTTCTTGAAATTTTAACGAGGGATCATCTTATTTACTACCATCGTTCTAAGAAAATAAGATGTATAAACATGAGAAACATCACATGCAATCAAATAGTGACATGATATGGCCAATATCATATTGCTCCTTTTGATCTCCATCTTCGGGGCTCCATGATCATTATCGTCACCGGCATGACACCATGATCTCCATCATCGTGTCTTCATGAAGTTGTCTCGCCAACTATTACTTCTACTACTACAGCTAATGGTTAGCAATAAAGTAAAGTAATTACATGACGTTTATGTTGACACGCAGGTCATAAATAAATAAAGACAACTCCTATGGCTCCTGCCGGTTGTCATACTCATCGACATGCAAGTCGTGATTCCTATTACAAGAACATGATCAATCTCATACATCACATATATCATTCATCACATCCTTTTGGCCATATCACATCACATAGCATACCCTGCAAAAACAAGTTAGACGTCCTCTAATTATTGTTTGCATGTTTTACGTGGCTGCTATGGGTTTCTAGCAAGAACGTTTCTTACCTACGCAAAGACCACAACGTGATATGCCAATTGCTATTTACCCTTCATAAGGACCCTTTTCATCGAATCCGATCCGACTAAAGTGGGAGAGACAGACACCCGCCAGCCACCTTATGCAACTAGTGCATGTCAGTCGGTGGAACCAATCTCACGTAAGAGTACGTGTAAGGTCGGTCCGGGCTGCTTCATCCCACAATGCTGCCGAATCAAGATTGGACTAGTAACGGTAAGCATATTGAAAAAAATCAACGCCCACAACTACTTTGTGTTCTACTCGTGCATAGAAACTACGCATAGACCTAGCTCATGATGCCACTGTTGGGGAACGTAGCATAAATTCAAAATTTTCCTACGTGTCACCAAGATCTATCTATGGAGTCATCTAGCAACGAGGGAGGAGTGGATCTACATACCCTTGTAGATCGCGCGCGAAAGCGTTCAAGAGAACGGGGTTGATGGAGTCGTACTCGTCGTGATCCAAATCACCGATGATCCTAGCGCCGAACGGACGGCACCTCCGCGTTCAACACACGTACGAAGCAGCAACGTCTCCTCCTTCTTGATCCGCAAGGGGGAAGGAGAGGTTGGTGGAGATCCAGCAGCACGACGGCGTGGTGGTAGAAGTAGCGGGATTCCAACAGGGCTTCGCCAAGCGCTGCGGGAGGAGGGAGATGTGTCATGGGAGGGAGAGGGAGGCGCCAGGGCTTAGGTGTTGCTGCCCTCCCTTCCCCTCACTATATATAGGGCCAAGGGAGAGGGGGGGGGCGCAGCCTTGGCCCTTCCTCCAAGGAAGGGTGCGGCCAGGGAGGAGTCCATCCTCCCCAAGGCACCTCGAAGGTGCCTTCCCCCTTTAGGACTCTTCCTTTCCCTTATCTCTTGGCGCATGGGCCTCTTGGGGCTGGTGCCCTTGGCCCATACAGGCCAAGGCGCACCCCCTACAGCCCATGTGCCCCCCCGGGGCAGGTGGCCCCACCCGGTGGACCCCCGGGACCCTTCCGGTGGTCCCGGTACAATACCGGTGACCCCGAAACTTGTCCCGATAGCCGAAATAGCACTTCCTATATATAATTCTTTACCTCCGGACCATTCCGGAACTCCTCGTGACGTCCGGGATCTCATCCGGGACTCCAAACAACTTTCGGGTTACCGCATACTAATATCTCTATAACCCTAGCGTCACCGAACCTTAAGTGTGTAGACCCTACGGGTTCGGGAGACATGCAGACATGACCGAGATGACTCTCCGGTCAATAACCAACAGCGGGATCTGGATACCCATGTTGGCTCCCACATGTTCCACGATGATCTCATCGGATGAACCATGATGTCAAGGACTTAATCAATCCCGTATACAATTCCCTTTGTCTAGCGGTACGATACTTGCCCGAGATTCGATCGTCGGTATCCCGATACCTTGTTCAATCTCGTTACCGGCAAGTCTCTTTACTCGTTCTGTAACACATCATCCCGTGATCAACTCCTTGATCACATTGTGCACATTATGATGATGTCCTACTGAGTGGGCCCAGAGATACCTCTCCGTCACACGGAGTGACAAATCCCAGTCTCGATTCGTGCCAACCCAACAGACACTTTCGGAGATACCTGTAGTGTACCTTTATAGCCACCCAGTTACGTTGTGACGTTTGGCACACCCAAAGTATTCCTACGGTATCCGGGAGTTGCACAATCTCATGGTCTAAGGAAATGATACTTGACATTAGAAAAGCTTTAGCATACGAACTACACGATCTTTGTGCTAGGCTTAGGATTGGGTCTTGTCCATCACATCATTCTCCCAATGATGTGATCCCGTTATCAACGACATCCAATGTCCATGGTCAGGAAACCGTAACCATCTATTGATCAACGAGCTAGTCAACTAGAGGCTTACTAGGGACATGGTGTTGTCTATGTATCCACACATGTATCTGAGTTTCCTATCAATACAATTCTAGCATGGATAATAAACGATTATCATGAACAAGGAAATATAATAATAACTAATTTATTATTGCCTCTAGGGCATATTTCCAACAATACAGTCTAGGTCCCTCCTTCAATCTTAGCCACTTTCTAAAGAATCGAGAAGGGTAAGATTGCGCCAACAAGCCTCAAACTGTGGTAGAGGCAATGGCTTGGTAAAGATGTCTGCAAGTTGATCCTTGGAAGAGATGAACTTGATATGTAGTTACTTTTGAGAAACACGATCACGCACAAAGTGATAGTCAACTTCAATGTGTTTCGTTCGGGCATGGAATACCGGATTTGCAGAGAGGTATGTAGCACCGATGTTATCACACAAAAGGACAGGAGACTGTGGTTGGGATATACCTAATTCCCGAAGCAAAGACTGTACCCAGATAATCTCCGGAGTGGCATTGGCCACAGCCTTATACTCAGCTTCAGTACTGCTACGTGAGACAGTGGCCTGTTTCCGAGCACTCCAGGCGATCAGATTGGAGCCAAAGAACACAACATAACCCCTCGTAGATCGCCTATCATCTGGATTGCCAGCCCAATCCACATTAGAATATGCTGAGAGACATCCAGATGAGGTTGATCGAATATGCGATCCGTGAGACACCGTAAATCAAATGTAGCGCAAGATACGCCTAACAGCAGAACAATGAGTATCACGGGGTGACTGCAGATACTAGCAGACTCGGTTAACAGCAAAAGAGATGTCCGGTCGGGTGATCGTCAAGTACTGAAGACCACCAACAATACTCCTGTACTCTGTCGCATCAGCATAAGATAGAAGCTCACCGTCAACAAATCCAAGGAGTACTTCTTCTGCGTCATAACAAGACCAGCAGCCCGACAAGTGACCTCCACACCAAGAAAGTAGTGAAGCTTCCCAAGGTCCTTGACTGCAAAGTCAGCAACAAACGAACGAACAAGAGCAGTAGCAGCCGACTGAGAGGAGCTGACCAGAATAATATCATCCACATAGACCAATAAGTACATAGTAACCTTAGGCCTCTGTAGAAGAAGCAGTGAGGAGTCAGCAGTGGACGATGCAAAACCATGAGCACGAAGGGCCATTGCAAGACGAGCATGCCAAGCATGAGGGGCTTGCTTCAGACCATAAAGTGCCTTGGACAGACGACAGAGATGATCAGGACAATGTGGATCAGAAAAACCCGGAGGCTGGCGCATATAGACCTCCTCCTCCAACACACCATGGAGGAAGGCATTTTGGACATCAAGCCGACGAATAAACCAACCTCGAGTAACTACAAGAGATAGAATAAGCCTGATGGTAGTAGGCTTGACCACTGGACTGAAGGTGTCTTCATAGTCAAGACCAAAACGTTGTCGAAAACCATGAGCAAGAAGACGAGCTTTGTAGCGCTCAATGAACCCATCAAAATGCCTCTTCACTTTGAAAACCATTTAGAATCAATGACATTAACCCGGGACGGTGGAGGAACAAGAGTCCATGTCTGATTGCAAATGAGAGCTTGATACTCCTGCTCCATGGCCTTTCTCCAATGAGGAATGCGCATGGTAGCTTGATACGTGCGCGGCTCGGAGGAGGGATCCGCAAGCGCCGCAGTCATGCATGCAGCCAACCACGCAACAGTGCCATCATGACGCTGCTTAGGCTGAACAATACCACTACAACTGCGTGTATGAGGGTGCAGAGCAGTAGCAGGAGCCAGTGACGTGGAGGACGACGATGGAGCGGCGCTAGAGGAGCTAGTAGCCGCAAAACTGGGCGAGGGCGACGGAGGCATCCCAGTTCCAGGCGACCCTGAGTTGCATGGTGCTGAAGATATGATGCGGAGCATCCTACGGACATCACCATGTCAAGAGTCCGTTTGGAAAGTGACACATGCGACCTCTACTTCACATACACAAAGGTGAATCATATCCTTTACACGTGTTCACTTGACCCCTTCGAGGATGGTATACTAGTTGACACTTCTCCCATGTGCATGCATAGGTATTGTCGGAACGCTGCGGACGACGTGGAGGAGTGCAAGCGCCAAGGAACACCTACACCATCCGCGAGGAAAGCATGGAAACGAAGACACAAGAAGAAGAGTTGTCGAAGAATCTCCAGCCACCGGACGACCGGTCGGGTCTGGACGTCCGGCGCCTGAAGATCCACCGGACGACCGGTCCAGACCGGAAGACCGGTGTCCCTGCACCTGAGCCAAACGAGCGGACGTCCGACGCCACCGGACGACCGGCGACCGGACGACCGGTCCAGACCGGAAATCCGCTACACCAGCATCCGAGCCAGAACGAGCGAACGACCGGCCCCTACAGGACGTCCGGCCGCCCACGAGCCACCGGACGACCGGTCCCCATCGGACGTCTGGTACCTGGCTGTGTCCAGTTGCGGGATGAGGCCCATGTACCCCTTCACTTACCTCTTCGTGGCCCTATACTATATATACTCCTCCACCTCCACCATTTGAAGGTTAGCGATGGTTTAGCTCATACTTAGAGATAGAGCTTCGCTCATCCACATCGGATCTACTCCTCGTGAGAGACCGCGGCCTCTTCGGAGAAGATCCCTTTGGATTCAAGACCTCCTTTTGGAGAAGAACATCAAGACCTCCTCACGGAGAAGACCGGCTACCTTTGTATCGTCCGTTGTTGACTTTGGATCTTGTATCTCACCTTTGTGTTCATCGATCTAGCGCATGTGTGATCATACTTGTTGGTCTGAGTGTTCTCTTGTGTTCCCCTTGTGATTTTCCCCTCGTTTCCCTCCTCGTGTTCTTCGTGTTCATCGCGGGATCCGCTCCTTTCGTGAAAGATCGGCCCATAGGGTTCCTACCCTACATCATCTTGGTATCATGAGCCACGTTGATCACGATTTCGGAGCCTCCCCCACCGTTTTCTAGCCTTCTTTTGCTTGATTTCGTCCTAAATTTGAAAATCCCCACCAAAAATAGCCTCAATTTTTTTTTGTGATTTGTTGGTTTGATAATGTTTTGTTGATTTTGATCCATGGATTTGCTTGGTTTCGAGTGGATCTAGCATCTCCCCAAGTTTCCTCATCTTTCATCCACGAAATCTCATCAATTTTGACCCCAAAATCCCCAAATTCCGCCCAAAATCGCGTCCAGAATCTCGGATCTGGAGTTGACCCCGATACACCGGACAACCGTCACCTTACCGAACGTCCGGAGCCACAGGAACCACCGGACGTCCGACCTTACCGGACGACCGGAACCCCCTAACCTGAGCAGAATCACCGGATTTCCGACCCGACCGGACGACCGTTCTTTCCGGACGTCCGCTACCTGTAGATATCAACTTCGCTCAAATTTTGTTTCGGCCATAACTAATTCATCCAGAGTCCGATTTTGACGTTCTTTAGCTCGTTGAAAAGCTCTTGACATCCTCCTTCCCACAAAAATACTACCAACATCTTTTGGCTACATCAAATTTTGACAATTTTGGCATCTTTGCCTAGGACTTCCACCACATCATCCGCTACACCACCGACTTCCGCAGCCTAACCAATTTGGTTCCCCATCACATTAGTGGTTGCTTGAGGAGTGATTTGAGTCTCCTAAGGTGTCTAGGCTACTTAGGGATGGTTGCTTCTTCATCAACCACCACCACCACTTCCGCATAGGCTTAACCACTATACACTTCCGCCACCCCAAGTTAACCCAATTTTGGTTGTATTGAGAGTTGTGTCTCCTAAGGTGTTTCGGCTACTTAGGGACCGTGCTTTCAACTCCAACACCGTGTATAGTTCACTACCATAACCTCCACTTCCACATTGCCTAGTGCAACACTACCACTTCCCGCTACCACCATTTGACTTTTGCCCTTGAGATTTTGAGTTGTGGTTTCTTCATTTCCTAAGGTGTTTCGGCTACTTAGGGACGAGTCTCCATCATCTTGGTATCTACATCAAGAACACCGCTACTCATCATCGCCAAGGACGGTAACCTCCATATCATCTTGGTATCGTGGTACCCCTCCATTGTACTTTCCCCTTGCAATTGCATTGTTAACCCCTAGCCCATTTTGCGTTACTTGCCTATCGAGACTAGCCATTTGAGTATTGCCGGCAACATTACTTGTGCACATTAGTGATCTACACCATACATTGCAGACATACCATATCATATTGGTATCATATCATTTCGTGTGCCTCAAGTTTGTTCCCGCATATACACAATTACTATCTTGGTCTGTGCATTTCGCAAAGTGGATATATAAAAAAAGAATAAGCTTTTAAGCAAAAGAGAAAGAGCAAAGAAGCTTGTAAGAAATAGCCATAGCATCCACCACATTGCATAAGATTGTCATATCCGATCATCTTGGATCAAACACCGGGAACCATACATACATAGCATACTTGGGATAGAAAGTTATCCATTTTGCATCTTATAGGTTGTGCACAAGTGTCATATCCGCCTAGTGAGCAATCATGCTAGCATCTCTCTTGAGTTGTGCAACACGAGTGTTTTCCGTGGATTCCACATTTTGTGCTCATCCTTGGTTGCACGACCCCATTTATCTATTCGTGTGTGTGTTTCCGTGTGCCACATATTGCTATTGGTCTACTTGTTACACTTGCGAATTTATGAATCTCTTTCAACATTATTGACTCTTGCTAACATTTTGCATTAAATTTTTGTGCCACTATCCTCACCAAGCTCCACCATAAGCCTTACTTGTGTAGGTGTGAGAAACCGACAAGAATTGGTACCAATTGTGCTATTTTCTTGTCCACATTGGAGTGATCATTGATCCACTTTCAACTTCGGTCAAGGTACATTTGGTATACGTTCTTCTCTTTCTCCACTCATATTGGCTCGAATCTTGTGATGGATAGGCAAGGCATTTCATCTCCGGTCTTCCACAACAACGACGGCGTGTACAACTACATCAACAACAAGCTTTCCGCACAAAAGGAGGAGCAAGATGCAAGGATGGATGAGATTCAGACCTTGTTGATCAACCATTCTTCCCCTTCATCATCCTCAAGGCGGCGACGTTCAAGTCACAAGTCTCCGCAGCGCAAAAATGATGCAAGCGTAAGTCATCCATGTCCACATCTCCATGGCGACCACCATCATGTTCATGATCCACCTCGTCATGAAGGGCAAGTCACCTCCAAGCAACATGTGCACGACGACAACGAATGACATCTACATCGAGATCAAGCACGATAACGACAACATCATCATGAAGATGCTCGAGATGCGCCTACCTACAAGTCGCAACAAGCCCTACTTCACGCCAAGTCCAAACTTCATGACCACAAGAGAAGACCGCGAGACAAGCACCACCAAGACGGAGCTACGGCTACACCAACCACTTTGGCATCTTCGCCAAGCAACTTCAAGGCATCTTTGCCTTCAGATATATGGCATCTTCGCCAACAAGCACCTCAAGACTACGCTCAAGAGAAGCTCCCCAAGCTCAAGTCCGCGACTTCCACGAGCTACTATGACCTCGACATCGACCACACGATTCCTTTCCATGGGACTCAAGAACCCGAGGAGTATCTCGAGTGGGAGCGTTTGATGGACGACTACCTCAAGCTACATCAAGTCCCTCCCGAAGATCAAGTGAAGTGCGCCACAAGGAACTTCCACGACTAAGCGTCCACATGATGGCTTCACACACCTTCGGAGAGCTACGACATGAGTTGGCCCAAGACGAAGAGAGCTTTGCGGCGAGAGTTTGTGCCTCCAACCTACATGGAACAACTTCAATGCCAATTGGAGAACACCATCCAAGGATCCAAGTCCATCGACGAGTACTTCAAGGAGATGAAGATTGCCTTGCGACGAGCCGGCGTGGACGACCCCATTTCGATGAAGTTCCACTTCATGATGGGATTGCACAATGACATCTCCAAGACGATCTTCCTCGAGAACTACAAGTCCCTCGACGACAACTACATTGGTGCTCTCAAGGTGGAACAAGAACTCATGAAGGCCAAACTTTCTCCACCCCAAGCTCACTTCGCGACGACCAAGGTCCGTGAGAACGAGCATGAGGCTAGTACCACCATGATGTCCAAGCCCAACGAGCTCCAAGACGTTACTCCCAAGTTTGACGACATCCCTCTTTGTGGCATTGACGATGCCGAGTCCTCCATGACTCTTTTTCAAGACGGTGCGGCGACGAGTACGACTACGGAGACCCTCAAGGACCAAGCTTTGGAGGTGAGCGACAAGGTGGCGAGCAAGGATGATGCTTCCACCTTAGGAGGCGAGAGTGATGATGTGCCATCTTCGGCCTTCATCCATGGCGACGATGACGAGATGGTTGAGCATGCGATTTTCCCTTCGACCACGGCAATGTTTCATGACTTGAGTGACTTTTGCCACCATATTGAGAGTGAGAGTGACTTCACCACTAGCCCCATATATGATGTGTTGCATCAATTCCCATGTGAGGAGAGCCACAACCCCCACCACTTGAGTGAGATGAGTGACTCCACCATACGTGAGATTGAGTGCACCTATTTTGAGGGAGTGCGTGAACCACCACATAGAGAGAGTGAGATAGTTGATAGGTTATGTGAGGCCACTTTCAACACTAACGACTTGACCTCTACCTCTATTGTGTCTTCTCATTTGGTGCTAGGTCACATCTATGATGATGCGCCGATTCACAACGACTACGTCCTACCTTTGGACAAGACGATGGCCATGGTGGAATATGATGCACCCCCCATATGGTTCCATCAAGATGAAGATGACCACCATTTGGTTTTTCCCACCTCACCTACACCATTTGAGTGGAATGAAAACGATAACATAGATGATGGTGATGCTCTAGTCCCACTAGTGGACATTCTTGACATTGATTGCTTTCATGATGTTGATCCCCCTATTGACATGCTTCATGCTAGTATGATTTCCCCATGCGTTGATTTATCCATTTATGATGAGTATGATGATTGCCATGTGGAGTCTCTTAGTTGTGATCCCATGTTACATAGGATTTCTTGTGCTAATTCTCTCGGTAACAACATGTTTGCTAATCCGCTTGACTTGTCATATGCTATGCATGAGGTCAATCATATGTCACATTTGCAATCTCTTCATAGTGACTATGCATATGCCATTAATATAAACCCAATTTGCACATATGGCATAGATGACAAGCCCATGGTTATCGGCATTTTTTTTCTTGTAATGATATTGATATGCTCCCTTTGCATCCTTTATCTCATATGCCATTGCCATGACCACCTAGCTTCGGATATGCATTGTTTTGGGTATTACCCATTTTCTCCATGTGATGTTTTCCAATATTGCACATGAGGAGACCCCCATAGTTTCCTCATACATTTTAGGAAATTTTGATCACTCCCATCAATTGCATGATCCTTATACTTGTATGCTCAATTTGCATTCCCATTGTGTTATACACAATAACTATTCTTTCATGATGGATGACATGTTCTTATACCATGCATCAAATTTCTTTGAGCGATGCTTATCTTGTACTAACTCTCACGTGCACATACACATCATGATGGATGATGTGTACATTTACCGCACACATAATTTCTTTCATTTGTGTCTCTTTTGTGTAGGTACCCATGAATTCTTGTCAACCTCGCAATCCCATGAGTTGACAAAATGAGCTCTAGAGAGCAACGATGACTTGAGAACCCATGGATTGTCTTTCCCACCGCTCTCTTCGCGCAAAGACTTCGCGCATTTCTTATACATGACCCTCACTTGGCTATGGGTTATTGTCCACTACATATTCTATGCCTATCTTACCATGATCACTTTGCATGATATGCTCATTACTATGCTTTTGCCATGCATTCGTGACCCATGCTTTGCATTACACATGATGATTGATTCTCATACTTGTATGTGTATTCGCAAGCTTGGTGGAGACATTTCTTGTTACTGCCATGTTTGCTTTGTGCCCCATGCTTATGATGATACTATGATCTTTCTTTGTGTTCGTGCTTGCGATATATCATGTACATTTCCTATGACTATTATTTGCTCACATGACATGATTGCCATGCTTTCCTCTAGTATGTTGCATCTTTGCATTACTAGCTTGCACGACTTGATTCCTGTGATTGCTTGCCTTGTTGCATCACCAATGATTCATACTTGCTCACTTCATGCGGTTGATGACAACCATTTACATGCTTGTCCCCATAATATCTTTGCTTGTGCTCAATTTATGCGCTTATATGCCATGTCACAATCCTTTGTCACACCATATGCTTTGCATGATGACGACACTTGTTTGGTGAATCGCCTCTTGAATGCTTGGTTTTGCACTAATGCTAACCAAATTCATTTTTCCAAGTGTTTGTTGTCCTTGCTCATTTTGAAGGAATCCCAAGATGGTGCGACATTGGAGAGTGCCCACTTCAAGCTTGAAGATGACGACTACTTGGTGAACGTCCACTCCTACACGGCGAAGCCATCTCTTTCCCATGGTGATTTGGTTTTTGATCCGAGGTCGGATCTTTCCCAAGGGAGGGGAGATGATGCGAAGAATCCTACGGACATCACCATGTCAAGAGTCCGTTTGGCAAGTGACACGTGTGACCTCTACTTCACATACACAAAGGTGAATCATATCCTTTACACGTGCTCACTTGACCTCTTCGAGGATGGTATACTACTTGAACTTCTCCCGTGTGCATGCATAGGTATTGTCGGAACATTGCGGACGACGTGAAGGAGTGCAAGCGCCAAGGAACACCTACACCATCCGCGGGGGAAGCGTGGAAACGAAGACGCAAGAAGAAGAGTTGTCGAAGAAGCTCCAGCCACCGGACGACCGGTCGGGTCCGGACGTCCGGCGCCTGAAGATCCACCGGACGACCGGTCCAGACCGGACGACCGGTGTCCCTGCACCCGAGCCAAACAAGCGGACGTCCGACGCCACCGGACGACCGGTCCAGACCGGAAATCCGCTACACCAGCATCTGAGCCAGAAGGAGCGGATGACCGGCCCCTACCGGACGTCCTGCCGCCCACGAGCCACCGGACGACCGATCCCCAGCGGACATCCGGTACCTGGCTGTGTCCAGTTGCAGGCTGAGGCCCATGTACCCCTTCACTTACCTCTTCGTGGCCCTAGACTATATATACTCCTCCACCTCCACCATTTGAAGGTTAGCGATGGTTTAGCTCATACTTAGAGATAGAGCTTCGCTCATCCACATCGGATCTACTCCTCATGAGAGACCGCGGCCTCTTCGGAGAAGATCCCTTTGGATTCAAGACCTCCTTTTGGAGAAGAACATCAAGACCTCCTCACGGAGAAGACCGGCTACCTTTGTATCGTCCATTGTTGACTTTGGATCTTGTATCTCACCTTTGTGTTCATCGATCTAGCGCATGTGTGATCATACTTGTTGGTTTGAGTGTTCTCTTGTGTTCCCCTTGTGATTTTCCCCTCGTTTCCCTCCTCGTGTTTTTCGTGTTCATCGCGGGATCCGCTCCTTTCATGAAAGATCGGCCTATAGGGTTCCTACCCTACATCAAGATAGCCCGAGAGAGGTCGGCCCGAGTGACATAGGCCCAGACGCCGTAGGCGAGGTGAGAGCAGGCGAGGCCGGCCCAGTCGCCGTGGGCGGCGAGGCGAGGACGGGCGAGGCCGGCCCAGTCATCATGGGCGACGAGACAGGGACGGGCGAGACCGTCCCAGGCGACGTTGGCATGGCGGGCGTCGCGGGCCGAACGTGCGACGAAGCAGGCAAGAGCGCCGGGGCATCGACCGGTCGTGCATGGGCATCGGTACCGAGGCCATGCAAGGATGCCATAGGGTCATCATGCACGACGGGTGGTGCCGACAAGGAAGGCGATGACGACGAAGGAGGCGATGGCGCCTCTAAAATTTCCAAACAAGACCCACGTTCAGTGCCTGCACCACGGTTAGGCAGCAATATAAAAGAGTATGCAACATCATCAAATTGGTCAGAAGCAATAGAGGATGAATGCATGGATGGTGGTTTAGCGGTGGACACAGGAAGTTTGGCAAAGGGAAAAACATGCTCATCAAACACGACGTCCCGAGATATATAGACACGATTGGTGGGAACATGAAGACATTTGTAACCTTTATGAAAAGAGCTATAGCCAAAAAAGACACACTTCTTGAAGTGAAACTCAAACTTGCGCTTGTTATATGGACGGAGATGCGGCTAGCAAGCGCACCTAAAAACCTTAAAGAAGGTGTAATCGGGTTGTTCATTAAGAAGAACCTCAATGGAAGTCTTCATGTTCAAGACACGAGTGGGAGTACGGTTTATGAGAAAACATTCAGTGGTGAAAGCATCACTCCAAAACCAAAACGGAACAGATGCATGGGCCAAAAGAGTAAGACCAGCTTCAATAATGTGACGATGCTTACGTTCTACTAAATCATTCTGTCGATGTGCATGTGGACATGCTAAACGGTGAGCGATTCCAAGCGACTGAAAGAAGGAGTTGAGATTGAGATACTCGCCCTCCTAGTCCGACTGGATATGAACAATTTTGTGCTTGAGAAGGCGTTCAACATGTTTTTGAAACTAAACAAAGATGTCAAACACATCAGATTTACGTTTAATAAGATAAAGCGAGATAAAGCGACTATAAGCATCAACGAAACTGATATAATAATTGTGACCATCGACAAAAGTTTGAGAAGGACTCCATACATCTAAAAACACAAGTTCTAAAGGATGTTTCTCTGACTGAACTCCGAAAAAGAAAGTTGATGACTCTGACACTCACACGTCACACTTGCCCCCCAAAAGAGGAAAAACGCTCACGCTCGCGTCTGAGAATCCAAGAGAGATGTTCGGACTTTCTCAACCTCATTCACCACTTGTTTCATACCGGGCCGCTGCACCGGCAGCTCACTCGCACACGATATGCCAATCCTCGCCACTAACACCAGGCAACGCTCAACCTGCGGCTGGTGTCCACCTACATCGGCGAGCAGCCGCGGATCGACGATGGACAAGATGCCGCCTCCGGAGCAGGCCTCCTCGACGAACCTCGTGAGCGTCAGCCCTTCCAAGAACATAGCGTCGGTAGGCCTCTTCCCGGTGAACATCTCTAGCAGAAGAATCCCGTAGCTGTACGCGTCGCCGCCGGCGCATGCTTTCTCGCCCATCCCGTACTCTGCAAAATCTCAGAGCATTTCCGGTGAACATTTCTGCAGCGCGTGTGCTAGTAGAATTTATATGTGGTACGTGGTTGATCTTTAGTTACCTGGGGCAATGTAACCGATGGAACCCTTGAGGATCACGGAGCTGGCTTGGCCACTCGGGTCAGCGCCGCCGAGAAATGTCACATCCCTAGCTTCTGGCATTGCTCTAGGCTAGCTTCATGTGTGCATCATGTCTATATTTTTGAAACTTGAATTGAGGAATATTGGAAGCCTCAAAACCCTAAATAAAAGAGGGACAAAAACCCTAGAAATCTCATTCATTGCTCCAAAAGGCTCTTCTTAAATGTTTGATAATTTTTGGTAAGGGTTCTGGTCCCAACCAAAATATTGAAAATTTTTAAGGATTTATTTTTGGGACTTTGGATTTAATTCATTAGCTATTTGAATTTGAATTATATTCATATAATTAGAATATAATTTCAAATACCCCCTGAAATATTTTATAAGCTTTTGGAAAAGTCCATCTAGCAATATAAAATATTCAGAGGAACTTTGGCATTGTTTGAATTATTATTTTAATTCAAAACAGTGGCAAAAGAATTAAAAAAAAAAGAAAACAGAACTGAAATAGAAATAAAAGAGAGAGCGAGAAGGAAGTACCTGGGCCACTTACCTGTAGCCGGCCCAGCTTCCCCCCCCCCCACCTGGCCGGCCCAGCCCACCTCCTCCCCCTTGTCTTCTTCCTCCCCTCGCACCGAAGCAGCTCGGTGGCGAGCGCCGATGCCGCCTCGGCCACCTCCTGCTTCCACCGAGGCGTTC
>NC_041380.1:263789531-263790559 GCF_002162155.2 Triticum dicoccoides
ACCCCATTCCCTCCTCTGTTTCCCTCTCGCGCACAGCACCGAGCGGAGCTCGCCGCCATCGTCGCCGTACCCATGGCCACCGGCCACCCCTAGCCTCACCGACGCCCCAAGAAGCTCCGCCGGTCCTCCCTCGACCTCCTCGCCGTGTCACGCGACCAGAAGAGCCCCGGAACGCCACCCCCGATGTTTTCCCCTCGCCGGCCGCCGAGGATCTTCTCCGTCGATTCGGCCACTCCGGCGCGCCCCCGAGCCGGCTAACCATCCCTACGGCACCGCTGTGAGCTCCTACGCCTCCCCTCCCTCTTTCCCCCTTCGATTGCGCGCTATAGCCGCCGCCCCACGAGCACCGAAGCCGCCGTCCGCCATGGCCGGTGAGCTCCGTGCTCCCGAGCTTCTCCGCCTGCGTTCGTTGCCTCCGGGTGTTCCTGGTGACCCCAGCATCCCGTAGAGCCCATCGGCCGCGCCCGCCGTGCCGTGTAACGCCGAAACCGAGCACACCCGAGCTCCGGCCGCCGCTGCCGAGCTCGAGGCCATCGTCTCCGGCCGCCCTAGCTGCTGCTGCTTGCTGAAATGGGCGCGGGTGAGCTCCAGCTCCCCGTAGCCGCTCTCCTCCGTCCATTTGGACGCCGGAGGAGCGAGCCCGCGCCCTCCGCCACGCCTGTTGCCACCGGCGACGAGCCGCCGGCGGGTTAGGCCCAGCTGACCAGGGGTTTGACCCCCCCTGGGTCGATGACAGGTGGGGCCAGCCCCCCTGTTAATTAGTTAGTTTATTTTAATTTAATTACCCCCCTGCTGACACTGACATGTGGGCCCTAGTGTCTTAATCCTTAATTAAACTAAAATAAACCCCCCCCTGACGCTGACCAGTGGGCCCGACCCCCCCCCTAACCTTTTAATTAAACTAAATAAACCCCTGTTAACCCCCTGTCACTGACGTGTGGGTCCCACACGTCAGGTTTGACCCGGACCAGCCCGTTGACCTGCTGACGTCACTATGACGTCAGGCTGGCGCATTAATTCAATTACTG
>NC_041380.1:263792432-263823067 GCF_002162155.2 Triticum dicoccoides
CCTAGTCCTCTGTCCAGGAGTTGCAAGTAGTTTCTGGTGTTTGTAGCTTACTGGAGGCCGTGGACAGCGCTGACCGTAGGGGTGGGCTGTGATGCGGTAGGTACGTGGCACGGTGTACCGGATGCCCGTTTGGTATCTCGGGAACCCTGTTCACATCGTTTGGGGCTGTGAGCGAAACTCCGGCCGGATCTCCTCATGGATGGAACCCGAATAGGCGATAAACCTGGACTAGAGACTTGAGTGTTTAGGTAGGTCGTGGTCTACACCCACGTCGGCTTTCGCTTGAAGTCTGCCGAGCACATGTCGTGTGCAGACGCTAAGTGGTGGAAACATGTATGAAGAAGTACACCCCTGCAGGGTTAACATCATCTATTCGAATAGCCGTGTCCGCGGAAAAGGACTTCTGGGTTGCTTATATCAGTTCATAGACAAGTGAAAGTGAATACTTTAAAATGCGCAAGATAAGCGTGAGTGCTATGGATGGCGTTCTCGTAGGGAGACGGGAGCGGATCCATAGTGGTGTATTGATATGGTGAATATGTGGACTCGTGTGTGCCACCTCAAAAGAGTCGCTTGCAGTCGTAGTTTAGGATAGCCACCGAGTCAAAGCTGGCTTGCTGCAGTTAAACCCCACCATCCCCTTTGTTGATAATGATGCATATGTAGATAGTTCTGATGTAAGTCTTGCTGGGTACATTTGTACTCACGTTTGCCTATTTTATGTTTTTGCAGAGAGACTTCAGTCTCACTAGTAGTTCCACGTGGACTTCGACGTTTAGCTTGTTACCTCAGCTACGATCTTGTGCCCTCGGCAGGATCTGATAGATAGTCAGGCTTCTCGGCCTTTTTAATTTATAGATGTCTGTACCCAGACATGATAGCTTCCGCTTGTGCTTTGACTTGTATGCTCTGATTGTTGGGTCGTGAGACCCATGTTTGTAATATCTCGCTCCTCGGAGCCTATTGATTAAACTACTTGAGTTGTAGAGTCATGTTGTGATGCCATGTTGTATTTGCACATATCGAACATATTGTGTGTATGTTATTGAAATGCTTGGTATGTGTGGGATCTGACAACCTAGTTGTTTATCCTTGGTAGCCTCTCTTACCGGGAAATGTCTCCTAGTGTTTCCACCGAGCCATGGTAGCTTGCTACTGCTCCGGGACACTTAGGCTGGCCGGCATGTGTCCTTCTTCGTTCCTGTGTCTGTCCCTTCGGGGAAATGTCACGCGATGAATACCGGAGTCCTGTTAGCCCGCTACAGCCCGGTTCACCGGAGTCCTGCTAGCCTAGTGCTACAGCCTGGATTCACTCGCTGATGACCGACACGTTCGATGCTGGGTCATGGATGCCTGTCCCTGTAAGTCTGTGCCACTTTGGGTTTACGACTAGCCATGTCAGCCCGGGCTCCTTATCATATGGATGCTAGCGACACTGTCATATACGTGTGCCAAAAGGCGCAAACGGTCCCGGGCAAAGGTAATGCGACACCCA
The DNA here is from genome assembly GCF_002162155.2 of Triticum dicoccoides. Lineage (NCBI taxonomy): Eukaryota > Viridiplantae > Streptophyta > Magnoliopsida > Poales > Poaceae > Triticum > Triticum dicoccoides. The sequence goes on from NC_041380.1 coordinate 263,793,928, forward strand.
TGGGGATACCGTGCGTGAGGCCGCAAAGTGATATGAGGTGTTACATGCTAGATCGATGTGGCATTGAGTCGGGGTCCTGACAAGAAATCTCGCGAGACCGAAGTCGCCGACGCGGGCAACCATGTCGTCGTCGAGAAGAACGTTGTTGGGCCTCAGATCGCAGTGCGAGATCGGCGCCTCGCAGTCGCTGTGAAGGTAATCCAGCGCCGACGCCACGTCCACGGCGATGTTCAGCCGCTGCACAAGGGTCAGCGTCCTGGTCTCGTGGTGCAGCCACCTCTCCAGGCTCCCGTTGGGCATGTAGCCGTACACCAGAGCCTTGAACTCCTCCCCTCTGCCGTCCACGCTCGCGCACACGGTCAGAATCCTGATGAGGTTGCGGTGCCTGGCGTGCCGCAGGGCGTCACACTCCGCGGCGAAGGTTGCGAGCGCGCCTCGCTGCCCGAGGCTGAGGACCTTCACGGCCACGATACACTCGTTGCCCTCGTGGGACATGCTGCCTCGGTACACCGATCCGTGCGAGCCGGCGCCAATCAAGTTGTCCGGAGAGAACCCGTTGGTCGCGTTGGAGAGCTTCGTGTATGAGACTTTCCAGTGCAACTCCTCCACCTCCAATGGATTTGCCACTTTTGGCGGAGCCATTTTCCGGCGACAAGCCACCACAGAGGCCCAAACGACAACGCTGGCGAAGGCTGTGCATGCCATAGGAGCGGCCAGTTTCAGAGCAAGCGATCTATCCCTCGCCGCGTTGGTTGTAGTTATACAGGGTGGCAGGCCCAATTCCCCAATGCCACCACATAGATGGCTATTCCCGGTGAGGTCGACGGCCGTCGTGTTGGTGAAGACTCCCTTGACCAGCACCTCACCGGCGAGACGGTTGAAGGACAGGTTCAGGAGGCGCAGGTACGGCAGGTCTTGCAGAAAGCGTGGGAAGTCGCCGGACAGGTGGTTGCGGGACATGTCCAGCTCCTCCAGGCCCTTGAGGCTCCCGAATGACGACGGCGAGACGCCAGCGCGGAGCAGGTTGCCCTGGAGATATAACTTCTGAAGCACCTGACTCTGGCCGATCGTTGCGGGGATCGCACCAGTCAATCTATTATTGGAGAGATCCAAGGTTTGGAGACTCTGAAGGCGGCCAACCTCCAGTGGCACCTCGCCGGAAATGAAGTTGTTGGACATGTTTAGGATGTAGGACATTGCCGGTATGGTGAAGACCTGAGCTGGAATGGTGCCAGTGAGCCGATTCCCGGCGACACTCAGGTAGGCGAGGCCCCGGCAACCCGCTAAGCTCGGCGGCACCTCGCCAACGAGCTCGTTTTCGCTCAGCTCGAGCTGCGTCAGCTTGGTGAGGTTGCCGAGCGACGACGGAATCGTGCCGGTCAGCCGGTTCCCGAACAGGAGCATCTCAAACATGCCAGTTAGAAGGCCCGTGGACTCCGCGATGACCCCAGACAAGTTGTTTGCCTGGAACCGGAGGGTTGTCAGCCCCGTCAGCTTGCCGATACCGGAGGGGATAGTCCCAGATATCCGGTTGTACGCGAAGTCCAGCCACGCAAGCTCCGTCGACAGGTTGGCAACCGACGCCGGCAGCTGGCCGGAGAGATCGTTGTGGAACATGTGGAGCACACGCAGCTTGCTGCAATTCGTCAGGGCGTCCACGAACAGCCACTCGCTAGGTGTGCTGGCTTGCAGCATGTTGAAGCTCAGGCTCAGATAGAGGAGCTCCCTGAGCTCGCCAAGGTCCGCGGGCACCACGCCAACGAGGTTGTTCTCGCCCAAGGCGATGCACTGCATTGTCGACGCGTTCGCCAGGCTCGCTGGGACCCGTCCAACGAGCTCGTTGCCGAACATGCTGAGGAAGTAGAGCTCCGGGAGCAGGTCTCCGATGTCGTGGCGGAGCCTCCCCGATATTGAGTTGTAAGACAGCTCGATCATCCTGATGGAGGTGACGTTGTAGATAGACATCGGGACCTCGCCAATAAGATCGTTCCCGGCCGCCTCTATGTACTGCAGGCTCCTGGACTGGCCTATGTCCTCCGGCAGGCTACCGCGAAGGTTGTTGTACTTGAAGGAGAATCCGATGAGGGCCGTCATGTTGGCGAACAGCGGTGGTATGCTGCCGGTGAGGTTGTTGTTTCCAAGGCTGATCCACTGCAACGAAGGCAGCCCGGCGAGGGAGGTCGGTATGCTCCCCATGAGCTGGTTCTTGGAGAGGTTCAGATTTACCAGAGCGCCGCCGAGACGGCCGAGCCTGGGTGGGATAGGGCCGACGAGCAGATTGCGAGAGAGATCGAGGTGCGTCAGATTTGTGAGCAGGGCCGCCTCTGCCGGCATGGCCCCAGCGAGCAGGTTGCCCGAGAGGTCCAGCCTGCGGAGGCGCCGCAAACTGCCGACGGACGGAGGTATCTCCCGTGTGAGCCTGTTGTCCGGCAGCTGAAGAGACGAGAGGAAGGTGAGGTTCCAGAGTGCCGGAGGGATAGCGCCGTGTAAGACAATAGGCTTTGGGGGGAACCAGCACAACCCTCTAGGGGTGGCCTATCACATATATATAATGAGGTGGTATACAACGTTACAATATACACATGTAAATACAGTCTAACACCCTCTCTCAATCTTAGCCACTTTCTAATGAATCTAGAAGGGTAAGATTGCGCCTGCAAGTCTCAAACTGTGGCAAAGGCAATGGCTTGGTGAAGATGTCAGCAAGTTGATCCTTGGAAGAAATAAACTTGATCTGTAGTTGCTTCTGAGAGACACGTTCACGCACAAAGTGATAGTCAACTTCAATGTGTTTCGTTCGGGCATGGAATACCGGATTTGCAGAAAGGTATGTAGCACCGATGTTATCACACCAAAGAACAGGAGGCTGTGATTGGGGTATACTTAACTCCTGAAGCAAGGACTGTACTCAGATGATCTCTGATGTGGCATTGGCCACAGCCTTATACTCAGCCTCAGTACTGCTACGCGAGACAGTAGCCTGTTTCCGAGCACTCCAGGCAATCAGGTTAGAGCCAAAGAAGACAGCATAACCCCCCGTGGATCGCCTGTCATCCGGATTGCCAGCCCAGTCTGCATCAGAATATGCTGAAAGACAACCAGAGTCAGATGGCCGAATATGCAAACCATGAGCCACCGTGAAACGAATATAGCGCAAAATCCGCTTAACAGCAGACCAATGAGTGTCACGGGGTGACTGCAGATACTGGCAGACTCGGTTAACAGCATAGGAAATGTCTGGTCGCGTGATCGTCAAGTACTGGAGCCCACCAACAATACTCCTGTACTCTGTCGCATCAGAAGAAGAAAGAAGCACACCATCAACAGCATTGAGCTTATCAGTGGTAGACATGGGTGTAGTCGTCGGTTTGCACTTAAGCATCCCAGCTCGCTGCAACAAATCCAGAGAGTACTTCTTCTGCGTCATAACAAGGCCAGCAGCACGAGAAGTAACCTCCACACCAAGAAAGTAATGAAGCTTCCCAAGGTCCTTGACCGCAAAATCAGCACCAAGTGAGTGAACAAGCGCAGTAGCAGCCGACTGAGAGGAGCTGACCAAAATGATATCATCTACATAGACCAACAAGTACATAGTAACCTCAGGCCTTTGAAGAAGAAACAATGAGGAGTCAGCAGTTGATGATGCAAAACCATGAGCACGAAGAGCCATTGCAAGACGAGCATGCCAAGCACGAGGAGCCTGCTTCAGACCATAAATTGCCTTGGACAGACGACAGAGATGATCAGGGCGATCCGGATCAGAGAAACCCGGAGGCTGGCGCATGTAAACCTCCTCCGCCAAGACACCATGAAGAAAAGCATTTTGAACATCAAGCTGACGAAGAAACCAACCTCGAGTAACAGCCAGAGAGAGAAGAAGTCTGATGGTAGTAGGCTTGACCATTGGACTGAAGGTGTCTTCATAGTCAAGTCCAAAACGCTGTCGAAAACCACGAGCAACCAGACGAGCCTTATAGCGCTCAATGGACCCATCAGAATGCCTCTTCACTTTGAAAACCCATTTGGAATCAATGACATTTACCCGTGATTGTGGAGGAACAAGAGTCCATGTCTGATTGCGAAGAAGCGCTTGATACTCCTGCTCCATGGCCTCTCTCCAATGAGGAATGTGCATAGCAGCTTGATACGTGCGTGGCTCAGAGGATGGATCTGCGAGAGCAGCAGACATGCACGCCGCTAACCAAGCAACTGTGCCATCGTGACGTTGCTTAGGCTGAAAAATGCCACTCCGACTGCGCGTATGTGGACGTAGAGCAGCAGCAGGAGCCGGCGGAGGCGAAGGTGACGGAGACGTGACGGTCGCCGGAGATGCAGGAATCACCTCAGGCGAGCTCGGGACAGACGACTCCGGGCTGCATGGCGAAGACTGGCCCGACGACAGGGGCTCAGAGGCCATGGGCGAACCGAGAGTGGGCGAGACCAGCTCCGGTGACACCGGCCCAGACGGCCTTGGCGAGGCGAGAGCAGGCGAGGCCGGCCCTGGTGAGAAGGGCCCCGACACCCTGGGCGAGGCAGGGGCGGGCGAGGCCAGGCCTGGTGATGACTGCCCCGATGCCCTGGGCGAGACGGGGACCGAGGAGGCCGGCCCAGTCGGCGGGGTTGCAGGGCGCGACGATGGCGAAGGCAGCCCAGAAGCCAGAGGCGACCGGGCCAGGACGTCGATCGGCCGTGCATGAGCACGGAAACCGAGGCCATGCAGGGGCGCCATGTGCTCTTCATGCACAACAGAAGGTGCCGAGGATGAAGGCGATGGCGACGAAGAGGAAGATGGCACTTCCAGAATCTCCAAACTAGCCCCACGACCAGTGCCTGCACCATGGTTAGGCAACAATAGAGGAGAATATGCAACATCATCAAATTGGTCAGAAGCAACAGAGGATGAATGCATGACAGGTGGCTCGGTAGTGGACACAGGGAGTTTAGCAAAGGGAAAAACATGCTCATCAAACACAACATCCCGAGATATGTAGACACGATTAGTGGGCACATGAAGACATTTGTATCCTTTATGAAGAGAGCTATAACCAAGAAAAACACACTTCTTGGAACGAAACTCAAGCTTACGCTTGTTATATGGACGGAGATGGGGCCAGCAAGCACACCCAAACACCTTGAGAAAGGTGTAGTCCGGTTGTTCATTAAGGAGAACTTCAATGGGAGTCTTCATATTCAAAACACGAGTGGGAGTACGATTGATGAGAAAACATGCAGTGGTGAAAGCATCACTCCAAAAACGAAACGGAACAGATGCATGGGCCAAAAGAGTCAGACCAGCTTCAACAATGTGACGATGCTTACGTTCTACTGAACCATTCTGCTGATGTGTATGTGGACATGCTAAACGGTGAGTGATCCCAAGCGACTGAAAGAAGGAGTTGAGGTTGCGATACTCGCCACCCCAGTCCGACTGAACATGAACAATTTTGTGCTTGAGAAGGCGTTCAACATGTTTTTGGAACTGAACAAAAATGTCAAACACATCAGATTTATGTTTGATAAGATAAAGCCAGGTAAAGCGGCTGTAAGCATCAACAAAACTGATATAGTAATTATGACCACTAACAGAAGTCTGAGCAGGACCCCATACATCTGAAAACACAAGTTCTAAAGGATGTTTCACCTCACGACTGGACTCCGAAAAAGGAAGTTGATGACTCTTCCCCTGCTGACAAGCATCACACACTGCTACATCTTTATTACTAGACACACTAGGAAGCTCATGACGACGCAAAACATGCCGGACAATAGGTGTGACCGGGTGACCAAGACGAGCATGCCACTGTGACGGAGATACCCGAACTCCACTGAAGACGCGAGCGACGCCATGATGCTCCAGACGATAGAGACCTTGGCAGAGCCGCCCACTAAGAAGAATGTCCCTCGTGCCCCGATCCTTAATAAAAAAGATCAAAAGGATGAAATTCACAAAGCACATTATTATCACGAGTGAGTTTAGGAACTGAAAGAATATTACGTGTCACAGATGGAACTCGAAGAACATTGCAAAGTTGAAGACTCCTATTGGCATGTCTAGTGAGAAGTGATGCTTGACCAATATGAGAGATGTGCATACCTGCTCCATTGGCGGTGTGGATCTTGTCGGAGCCATGGTAGGGTTCACGAGTGTGAAGCTTCCCCATCTCACTGGTTAGGTGCTCTGTCACCCCAGAGTCCATGTACCAGTGGGGATCAATGGAGTAGGACTGAGTGTGTCCCTGTGGCTTCTGCGGCGGCGGACGGTCAGTCATGGCGACCTGACGAGCAAAGTTGCGTGTATCCTTCCCGTCATTGCCGAGACCAAGAAAACCCCGCTGGAAGCGCTTGTGACACTTTGAGGCCCAGTGCCTATCGCGACCACAAAGCTGGCACACACGTGGACCGCCAGCCCCTGGTAGCGTCGCAGTAGGAGGAGGGCCGAGGCGGGTGGTGGTGACTGCCCCGAAGGAGCCCTGGATGAAGCAGAGGAGCGACCACCCTTGGTGGCGGCGTTTGCCGAGAGGGCGCCGTTGCCCCTGGATCGGCGCGTCTCGACTCGTTGCTCAGTAAGCAGGAGGCGTGAAAAGACCTCGTGTGCTGGCATGGGCGTGGAGTTGCCCCTCTCATTGATGATCTCGACTAGGGCGTCATACTCCTCATCAAGACCATTGACAATAAACGAGTTGAACTCGGAGTCGGTGAGGGGCTGTCCAATGGAGGCCAGCGTGTCGGCGAGACTCTTGACTTTGTTGTAGAACTCAATGGCGGTGGAGTCAAGCTTCTGACACTCCCCAAGTTGGCGACGGAGCCCAGATACACGAGCCTGCGACTGTGCCGCAAACGAGCGCTCAAGAATAGTCCATGCCTCGTGGGACGTCTTGGCGAAGACAACAAGCCCAGCAACGGCCGGAGAGAGCGACCCCTAGATGGAGGAGAGGTTCGCCTGATCCTGCCCTGTCCAGACACGGTGAGCCGGATTATAGACCGGACCGTGCACGCTGTCAACCAGCGCAGGAGGGCAAGGGAGAGAGCCGTCGACATAGCCAAGCAGATAGTGACTCCCAAGAAGCGGAAGAACCTGCGCGCGCCAGAAGATGTAATTGTCCGACGACAACTTGATGGTGATGAGATGGCCAAAGTGAAACGGCGGCGGCGGCTGCGATCCCATCGAGGAGACTGGCTGAGGTGAGACCACCGTGGAGACAGTCAGAGGGGCAGCCGGCGCGGTGACAGAGGGCGCGATGGCCGCGGTTGACGCCGTGAAGCCTGCCAGCGCGACGTCCTCCGCCACCAGCGGTGCAGTGGCCGAGGGCGCGACAGCCGCGGTTGACGGGGCGGCGGCGGTGTGGGCCACAAGCGCCTGCCCGGGCGAAGTAGCAGCCGGCGGGAGCGCGAAGAGGGAGCCGACGCTCCGTGTCCCGATCGGCGCCTGAAGGAAGGCGGCATCCAGCGGCCTCGAGAGAAGTGCCGCGAGGGAGGCCGACAGAAAACCGGTGGCGGTGGAGCCGGACGCATCGGCGGACGTCATAGCAGTCGGGCGACGGCGACGGCGGGCGCGGCGGCGGCGGCGGTGTCGTCGGCGGCGGCGGCGGCGGCGGTTTAGGGTTTTTAGGCGGAAGCGGACGTAACCTAGCGTGATACCATGTAAGACAATAGACTTTGAGGGGAACCAGCACAACCCTCTAGGGGTGGCCTATCACATATATATATAATGAGGTGGTATACAACGTTACAATATACACATGTAAATACAGTCTAACACGCCGGCAAGACCCAACGACGCGAGCACCAGCGCGGTCGCTCTGCCATTGCCAGCGTGACACGAGAAGCCACGCCACCGGCAGAAGGGCAAGGAGTCATTCCAGGAGCTCAGCGGGTCGGCGTGGCCGCCTCCATAGACGGCGTGCTTGAACACCAGCAGAGCGGCGCGGTCCGTCTCGTTGTTGCCGGCGGCGGCCGAGCAAGCCTCGGCCAGCTGCAATAGGATTAATAGAGCCAGTACGAGGTGGCACCGCTGGCCTAGGACAAGCTGCATGGCAGACGACTTTTCTCAACTGGAATTTTGAGAGAAAATAGTAGTACTAGATAGAAGGAGGCGCACCAAGTTTGCCACGGAATGTTGCGCAGAGGACTCCTCGAGTGTGTAGACAAAACCAAGGCCGGTGCCGTAGGGGGTGTTGAATTCGTCTCATGCTTCGGTCATCCGATGATGTTGATGGGTTACCCCGTCGGCCGGCGCGCGTGCCCACTTAGGCCTTGATTGGATTGTTGTTTTCCAGCGTTTTACACCTGTATAAAAGATACACACCTTTATCCGGTCGTTTTCTTTCTTCGTTAAAAATTGTATATAGCCGGTGAAATACACTTGTAGAATAAATATATCAATTTCAAATGGGGCGTTAATTTGATGCGTGAGCGGCAATGGATTGACTCCGCCATCGGATACCTAACCACTAAAGTTAGCTTTGATGTTGACCGCCGATCGCCCTCAACGCACCCAGCTGGCCTGTGTTTGGGTTTAGAATCAGAGCGTGATGGAAAGGAAGCTTAGATCTTACCGAGGTCTTCACCAGAACCACATGAAAGCAAACTGTACTCGGCAATTCGTGAGATCAGGACATATAATAAGGTGCACGGCTGCCACGCCACCTTTCTCTTAATTTAACAGAAATTTTAATTGAATCATAGACGTTCATTAATAAACAAAGATATGGCCCTGGAGTTATGAGAAGTTTATTATAAACTTCTGCGAGAAGATTACTAGTTTGTTATCGGGGAGGTTGCGTGTCGGAGACAACTATTGCAGTCAAATCGAGCAGATCACGGGTAGCGGGTCTGAAAGCACAAGTGCTCCCTAGGTGGTTTTGGTAATTAATGTCAACATATCTCTTGTTGGACTAACATTTTTATCTAGTATGTTTCAGATAAGTTCAACAGTGAAGTGGCATGGACTAGAGGATGTGAAACCTCTTCAAGATGCTAAGGACAAAGGATTGGCTCAAGCTCAAAGCTTAAGACTCTACATTTTCCATTTTAGTGATCCAAAATCACATTGAGTCTATAGGAAAAGTCAATACTATCAAGGAGGGATGAAATGTTGCTTAATGAGGTTATTGCTCAAAATGAGACATAGCTGCATGACATTCTTTGATCCGTCCATGACGGAAAAAACCATGGTAGAAGCGAGGGGGAGGAAAATTTTAGGGAATTCCCGGTCACGGTGGGAGGTCGGGGGCCGAGCGATGCACGTTTCTCTCATACACGTACGCGCGTGTGTGCGAGGCGTTGGCTCTAACTGAACCCGGGCGATTGCACTGCAGGCTATGCATTACTGAACCCGAGCGATCGATCGATGGCTGTTAACTAAACCCGATCGAGCGAATCCTTCGCTACTGCTGCTAACTGAAGCCGATCGATGCTGCCTCTGGATGAACAGTGAGCGTTGCGGGGGGGTGGATGAACAGTTCCCGGTGGGGGTGGATGAATAGGACCCCGTGGTATTGCCTCTGGATGAACAGGACCCCAATCGATCGAGCCGGTTGGGGCTGGATGAACAGGACCCCGTGGAGGGCTGGATGAACAAGACTACCCCGTGGAGGGCATGATGAACAGTAGACGATGTAGGGCAGGATGAACAGTAGCCCGTGGAGGGGTGGTTGAACAGGAGCCCGTGGAGAGGGCTGGTTGAACAGTAGCCGATGGAGTAGCGCGCGGTGGAGGCTGGATGAACAGGAGCCCGTGGATGAACAGTCGCAGGTGGAAGCTGGAGGAGGTCGACGGTGGATGAACAGTAGCTCGTGGAGGCTGGAGGGGGTCGACGGTGGAGATGAACAGTATCCTGTAGAGTCCCGTTTTGTGGTACGTCACACCCCTCCCGATGAACGGGACCCCCGTTTCGACCGTAGTGCTCCAACACAAGTCCGTTTCGTCCGTTTTGCGGTACGCCACACCCCTCCCGATCAACAGGACCCCCCTTTTGACCGTAGGAGGTCCGTTTTCTCCGTTTTGCGGTACGCCAGACCCCTCACGATGAACAGGATCCCGTTTTGAACGTGGCCGGTCGAACACAAGGCCGTTTCCTCCGTTCTGCGGTACGCCAGGCCTCGTTTCCATCGCCTGTTCCGTCCAAACCCTCCCGATGAACACGACGCATTCTGTTGCCTCCCCATGAACACGACGCATTTCGTTGCCTCCCCATGAACACGACGGCGACGCCGTTTCTCCGTTCCGACCCAGCCATGTACATGAGCCCTGGCCGTACGTATGCGTGAGTAGGCGTTCGAGACCCCGTCCGTATGTACACATACGTGGCCGTATTTTCTTTCTTGCACCCTGACCGCTGTACGTACGTGTAAATGCTATGTGCGCGCCTCTACTACGACACGTGCACGCCTCTACTACAACACGTGCGCGCCTTTACATCGGCCAGTATGTATGTACACATTCGCGACCAGAATGACAACGCTACGTACGCTTCGATCAGGTGGGTCCCGACTGTCAGGCACTTCCTTGCCTACGAAGATGTAGCTGGTCGGTCCCAGCAGTCAGGGGGCGAATCGTTTTTTTGCCCGGACGCACTTCCTTGCGTGTGAAGATGTAGCTGGTGGGTCCTAGTAGTCAGGAGGAAACGTTTTTTCGCGAAATACGGTGGCCCGTCCGATGGGTCCCGCTATCAGGTGGAGGAATAATTATTTTGCACGTAATAAGGAGGCACTTCCTTGCTGCGGCCGTGGACCCAGCTGTCAGCCTCTCCACGTATAGTCCATGTTTGATGGAAGCCGTTCCTTGACCACGTTGACCACGCCGCGCCGAGAGCACCAGGGCGGTGGACGACGGCGAGGCCTAGGAAGGGGACGACGCAGAGCCGGGGAAGACGCGACAGTGGATGCCCACGCGTAGAGGAGTACGAGGGTTCACTGGTTTGTTGCGGTGTGAGGCTGCCGTCGCCGCAGAATAACAAGGGGTGTGGGTGAGTAGAGGGATAACCTGGCCAGCGGTTGGAGTAGTAGGGGGCGGTGAGGCCTCCGCCGCATCGCAGCCGACCACGGGAGGCAGGAGCACGAGGCACGACTAGCGCTGGTTTGGGCGGCTGGAGCAAGAAGACCAAAGGTTGAAGAAGCACTACGGCCGTTGGATGGACATCATACGGTCACTGCAGCTAGAATCGTGCATATTGACTAAGTTGACAAAGCCCTCTGTCCCCGTCAACTTAGTAGGCCCACAAGTCAGCCTCCCACCAAGGTGGGTCCCAGCTAGCAGGGGGTATTCATTTTTTTGAGCATAATAAGGAGGCACTTCCTTGCATGCGAAGATATAGCTGGTGGGTCCGAGCTGTCAGCGGCGGTAACGTTTCTTTCGCGAAATACAGAGGCCCTTTCGGTGGGTCCCTAATGTCAGGTGGAGGAATCATTATTTTGCGCGTAATAAGGAGGCATTTCCTTGCGTGCGGCCATGGACCCAGCTGTTGGCCTCTCCACGTACAGTCCACTTCAGATGCATGTCGCTCATTGACCATGTTGACCAGGCCGCGCCGAGAGCACCGGGGTGGTGGATGACGGCGAGGCCTAGGAAGGGAACGACACGGAGGCAGGGATGACTCGGCAGTTGTTTCCCATGCGGAGGGTAGTACGACTGTACGAGGGTTTACTGGTTCGTCTGTCGTCGCTGGAGAATAACAGCAGGTGTGGGTGAGTAGAGGGATGGCTAGGCCAGCGATGGGAGTACGGTGGGGCGGTGAGGCCTGCGCGGCAGCAGAGCCGGCTGCGGGGAGGAGGGAGTAGGCAGTCCCGCTGGCGCATGTTTGAGCGGCTGGAGCAGGAAGAGCAGAGATTGAAAAAGCACGACCGCCGTTGGATGGCCATCCAACAGTCACTGCTTGTGCGTCAACCTTTTTTTAGGAAAGCCTCAAATCTATGGAAAACATCATACAACCCATCTGCCATTATTTCTAATAATTTACAGCCCATTTGCTAATTATTAAGGTTTTTTTGGAGCCCATATTCTTTTTGTTAGCATTACAGCCCATATTGTGGCCACGGTTAAAAAATTATACGAAATTTTGCATATTTCGGTGCGGTCCAAACTGTTTTTAATCCCGAAATTTCGACTCACATTCAAACTGATTTTAAAAATAAATGTATGTCAATATAAAATCCAACAAATTCTCCACACATAAAAATTAATGTAATTTCAAATCTCGAAATGAAGAAAAGATATTTGAAACTAATTGCTCGTTTGATGTGTTTTAAAAATGTACAGCCCATTTCTCATTACTGATGGGCCATTTTCTCGGCCAGCTGAATGAAAGCTCTCCTCGTCTTGAAAGATTTGCAGCCCAACGGGCCTGACAAAGCGACTTATTTGGAAAATCACAAAAAAACTGGGTTGTGGCCGTGGACCCAGCTGTCAGCCTCTCCATATACAGTACTCTTCCGATGGAATGTCGTTGACCACGTTGACCACGCCGCGCCGAGAGCACCAAGGCGGTGGACGACAGCGAGGCTTAGGAAGGGGACGACGCGGAGCCGAGGAAGACGCGGCAGTGGATGCCCATGCGGAGAGTACGAGGGTTCACCGGTTCGGCTGCGGTGTGAGGCTGACATCACCGCAGGGCCTGGCTACCGATGGGAGTAGTAGGGGCGATGAGGCCTCATCGGCAACACAGCCGGCCACTGAAGGTAGGAGCAGGCGGTCTTCCCGGCGCTGGTTTGGGCGGCTGGTGCAAGAAGAGCAGTGATTGAAGAAGCAGCAGGACCGTTCGATTCAAATCCAACGGTTACTGCTGCTAGAATCGTTTGTTGACTAAGTTGACAAGCCTTGCGTACGCGTCAACTTAGTAGGCCCACAGGCCAGCCTCCCAACCGATGCGCCCCAGATGTCAGTGGGAGGAATCATTTTTTTTCGTGTAATAAGGAGGCAGTTGATTGCGTGCGGTCAAGCCAGCGAAGGGAGTAGGGTGGGCCGGAGAAGCCTGCGCGGCATCACAGCAGGCCACAAGAGGAGGGAGTAGGCAGTCCCGCCGGCGCTAGTTTAGGCGGCTGGAGCAGGAAGATCAGAGATTGGAGAAGCACGTCGGCCGTTGGATGGACATCCAACACTAACTGCTGCTAGAATCGTGTGTTCGCTGACAAAGCCTTGCGTAAACAAGTCAGCCTCGAAATCTGTAGCGTGTACAGCCCATTTGCTATTATTTTTATAATTTTTACTCATTTTCTAATTCATACGGAATTTATTGCAACCCGTTTTCTATTTTTAGAATTGCTGGCCATTTTCTGGTCAGTACCAGGGTCAAAAAATTAACTAAATATGTGGAAAATTTTGAAAATTCGCAATTTTTTGCTGGGGAACGAAATATTCTTAATCCAAAAATTAATAGGCATACTAAAACAAATTTAAAAATAAATTAGTACTATGTCATGTTAAATCCAATGAAATACGTATAAGATATCAGTGAAGAACAAAAACAAAAAAAAGAAACTTATATCCCATTTGCTATAATTTTTTGGAATTTTTCAAGCCCTTTTGATATTACTTTTAATAGATATTGACCATACTCTTAAGCCAGGCCGGAATGCATCCCTCCTCGTCTTGAAAGATTTGCAGCCCAGTAATTCGGAGAAAACAAATAGGCCTAGCTTGGGTATTCTTCAAAAAGAAATATTGGGCTGCCTATTTTCCCAAAGAACTGGTGCATGAGCATTTAGCTTTATTTATTTATTTATTTACTTATTTATGTTTTGGGGACCATGAGCATGTACCTGGGCTGGATTCATGTGAGAGCCTCCCTTCCAGTTAATTATGGGCTTCTTTATTGGGCCTTCATCAGTGGGCTGCATGTTATCAACAAGTGGAAAATGTGTTCCGAGTTTCAAAAAATGTGTTCCGTACGATAAATAGTATGGGCTACGTACGGTACGGGGCACTAAAGGATCGAACCGTGCGACGACTTCCAAAACATTGTATTTGTCGTTCTAACAACACATTTATTCAACCAACAGACGAAATATACTATTGATTGTACATTGAAAACAGCAGCAGCAGCAACCAGGGCTGGGGTGCAACAGAAGCAGTAAGCAGGCCAGAAGAGTGAAGACGCAGCTCTCTCTTCCAAACCAAACATCAGCCATCATTATAAAAGGGCTACCAAAAAAGAACAAGTGTATGCATCAAACTAAATAAAGATCCTACTACACCAAGTGTACGCATCTAACTAACTGGCTCAGTTAGACGTTACTATTTTTTTCAAAACGGAGGCAAAAGAATTGCCTCGTCGATTAATTAAGAAGAAGAGAATTGCCTGGTTAATCTACGAAAAACAGGGCTAAAACCGAAGACGTTACTATTTATTAAGCTGCAGTGGAGTCGCAGATGGAGAGGAGTGGGAAACTTCACTGGTTCGGGTGCGCGGCAGCACAGCCGCGGTGGTTAGAAGGGAAAACATAAATTGGACACGACATTACTTTTATAAGAGACCTGCGTTTTATACCCCACAGTAGGCATACTAACAAGTTCATACACAAATACAACAGAAAAGGTAAACATTCATATCAAACTCAGGTTCACAGGACACGTTCATATCCATAGCCAACATTCACAATCAATATCTCAAAAGATTCATATATACACAAGCTCGGCATATCTATGCATCCAAATGATTGATAGATCACACGACAATATTCATACATAATTTACAAAAAGATTCAGATATACGCTTGTTCAGTATGTTTATGCATCCAAATGATTGAGATCACAGCCAATATGATCCATGGACGAACTTTAATTACCTAGGGTACAGACTGGTAAATGGTGTTCAATCAGAGGTACTTCTTGATAAAATTAGTTCTTGTACGAGTAAACTTTCGAGTACATAAGAGGAAGCACGGACAATCTGAACTTTGCTTGTAGGTTTATCCTCAAATAGTGGCCTCGTGTCCAGGGAGGTTTGAGCAACTTGGCCACTACTTTCATCCAACCAGTTTACTGGGTTATCTTGGTCCTATATCTCGCCAAAATTCTACATTGAAGACGAGAAAGGAGGCGGTTGAGAAAATGAACCACCCAAATTTTTTGTGCAGTTCAACTGAAATGGAGCATCCTTGGCGTGCAGACTAATTAAGTGCCAGATGAATATACGCGTCAACCAACTTGTCTGGAATCTTTAGACTCCATGCCATATAGTTCGCTACCATATGTGCCGATAACCAGAAGGCACAAGTTGGGACCAAAGACTGGACTGCGTTTTTCTGGGCAATGGACCAAGCAATATTTTTGGCGTTCACTCTCCTAACACTTGGAGTTTGACAATTGGTTGACGCCAGTTGATACTCGAATGAATATAGGCACTTCTTGTCAACATCGATGCTTGTCTGAGTGAACTTTGGAGTACATAGAAGCAGCATAAGTACCTGTCCATCTGATCATTTTGTGCAGTTCTACTGAAATCACCCGATGTAATGATTTGCCTGCGAGTTCAGGCTCCAAATTACTCCTTTATGAAATCGGCAAACAGTAGCACAATACCAAATTACCAATACATATGATAGGCACAATAATCAGGATAAAGACCAGTACCAACCTGTGTGAGGTAGCATACCAATTACTATTTCCTTTGACTGGAAGCCGAGATAAGCCAAGCGACTGACAGCAAAGGAAGAAAGCATGCGGAGTTTAGCAACTGACAGGAAAGGATGGAAGCTGTCGAGGCAATGAAGCACCCAAAGTTTTTGTGCAGTTCCACCAAAATCGAGCATCCCTGTTGGCACATATATTGAGAGAGTGAGATTATTGTAATAGTGGGACTAGTTTATGAAACATACACTAACAAATAGAAGCACCCTCATTATCTTAATGGGTAAAGTTAGTAACATAGTAGTCTTGCTTAAAGAGAGATATTAGTTTATTTAATCAGTGCCAATTAGCTCAACTCAACACTCAAAGCATTTCCATTTATCATAGGTTGCAAAACTTTAATGTGCAAAGATAAAGGAGTTTCTCATGAAAGTAGCACGATACAAATAGAGATGATAGCAAACTAATATGGATGAAGGCCTTAGGCCCGTACCAACCTGAGAAAAAAAGCTTATTCATGTAGTCCCATAAGAGACGATAAAGCACTCACTGGAATCACACAATAGTATATATTTTTGTGCACTTCAAATGTATGGTTGAAATCACTCTTGTTTACCAGTGCTGGGATTATATCGAAAGATTATCAAGAACTTCCAGCAGAGTTAAAGCACTTGCTGGGATACAGTTCATTGTATTGTCTTGTGTAGTTCCATTTAATGTATGATTGGCACAACATGATCCCTGTTTGCACAAGTAGGAACAAGGTGAAACCTTCATTAGCTTAGTGAGAAAGGATAGGAAGACATTAGCATATTACTCAACCAGTAGCATCAAATTCATGATGGTCAATACGCAAAACATTGCCTCATTGAACCAATGGCAATAAATTGACATGCAAAACAATAGCACTATTATGTCATGACACTAATAATATTCCCTCCCTGCTCCACCACATGATTCACCTCCATAGACAAACATACACACATACATGATTCAACATAGGGTCCTACTAAAGATTTGTTTAACTCCAACAGGAAAATTAGGCAGTAATAAATTAGTGGTACTTAAGTACTCCTAATTAATTAAGTGAGACAGCAGAAGTGGAAGGGCTCCCTGGAGGATCGTCTCACATGTAAGGTAGTCGTTGCCGGAGCCCTTGAATGGCCTCGACTGAGGCCTCTGGCTTCAGCAAGATCGCCTTGGCCCTGTCTATTCTTCTTCTTCTTCTTCCTCTTCATGCTCTGTTTCTCTTTCTCCTCACCAGTCGGTGAAACCAAGTATATGATTGGCCTTCTAATTCAGAATTGGTTTTGTCAGTGAGGGAGTACAAGTGTACTAGTAAAAAAAACATTATTTTCTCATGGCAGTCGGAAAATAGAGATGAACACATGCATTAAATATCGTTCTTACCTAAAGGAAGGTTATGGCGCCAATATGGATGATGAGGATTGGAACACAGATCTCCCTTTGTGCAGTTCCACCAAAATGAACCAACTGTTCCATTCTGACATTCTCGTTAAACGGCACAAAGGTCACTTCTTTTAAGAAGAGTTTTGTGCAGTGCACTAAAAGGTCACAACAGCAACCAGGTGAATTGGATATCCCTATTTGCACAAAAAGGCACAGAGGAAACAGTCAGAGTATCAAACAATTACAAGCAAAAACATTTGGCTAAACTTGTCATGGCTTATAACAGTGGGTGCACCAGCAGTCCAGCACCATGTACGTAAACAGGGGCATAAAGTGGTGATTCATAGTTTGTTGCCCCGAGAAACAAACATCCAAGAAACATATCTGGGTTGGTCCCATTTTTGTTCACTCTAGCCACCTACTCCTATGTGTGGATAGAAAATCTAGTCAAGGTCATACCACTGTGTACAGCGTTACCCCTATATTTCCCTTTTCGACCAAGAGACCGGTTGGATGACCAGTCTGTACTACTTTCACCCCCTTTCCTTCCTGTTTGTACCAAGTCCGATGTACACACAGGCGGAGCTATGTGTATGGCTGAGGGGGCTGTGGCCCCCCCAAACCTGGTAGCTTTTGTGAAGAATTTTTTTAAGATGGCATAGATTGAGAAAAATAGGGACTTTTACCCCTTCATAAAGCCACATTTTGCCATTGCCCCTCCAAATGATCCTGTGCTAGCTCCGCCACTGGATGTACATACTAAATTCCCCCACCCCCACTTTATTTCTTGTTTGAACCAAGTACTCCCTCCATCCGGAATTACTTGTCATCAAAATGGATGTGTCTAGAACTAAAATACATCTAGATACACCCATTTCAATGACAAGTATTTTCGGACGGACGGAGTACAAGATTCAACTCCATGAAGTATCTTTACCTCCAACAATAGAAGAAAAAAATATGTGACGTTGGACCATCCGATTGAGAGGGGCTGAGAGGTAGAAAATGATGCACATGCAGCGACGTAGCGAGCTGGGGAAGTAGAGCTAAGGCGGTTTCGAACGAAGATATACCTGAAGGTCGTCGGGATGTGGATAGGTGGGCGGCGGGAGGCCGGATCCGCCCACAGGCAACGACGAAGGGATTGGAGGATCTCCCGCACCGGCGCTCAGCCAGAGATAACGGTGCGGCCGGCAACGGGTCTCCTCCCTCGCTGTCGACGACGGCCTAAATGTTGCCCCTCCTCCCCTTCACCGGCGGAGGGGGATACGTCCGGATCTGTAACCAGTGGTGAGGATAGAAATCCAGTGTTTTTTGAAGGGAGAAAGACGGTGTTACTACCCCTATCTTGTTTAAATCTGGAGAGGATGAGAGTGTGTGAATAGAGCAACCCTAGCAAGCAAGCGCGGAGGATCCGGCCTATATATACGTAGTGAGCACCCCTAGCAAGCAAGTAACCCCTATCTTCGTCAACTCGTACAAGACCGAGAAATTTCATTACTACAACGCCCTCTCCCTCGCGGACTGAGCTCCGGTGCCTTAACTGCACCTGCCTTTGGCTGCATGACAGGAGGGCCAACCACCTGTTGGGCCCACCTATCATGGACGCAAAGGCAGGAGCAGTAAGTTGAAGCTTTCTCTATCCCTCCCGCACGAGGTGGATGGACATGCAGCAGTGCATTCGATACTGTAGAAGTAGGAGTAATCATTATTGTTCGTCTTCTCAAAGAGGCGAAGAGCCAAGCGCAACCCGAACATGGCAGTTGCGAACGCTCGCGTGGTGCGGTTCCTTGGAGTACTAGCCAGGCTCTTGCATGAGACAACATTGCTATTGTTTAACAATTAAACTCCATTATCCATTGGTTGATACTCATTATGCATAGGTCCACGCGCTTAGCACCGTTTCCTCCTGGGGTCACCAATGTTTATTTGCTAATTAATAGCATTGCATGCAATGAACTAGCCATTGCAAGTCATTAAAAGCATGCACACCTCTCATCTCTTATTGGTTGATATGTCAAGAAACAAGAAACAAGGTAGAAGTTAATGCACCGCGCCTAAGTGTTTTAGGACTATTTGGTTTTCGTAAGGCTGGTCATAGTGGGGAGTAACTTAGACTAGTGTCATGCATATGACACTAGCCTAAATTACTGCCTTCATAATGCAAAGTAACATAATAGTAGTATTTTAGATGGCTTCATTTATTAGCTTGTAGACTCATCTTATCTTGAAAAGCGCTATGTTACAGTAACATATTATGTTACCACCTCTCATTAATTACTTGCCACATAAGCAAAAAATTCTTGGAGTGCGCTATGTTACTAGCTAAGTTACTCCCACTATGGCTAGCCTAAGATGACTTAAACACCTAGATGGAGGGAGTAGTATAGCCCTGTAAACCGGAAAGGAGTATTTGCCTTTCTAGAGATTTCAACAAGTGACTAGACTACACCGTGTGCAGTACTCCCTCCCTTCCGGTTTATAGGGCTCAAATCTCAAATCTCATGAACCAAGGAATTTCGCAATTGGAGGAATGTATCTCGTACTTTACAAAACTACCCTAATTAAACTCATGCATTAATTACGTAGTTCTCTCGTTTTCCTCTCTGCCTTGGTCGCGGTGCACAATATTGAGCACTCGTATATGACTAGCCGCTCTATCTACATGCAGGACATTTCAAAGCATCCGGGCCCGCGTGCCATCCACCAAATCACAGCGAGGTGCTATAGTCGAGACTCACTTGTAACCCCGGTGTGGCCGTCATGACCCGTCATATCACAAAACCCACACCTTTACCAGCAGTGGTAAGGTGGCCTCCAAGTTGGACTTGACGAAGCAACCATCATTTCACTGGAACGCTCGTTCAAGCCCTTTCTTCCCTTTCTTGAAGAAAACCTCACTCCAGGCTACTCACTTCTGCCATTTTTCTTCTGTACCGACGAAGGAAAGGTGGGCGAATCAGTTATGTTGCTATATTTTCATTCCAAGAATCTTCTTTTTGCGAAGCACCGACCTATTCTCACATCCTATTCTTTTCCCGTTTTCATTGCGATTGTGGTTTCCTTTCGATTGCTTTTTGTTTGTCATTTCATTGATGGATCCTGGAGCACTAGGCAAAGAGTTGCCGGCGGACAACCCACTGGAGACAGCGATCTCCAGGAAGCGAGCACCGACCAACGAGTTGACCATGTTGGCGGGCCAACCCATGGAGACGAAGAACTCCAAGAAACAAGCATTGGCCAAAGAGTTGAGGATGTTGGCGGACGAACTCCTCAAAGGAAGTTGGAAGAACGGCAAGGGCCCCACCGTGCCTACCCCAGGAACTCTGATTGCCACCTACGTGAGGCTCAAGACCGAGTTTGAGGAGATAGTCGCTGTTGAGAAGCAGTATTGCCCTGGCAAGGTGATGGCCCCCATCGAGGACGAGGAGATGACCCCCGGAGGGATGAGATCCCCCGGTGAGCTGCACAAGGTAAAAAATAATGGCTTATTACCATAGTTGTGGTTTTTGATTATTTGCAATGTGCTTGCTAATATGTTAGGGTTGTGCAGGCGCCGGTGGACGTCCTTGATGATTCCGATGTCGTGGCCCTTCCTGTTGGCATCGCCCCGGAGATCGATTCCGATGCCGCTGTCCATCCTGTGGACATCGCCCCAGAGATCGATTCCGATGTCACGGTCAGTCCTACGGACATCGCTCCAGAAATCGATTCCCATGCCGTTGTCCGTGCTGTGGTCATTGCCCGAGAGATCGATGACAAGAAATAGTTGGTCGAGCTAATCCTTCAGGGTAGTTTGCATTGCCCTGTGTTTAATTACCAGAACGATGAGTGTTATCAAACCATCTTAGGGCTAGTGCACTGTCTTGTGTGGGCGGATCTTGCTACTTTTGTTTGATAGTGAATCATGCGATGAATCATGCGAACCCTCTCCGAGTTATGGAAAGAGATGTATCCTCACCAGCTTTTGATGTAATATATGGCATGATTAGATGTAAGTTTGAACTGTTTATCATATCAGCAGGGCTTGTTTGATGATTCTTGGTGTTAGTAGGCTAGCTACTGTGCGAGCTATAGTACTTGCAAAACACTCACCGAAGAGAAACGTTAGGGCTGATGAGCTCGTGGTACGCTTATACTTATCCCTCGTCGATCGACCAATAGCCCTAGCTCCTAAAATTGTAGGCTTAGCGATCGATGATCTAGGCGTGCTAGTTTGGCCTAGTGGGTTTCAATTATATGACGTGCAACACAAAATCATAGCAGTGCAGAGACGTACTCCCTCCGTTCCAAAATAGATGACCTAGGCGGGCTAGTTTGACCTAGTGGGTTTCAGTGATATGACGTGGTACAGTGCCGTCCAGTCTTCACGTGTGGTAGCAGTATTGCGGGTACAGTAAGTTTTCTTGAAGAAGCGGAATTCAACGAAGTCATGATGGTTCCTTCGTCCGAACAACTTACAGTGGGAAAGGTTGGGCCTGCGATACGACCGGGGTAGACCAGGATAATTTTTGTGCATGGCGGTTGACCAGGATGGTCGACGTCCCACATGTCGGCGAATGAAAGTATTCTTTCCGATATAGTGGACGAGCAACGAGTATTCATTGTTTATTTTTGATGAAAGCTATTGTCTCCACTGTTACGACGGAGGAGTGTGAAACACGGCAGCCCAGTGAACTTGGCATGTGATGAAGCTATGTATCTAGGATAGGGGCATGGACCTGTCCTAAGTACCCTACCCAAGGACATCCCTAGAAGAAGTCACCTTTCAATCGACTTGGAGGTATCCCACTCGACAGAT
This sequence comes from Triticum dicoccoides, assembly GCF_002162155.2. NCBI lineage: Eukaryota > Viridiplantae > Streptophyta > Magnoliopsida > Poales > Poaceae > Triticum > Triticum dicoccoides. The sequence goes on from NC_041380.1 coordinate 263,815,703, forward strand.
TCAAGACACTCGACCATGAAGCAATCACTCAACCAAATTCCAACCACTCGACTGCCAGGAGATCTAAAGTCACCCTGCACGCAAACGGTCGGTCATTAAGTAGCTTTTATGGTCATCCTAGCACTTTATTAGGGGCGTTACCAGTAAACACCAATCTTAATGTACTTTAAACCTTGCATTATTGAGGGCTGGAGGGGCCTGGCGAACTCTATATAAGCCACCCCCCTCCTCGGTATCAAGGGTTGGCACCCCTGTTATTCATACACACATAATTCAGTCGACCGCCTCCGGGCACCGAGACGTAGGGCTGTTACTTCCTCCGAGAAGGGCCTGAACTCGTAATCCTCGTGTGCTTACAACTCCTCCATAGCTAAGATCTAGCCTCTCCATACATACCCCCTACATCACTGTCAGAGTTAGAACCACGACAGTTGGCGCCCACCTTGGGGCTAGGAGTCTTAGCGCCTAGTTTGAGAAGTTGTGATTTTTTCCGATCTCCTTGATCATGGTTTCGGGCAAAGCTTTGGTGGAGGGCCGCGAGATCCGTCTCGGCGCGCTCACGTTCATCACCGACGACTCCGCTTGGCTTTAGGAGGCTCCACTCGACGTCGATGCGCTCCCCGTCCGCGGGGCGACGCACTTTCGCGCATGCATCCGCGGTATCCTCCAGCGGCAGCCGTCGACCCAGTATCGGTCGGCTCCCGTGGCATCTCCCCGCCCTGTTTCTCGCCGGCGCAAGCGCTCCAGTCGGTCGAGGCTTCAGAGGTGGGTGAGGCATGCGGTGGCCCACCAGTCGGCCACCCCACAAGTCGCGGCAATCGAGCCCGACGAATCCCTCTACGGCCTGTTCGACCTGTCGACTGACTCCGCAGAGACCACATCCGAATGCGACAGCAGTGACCCAGCTGCAGAGGTTCTGGTGATCGATGGGCCACACAGTCCTCCCGGTTTCCCCCGCGCTGACGAAGGCGTAGATGGGGCGACCCGCCTCGTCCTCACGAGGAGTATCTCCCTGATCCTCTCACGTCGTTGCAGCGGGAGGAACTTCGGCGCCGGAACATGGATGCACTCCACACTCCTATCATTGGAGAAACCCCCGAGGCCCGAGCCTTGGAGGACGCGCGCTTGGCTAACTTGGCCGAGCGCACTCGACTGGAGAATCTCCAGCGAATGCTCGACGGGCTAGCGCGTCAACGGGCTCCGGAATCCAGTCGACGTCAACTCTTTCCGCCCCCGCAGGTATATCGTACTCTGATTCAGAATTTGGCGGCTGTGGCCCGTATAGCAGAGTCGATTCAGCCCTCCCAGTCAGAGGCTGGCAGAGGCTTGTTGCAAATCAGAGCGTTGCTCCGGGCAGCGGGAGACCAGAATTCCACTGTTTCTCAGTCGCGGAACAGGATCCACAGTCGATCCGTTGCAGCGGATATAGTCCAGTCGGCTCACAGCCCAAGATCGCCTCCGAGGCATGAGGGACGTGGAGACTGGCGTGATCAGTACAGAAGGAATGAGCAGTATGATCACCGATTCGATCGTGATGATCGACGTCGAGTGCCAACCCCTCCCCCGAGGAGTGGATCATATGTGCCTCGACGGCAGGTGGACGGACGCCCTCATAGTGTTGGGCAGAGAATTCCAGTCGACCCCAGGGAACCAGGCTTTGATGTAAGATCCATTCTCGCTCAAGGTCTGGTCGACAGGAATAGAGCTCACCGAGAAGGCCACGACAGAGATGCGCCTACCAGTAGCAGAGTACATGTTTCAGGGCCGGAGTGTTTCAGTCGAGCCATCAGAGCCGCTGTAATTCCTCCCAACTTCAGGTTGGTGACTGGAGTTAGTAAGTTCACCGGTGAGTCCAAGCCCGATACTTGGCTCGAAGATTACCGAGTGGCTGTCCATATTGGCGGTGGGAACGATGAGGTAGCCATGAAGCACCTGCCTCTCATGTTAGAAGGCTCGGCCAGAGCGTGGCTGAATCAGTTAGCACCCAGCAGCATTTACACTTGGGAGGATCTCTCCCGAGTGTTTGTCACCACATTTGAAGGAACATGCAAGCGACCTGCGGGCCTTACGGAATTGCGGTCTTGCGTGCAGAAACCGAATGAAACTCTGAGGGATTACATCCAGAGGTGGATCACATTGCATCACACAGTTGAAAATGTACCAGATCATCAAGCAATTTGTGCCTTTAAAGAAGGCGTTAAGTACAGAGAATTGAATCTGAAGTTCGGTCGAACCGGAGAGATGTCTCTGAATCGGATGATGGAGATTGCCACCAAATACGCTAATGGTGAAGATGAGGATCGACTCCGGAGTGGCAAGCATAAAGCAGTCGCCCAAGAAACCAGAGGAAATTCCAGTTGGAAACAGAAGCGGAAAGCCGAGCCAGCCGCTCCTGGGGAGGCCCTGGCCGTAACCCAGGGAAAATTTAAGGGAAAACCCAAAGGACCTTGGAACCCCAAGAAAGTTAAAGACCAAGATGGAAATGATGTTTTGGATCTACCGTGTCACATCCACACCAAGAAAGATGAAGAGGGTAAACTCATTTACCCAAAGCATACCACTCGACAGTGTCGGCTTCTGATCCAGCAGTTTCAGGGCAAGCAGTCCAAAGATAAGGAAAAGGAGTCGGACAAAGTTGAGGACAAGGAAGATAGTGATGATGGGTACCCCCAGGTCAATTCCACCCTGATGATTTTTGCTGATGTTGAGAGCAAAAGTCGACTGAAGGTTATTAACCGTGAGGTAAATATGGTTGCTCCGGCAACACCGAATTATCTGAAGTGGTCCCAGACTGCCATCACATTCGACCAGTCTGATCACCCTACGCACATTGCCACCCCTGGGAGGCAAGCTCTGGTGGTCGACCCAGTTGTCGAAGGCACTCGACTGACCAAAGTCCTGATGGATGGAGGCAGCGGTTTGAACATACTGTATGCAGAAACATTGAAAGGGATGGGCATTCCGGTGTCCAGGCTCAGCACCAGTAACATGAGTTTCCATGGAGTCATTCCTGGGAAGAAAGCCGAGTCACTCGGCCAAATTGCTCTTGATGTGGTTTTCGGTGATTCCAAGAATTACCGCAAGGAAAAGTTGACATTCGAAGTTGTGGATTTCCAAAGTGCTTATCACGCTATTTTGGGCAGGCCAGCTTATGCACGCTTCATGGCTCGACCATGTTATGTGTATCTCAAATTGAAGATGCTTGGTCCCAAAGGTGTGATCACTGTTACAGGCAATCGGAAGAAAGCAGAAGAGTGTTTTTAGAAAGGCTCAAAGATTGCTGACGCTCAGATGGCGGTGGTCGAGCTGCAAGAGTATCAGAAGACTGCAGATCCGAGTGAGTTGCTACGAGCTAAGAAGCCTGCTTCAGAATCAGCTTTTCAGTCGTCCGGTGAAACGAAGGCAGTTCACATTCACTCGACCGATCCAAACACTGCTCCGACTCACATCTCAACGACGGTCGACTCCAAATAGGAAGAAGCGCTCATCCAGTTCCTCCGTGAGAACCGGGACATCTTCGCATGGAAGCCTGCTGACATGCCTGGAGTTCCCAGGGGGCTGGCTGAGCATCGTCTACGAGTCGACCCAAAATTTAAACCTGTGAAAGAACATCTTCGATGGTCCGCCGTCCAGAAGAGGAAGGCCATTGGTGAGGAGGTGGCTCGGCTCTTAGCAGCGGAGTTCATCTAAGAAATTTACCACTCCGAGTGGCTAGCCAATGTTGTCATGGTCCCCAAGAAGGACAAGTCACTTCGCATGTGCATTGATTTCAAGCATATCAATCGGGCCTGCCCAAAAGATCATTTTCCTCTCCCCCGCATCGACCAGATAGTCGACTCGACTGCGGGATGTGAGCGTTTGTCTTTCCTAGACGCCTATTCTGGGTACCATCAGATCTGTCTGTACGGGCCCGACGAGATCAAAACAACTTTAATCACTCCATTTGGGTGCTTCTGTTATGTCACCATGCCATTCGGCCTCAAGAATGTCGGAGCCACGTTCATGAGGATAATTCGGAAGTGTTTGCTCACTCAAATCAGTCAGAATGTGGAGGCATACATGGATGATATTGTGGTCAAGTCACGGAAGGGTTCCGACCTGCTGACTGACCTTGCTGAAACCTTTGCCAACCTCAGGAGGTATGATATCAAGCTCAATCCGTCAAAGTGCACGTTCGGAGTTCCAGGTGGGAAGTTACTCGGTTTTCTCATTTCCGAACGGGGAATCGACGCCAATCCTGAAAAAAATGGTACTATACTCCGGATGAAACGTCCTGTGCGTGTGCATGACGTCCAGAAGCTTACAGGATGCTTGGCCGCTTTAAGTCGATTCATCTCTCGCCTCGGTGAAAAGGCATTGCCTCTTTATTGACTGATGAAGAAGTCCGACAAGTTCGAGTGGACTCCAGAAGCTGATGCAGCGTTTACAGAGCTCAAAGCTCTGCTCTCCACCCAGCCGGTGCTTGCTGCCCCAATCAGCAAGGAGCCTTTGCTGATTTACATTGCAGCCACAGGACAAGTTGTCAGTACAGTACTTACGGTCAAGCGGGAAGAAGAAGGAAAGGCCTTCAAAGTTCAGCGCCCAGTATATTATGTTTCTGAAGTTTTGACTCCTTCAAAGCAAAGATATCCTCATTACCAGAAGCTTGTATATGGGATTTATATGACCACGAAGAAGGTTGCACATTACTTCTCTGATCATTCCATTACAGTCGTCAGCGACGCTCCACTATCAGAGATTTTGCACAACAAAGATGTAACTGGTCGAGTGGCCAAATGGGCGATTGAACTTCTTCCCCTAGATATCAAGTTTGAGGCAAAGAAAGCTATCAAGTCCCAAGCAATTGCAGATTTCATCGCCGAGTGGATCAAACAGCAACTTCCGACTCAAGTTCACTCGGAGCACTGGACCATGTTCTTCGATGGATCTAAGATGCTAAATGGTTCCGGTGCTGGGGTAGTATTGGTTTCCCCCCGAGGAGATAAGCTCAGATATTTTCTCCAGATTCACTTCGATTCCTCCAATAACGAAGCAGAATATGAAGCACTTTTGTATGGGTTGTGCATGGCCATTTCACTCGGCGTCCATCGCCTCATGGTCTATGGCGACTCAGATTTGGTAGTTAATCAGGTGATGAAAGAATGGGACGTCAGAAGTCCAGCTATGACTGGTTATTGCAATGCAGTGAGTAAGTTAGAGAAGAAATTCGAGGGGTTAGAGCTTCATCACATCCCCCGACTGAAAAATCAAGCGGCTGATGATTTGGCAAAGATAGGCTCCAAGAGAGAAGCCATCCCCAGCAATGTGTTTTTGGAACAAATCCACTCGCCATCAGTCCAAGAAGATCCTTTTACAGATGAAGCCCCGCAGCCAAAGAGTGCCACAGATCCGACTGAAGTTGAAATTCCGGCAGTGGTCGACCTAATCATGGAAGTTTTGGCAATCACCCCTGACTGGACGATACCGTACATCGCGTATATCCTGAGAAAGGAACTCCCGGAGGACGAAGAAGAGGCTCGACAGATCGTCCATTGATCCAAGGCCTTTACAGTCATAAAGGGACAGTTGTATAGAGAAAGCGCGACTGGAGTCGGTGAAAAGTGTATAACACCAGAAGAAGGTCAGATAATCCTTGATGATATCCACTCGGGGACCTGTGGTCATCATGCGTCCTCTCGGACCATTGTGGCTAAAGCATACCGAGCGGGATTTTACTGGCCAAGAGCGAATGAAATGGCAAAAGAGATAGTCGACAAGTGTGAAGGGTGCCAGTTCTACTCCAACATGTCGCACAAGCCTGCATCAGCCCTGAAGACCATTCCACTCGTCTGGCCCTTTGCTGTTTGGGGACTGGACATGGTTGGCCCATTGAGAACAGGCAGGAGCGGTTTCACACATGTGCTTGTGGCAGTCGACAAGTTTACCAAATGGATTGAAGCTAAGCCTATCAAGAATCTTGATGCTTGCACTGCTATCAGTTTCGTCAGAGTTAACATTCAGATATGGAGTCCCGCATAGCATCATCACCGACAATGGGTCAAACTTTGATTCAGACAAGTTCAGAGCTTTTTGCGCCTCTCAAGGCACACAAGTCGACTACGCATCAGTCGCCCACCCCCAGTCGAATGGACAAGCAGAAAGGGCAAATGGTCTGATTCTCAAAGGACTAAAGCCTCGGCTGATGCGTGATCTCAAGCATGCAGCAGTCGCTTGGGTCGACGAGCTTCCGTCGGTTCTGTGGGGATTGAGGACTACCCCGAATCGGTCGACTGGAAGAACTCCGTTCTTTCTGGTTTACGGAGCGGAAGCAGTCCTGCCGAGTGATCTACTTCACAATGCACCCCGAGTCGAGCTTTATACCGAAGATGAAGCAGAACAAGCCCGGCAAGACGCAGTCGACCTCCTGGAAGAAGAAAGAGAAATGGCTATGATCCGATCAACCATTTATCAGCAAGACTTGCGTCGATTCCATGCCAGAAATGTGAAGAGTCGAGCCTTCCAAGAAGGAGATTTGGTCCTCCGAGTGGATCAACAGAAACCACACAAGCTCGCTCCTACTTGGGAAGGTCCCTTCATCGTCACCAGAGTCCTCCACAATGGAGCGTATCACCTTTACAATGTCGATCGCCAGATCGATGAGCCACGAGCTTGGAATGCAGAACTGCTCCGCCCCTTTTACACTTGAATTCTCACTCGGACGAGATGTAATAAGAAAAACTTTTGTAGTCTATTTATCAAAGACAAGAGTGTTACAAATTTTCCTATAATTTTTGTCGCTTTTGCGTGTGAAATCCCCCAGTGGGTGGCTTAGCTGCGAATCCGTTTCGCCTAAAAAAAGAGGGCAACCTGGTGCATGTAGCTCCCGCTTGCGCAGGGTCCAGGGAAGGGTTCGACCACTTTGGGTCTATAGTACGCAGCCTTTCCCTACATTTCTGTAAGAGGCTGTTTCCAGGACTTGAACCCATGACCTCATGGTCACAAGGCAGCAGCTTTACCACTGCGCCAAGGCTCCCCTTCGAATCCGTTTCGCCTAAGTTTGTAAAAAAAATCCTACCGAATGGTGAGCCAGACTCCCACTCGGAGGCTTAGCTGCAGCCCAGTGCTCGCCTAAGTGTTTAAAAATCCTACCGAGTGGTGAGCCAGACTCCCACTCAGAGGCTTAGCTGCAGCCCAGTGCTCGCCTAAGTGTTTAAAAATCCTACCGAGTGGCGAGCCAGACTCCCACTCGGAGGCTTAGCTGCAGCCCAGTGCTCGCCTAAGTGTTTAAAAATCCTACCGAGTGGTGAGCCAGACTCCCACTCGGAGGCTTAGCTACAGCCCAGTGCTCGCCTAAGTGTTTAAAAATCCTACTGAGTGGCGAGCCAG
>NC_041380.1:263823495-263832665 GCF_002162155.2 Triticum dicoccoides
TGCCTAAGTGTTTAAAAATCCTATCGAGTGGTGAGCCAGACTCCCACTCGGAGGCTTAGCTGCAGCCCAGTGCTCGCCTAAGTGTTTAAAAATCCTACCGAGTGGAGAGCAGACCTCCCACTCGGGGGCTTAGCTGCAGTCCAGTACTCGCCTAAGTTTGAAAAAATCCTACCGAGTGAAGAGCAGACCTCCCACTCGGGGGCTTAGCTGTAGTCCAGTACTCGCCTAAGTTTGAAAAAATCCTACCGGGTGGAGAGCAGACCTCCCACTCGGGGGCTTAGCTGCAGTCCAGTACTCGCCTAAGTTTTTAAAAATCCTACCGAGTGGAGAGCAGACCTTCCACTCGAGGGCTTAGCTGCAGCCCAGTGCTCGCCTAAGTACGAAACACATCCCAACCCGCAAGGACGACGAGGTGCAAATCGACTGCTACCTTCTCCTTCGGAGCTGCACCACAAATACAAAGTTATTTTGAGTGAAGAACAAGTTCCACTCGACAGATAATTCATGAAGATATTCAACGATAAATCAAGTTCAGATAAGATCCAAAGGTCCTAGACCGCAGATCAAAGTACTCGAGCCTCCAGCTCGACAGAGTTTAACGGTTACAAAATCCACTCGGCATTCCGAGGCAAATTTAAAGTGAAGCATAAAAGTTTTTATTCCTCAGGCAGAGGACTGGAAGGGGCGACAAACTCGTCCAAGTCGATCCCGTCTGCAATGCGAGTGGCAGCAGCAATGAAAGTCTCCATGAAGTCTTGAAAGTTGTGCTTCCTGGTATTGGCAACTTGGATGGCGGCCAACTTTTCTTCTCGCGCCTCCTTGCAGTGGACGCGGACCAGAGACAGAGCGACGTCAGCGCCACATCTAGCAGAAGATTTCTTCCATTCCGCCACTCGACCTGGGACTTCATTCAGTCGAGTCATCAGGGACTCGAGGTCATTCTGAAGCGTCGTCCTAGGCCAGAGCGACGTGTTGATCCGTGACATCGCAACCTTCAACCGAGCAAGATAGTCAACAACGCCGGCAACACGAGATTCCAGTCGGAGCACGTTCATAGCAGCCTCGTCCTTCACTGGAGAATTGATGGGGTCCAAGTCTGTCTCCACTCGACTGGTCTCCTCTTCGAAGTTCTGGCAGAATTCTGTAAACACAATTCAAGGATAAGTCAGTGGCTCTACGCAGGTTTGGTAACTGCAAGTCAGTCGGGCCGGAGCAATTACCCTCGAGCATGACGAATAGCTTCTTGGCGAGTCCACCGAGATAAGCCTCCAGATCGTTCCTCTTCCCCGCCAGTTCACTTGCCTTGTCATTCAGAGCTATATTGCCATTCTTCAGACGGCTGACCTCTTGATTAGCCACGTCGAGAGCAGTTTTCAGCCTGGAGTTTTCCTTTTCAAGAGTACCGACTGAAGCCAGTTTTTCTTCAGCAAGCTTCGTTTTGTTCAGGGCCTCCTTCTGCGCTTCAGCAAGGTCTTGATCCTTCTTCTTCAGAGCCTCCTCCATTTTGTCTGCAAAACAGCAAGTGAGATCAACATCGAGGACAGCTAGAAAGAAAGGACAGTCGACAAAAGCTCACCAGCCATACCTTTTGCTTCGTCCCTCGCTTCTGCAAGTTCTCCTGAGCAAGCTTCAAGTCAAGGTTCAGCTGGATCTGTTTGTTCTCCAACTCAGTGTAGCGAGCCACAAGTTCGCAGGATTTCTGCAAAAAATCAGTCGACAGACATCCAAGATAAGTTGCTTCCGAGTAACCAAGAGACAATGATGGCGTTTCTAATACTACAGCCGAATCAAAAACATTCGACAGTAGTCTCGGGGACTACACCCAGTGGGTGCACTCAGCGTGCCCCCACTGGTTCGACCAAAAAAATCGACTGCCCGCAGTCGACCGTGTATAGTTCCATTCGACATGGCCTGATGAGACCGAGTGAAGAAGTTCAACTAAAGCAACACAATATAAAGACTACAGTCGACTGCCAGCAGTCCACCATAGTCTCGGGGACTACACCCAGTGGGTGCACTTAGCGTGCCCCCACTCGTCAAAAAGATTAATAGACACACCCAGTGGGTGTACAGATATAAAGATCTTCGGAAAAGAGATCCTTCAGATAGCATATCCTAACAGAACAAGCGGTGAATCGACTGACCTGGACGTTGCTCTGAAGAGCTGAGCTCGCGTCATAAGCTGCTTGGCTGGCTTTCCGAACCACCTTCACTTGCTCCATCATGATCCCCGCCTGGCGTATAGCCTCTTTAGCGGCACCCACTTGGTCCTCAGGGACGTGGTGTGTGGCAAAAAGCGAAGGCAGATTTGCAGTCGACGTCGAAGGCCGGACACTCGTCAGAGGTTCAGCGAAGGTCACAGAAGCCCGAGTGGTATCACCATCCTCCCGGACTACGGCCTCAGGCGCCGGAGTGCTTTGTGGGGACTTGCCAGCCGGCGCCCTCCTGTTCCTTCGCGCCCTCAGCAGCACTTCGTCGTCATCATCAGGGAGGTCAATGACATGAGGAGGAGCTACAAGAAAAATCCAATCGACCAAAATTATAAGAAATCATCAGTCGACTAAGAGCAGAGCATCAATAATCGTACCGGGGTTGGAGGTAACAGCGTCTTCCATCTCTTGATCATCGTCCTTGGCGGAGATCTCCGAGGTGGCAGCACTGCAAATTTCGAAAGTCAGTCAGCTTATTCAATGAGTCGACCAAGAGTTCGTCACGTTCGACAAAGGAAAACAAATTCTACTATTACCCAGAAATGGTGGGGACAGTCATCTTCATCTTGGGCAGAGCCTTGGGCGGCTTGGACGGCGTCGCGCGTGGGTGCTTGGGAGCTTTTTCTGTCGGCACTGGAGATGAGGTCCGAGGGCGCTTCGACGACTGCCCAACAGGGACAGTCGCCTTACCACGTTCCCGCGCAGGGTCGTGTGTAAGCTTGGATCGCCGTTCTGAGCGGGGAGGTTTGACTTATTCCTCCTCCTCTTCACTAGAGTCGTCGTCGTCATCCCCCTCTCCTTCGCCGTCAGATTCCCACTCTTCTCTCTCGTCTCCACTTTCACCTCCGCTCGCCTCTCCTTCCTCGGCCTGCTCCTGTGCTCCATTGGGTGTCGAGTACATCTCAGTAATGGCCTAGAGGACAGCAAACAAGACAAAAGTCAATCGACTGATCCAAAGAGAACAAATAAAGAAAGCAAGATCACAGTCGGAAACGCAAGGTCAGACCTTGTCCACTTCGTATGTTTGGTCGAGTGGAGGAATCCTCCTGGCTCCTCGGGGGTTGTTCTTGTTCCCTGTGATACTCGACAGCCACCCTTCCAACATCTTGTCAGTGACCTCCTCTGGGTGAATCCAAGTGGTGTCTTCGAGACCCGAGTACAGCCACATCGGGTGGTCACGAGCCTGAAGCGGTTGGATGCGCCTCCGAAGGAAGACTTCCAACAAGTCCATGCCAGTCACACCCTCACAGACAAGCTGAACCACTCGACTGACCAGCACCTTGACTTGCGCCTTTTCCTCCGGCATCACTTTCAGAGAGGCAGGTCTTTGTGCTCGATTCAAAGAAAAAGGGGGAAGCCCAGTCGACTGTCCTGGGGTCACCTGGTCTTTACAGTAAAACCAAGTCGACTGCCACCCACGGACTGACTCGGGAAAAGTGATAGATGGAAAGGAACTTTTTCCCCTCATCTGGATCGCCAGACCCCCGCACAGCTGGATCACCTGCGTCCGTTCGTCACTCGACTTGGCCTTCTTGACCGACTGAGAGTGGCAAGTGAAGATGTGCTTGAAGAGTCCCCAATGGGGGCAGCAACCCAAGAAGTTTCCACACAAGGAAACGAAAGCAGCAAGATACACAATAGAATTGGGAGTAAAGTGATGGAGCTGCGCTCCGAAGAAGTTCAAGAAGCTCCGGAAAAAAGGATGAGGAGGCAGAGAGAATCCACGATCGATATGGGTGGCGAGGAGGACGAACTCACCATCAAGAGGCTGGGGTTCGACTTCTTTCCCCGGGAGGCGCGCAGATTCGTGGGGAATGAATCCCCCCTCGACCAGATCATCGAGATCATCCTGCCAAATCACCGACGGCATCTAGTCGCCCTGGATCCAATCCTTGGGCAGAGCAGTCCTCGAGGAAGATCCGCCCCGAGCGGACTTCTTCCCCTTCCCCTGCACCGCCGCCTTCTTCACGCGCTCCAGAGCCGACGTCTTCTCCTTCACCATCGTCGTCGGCGAAGCTCGAACATACCTACGGCACCAAGGTGGGAGCGGAGGTGGCGGAGGATCTTGTGAAGGAAGGGGGAAAAGTGAAGGCGCACTGTTCGGGGGTCCCGAGCCGGCAGCTTATAAGAGGTCGCTTCCGAGTGGCTGACTGGTAGGCCCAGGCAATCCCGTCAAATCCCGCAACGGGCGCGCGCGTGGTACGTGGCGAAAAAGGTGGTGCGGGGATCGAGGAGCTTCCGTCCTATCCCATCCGATTACTGCAGCCGCCCCCGTCCCGCGCGCTTCCCGAAATTCAAACCCCGCAAAATCCGCGGGCCGCAGAACAACTCGTCAAACAGAAGATCCCTTTCGCACCGTCACTCGGAACGTCACAAGTAAAGAAATTCACTCGACAAGAGGCCAAGAATGGATCAAGGCGACTGAAAGAAGTTGACGATGTCATCTGTGACAATTGATCCAAAACAAGACGTTCATATAACATGAAGAACCAGTCGGAAAGATCCCCAACTCCTTCCCCATTCGAACCTCGATCCATTCGGGGGCTAATGATGAAGCTATGCACCTAGGATAGGGGCATGGACCTGTCCTAAGTACCCTACCCAAGGACATCCCTAGAAGAAGTCACCTTTCAATCGACTTGGAGGTATCCCACTCGACAGATTGAAGACACTCGACCACGAAGCAATCACTCGACCAAATTCCAACCACTCGACTGCCAGGAGATCTAAAGTCACCCTGCACGCAAACGGTCGGTCATTAAGTAGCTTTTATGGTCATCCTAGCACTTTATTAGGGGCGTTACCAGTAACCCCCAGTCTTAATGTACTTTAAACCTTGCATTACTGAGGGCTGGAGGGGCCTGGCGAACTCTATATAAGCCACCCCCTCCTCAGTATCAAGGGTTGGCACCCCTGTTATTCATACACACATAATTCAGTCGACCGCCTCCGGGCACCGAGACGTAGGGCTGTTACTTCCTCCGAGAAGGGCCTGAACTCGTAATCCTCGTGTGCTTACAACTCCTCCATAGCTAAGATCTAGCCTCTCCATACATACCCCCCTACATCACTGTCAGAGTTAGAACCACGACAACATGTGCACCACTCCCTCCATCCTCATGTAATGCCCAGGTTAGAGCTTTTTCTCACTTTCTCTCTATCTATTTCCTCTCAAATGTTTTTACCTTTCTTTTTTAAGACACAATTGTTTTTTATGCCTTTTTTAGAATTATTTTTTATACCTAGGAGCACGTGTAGAGACGGGCTCTTGCAGAGCCCACTCCTTGACTTTGTCAATGCCTCTCTCTCCTCCACATAAGGAGTACTACTTGCTATACATGCATGCGGCGGTCAGCTGGCGTCTTGAGGGGCCAGGGCGGTGAGAGCGGGCTCTGGAAGCGGTCCGGACTCTAGCATAATTTTGGTTTTTACAGTATTTATTTCTCCATTGACAGGTAGGCCCGCGTAGATAGATAAAGAACATGAGTGATGAGGCGCATGTGGACTGTTTGACTGGTCAACCAGACAAATACGGAGCTGTACGCTGAGCCAGTGACCGTATAATCACCATATCTCGTATACAATGATCAAAGTGAGCTATCAAGACAAGTTCGATGACCGCCAATGCATTTTACTCGGTAATAAATGACCAAGATTGAAGGGGAATCCAAATTTGCTTCGTCTTCTGTCCTTGAGCTCTTGACAAACCAATGCACTATGCGGTTGTCCGGCCACTCCACCCCAGAGCTCTCACCAAGCGTCGTTCATGCCACCGCGCCGCACACTAACCGGTAAGGCAGCGATGGCATCCCGCCGCGCCGAGTTCCTCACCGCCCACGACCGCACACAAAATGGTAGGGAAGCGATGGCATCCCGCCGTGCCGAGTTCATCGCCGCTCGCGACCTCACAACTATGTGGGAGGAATTTGAAGATGCCAAGGCCGAATGGGCGGTAGAGCAAGAGGCGGCCAAAGCCGCACAGAGGGAGCGAAAAAGTCAGAAAGCACTCAAGAAAAGAGAGGCCCGCCGCCGCAAGAAAGAAAAGGACGCACGCGCTGCTGCGGAGAGGTCGGCTGAGATCCAAGCACGGTGGGGTGTCGCCGACAAAGTCGGGAAGGAGAACGACGGCGTCTGGCCAGCATGTGAGAAGTAGTAGTACTAGTAGTTAGTGTGTGAGTGTGTGTGTGTGAGTACGAGCATGTACCAGTACTATTAGTTACTACTGTAGTTTTTAGAGCAAATTACCAGTACATTGGCCTAGACTAAATGGAAGAATTCCTATCCTAAGCATCAAATGGCATCTCTTTCTCTATAGGAATTGAGATGCATGTCATCTCACTTCCTATGATTTTCATATTCCTATCCTATGAACGAAAGGAGGCCTCTGTTGGAGTAACTACTGTAGCTAGCAGTACTGTTGGTATAGTAGTTTTCTTCAAGAAGCGGAATTCAACGAAGTCATGATGGTTCCTTCGTCCAAGCAACTTCAAAGTGGGAAGTGGTCTGTGATTTGACGGCTCGTTAGTCATTGTTACTGTGGTGCGACAACCTGGGTGACTCCCTTGGAGTTCTGCGTGCATGGCAAGTGGACCAGGATGGTCGACGTCCCACATGTTGGCGAACGGAAGTATTCTTTCCGATATCGAGGAGCAAGGAAACCACGTGGTATAGTATCACTGTTGATTGGTTCGCAAAAAAATAGTATCACTACCGATTTATGATTATTTTTTATTTTTGATGAATGCTAGTGTTTCAACTCTTACGACGAAGGGTGCCAAACATGGCACGTGTTGGATGTCCCACACGTGAGCGAAAGGAGTGGGACATGAACAGCGTGGTAGAGCCCAGCGTAAAAAAACAGCGTGGTAGAGCGTCTCCACTTCTTCCACTTCTGGGTCAGAGACCACACGTAGTAGTACTTAGTGGTATGAACGATACAAAGTGCGACCTGGAGACAAAGACACGTCTAGTTGGAAGGTCTCGGGGCATACACGTAAACAAATATAAAAGTTAATATCTGCCTCCAACTAATATAGTAGTAGTAGAGTACTTAGGCACGTACTCCATAACATCACCGTGCATTGCACGTACAACATTTAGTGGTATTACGTAGTAAGAGACAAATGCCGCCCAAGAGTTCCCTTCTTGACCTACTTTTGGGTGTTTGGTAGAGTGTATGGAGGGTGCATGAGTCCACACTAGTTTAGCACAAATACACTAGAAGCATGCATGAAGAGGGGTGTTGAGTTGAGCATGCATGAAGAGGGAACAACTATGCTGAGACGAGAACGCAACCAAACACACCCTATATGCCACGCATGTTCATACCATTTGTGCCTTTCTACTTCACTTACTGCGCTACATTACTCAGATTCGTACGTCCACTCCTGGGTACATGTTCGTCTCGTAGTTCCAGTCCCATGTGTTCTTCATATAGATGGAACTATCCTTGCATAACACGTGCACCTTGATGCTAGATGTCTCGCGTGTTGGCAAAAGGATGAACAAAGCTCACGTAAAAAAATAGAGTGGAAGAACATAGATTTCGGACGACCGAGAAGGAGCAAGGAACCTCGTGGTGGAGCGTCTGCACTCATAATATTTAATATTATTCAGCGATATAAAATTAACCAATCATCTCCAAAGTGGACTGGAAGAGTACGAAACACGGCAGCCCCGTGTAGTATCATACTAGTACATGGCTAACCCACGCTATCACCATATTTCTTGGCTTCCGTGCGACACCTATCTCTAGTAATCCAGCAGCCTGTATCGCTTCTTCCTCCTTGTCTCTATCAAAGTGCGGCTGGATGGCGTTTCTGCCGTCTATTGAGGTCGGTTAACTATCACATGTTAGCGACATGCCAAGAGCATTCTAAAAAAATTCCTTTCATGTTCCGTTTTCAAAAAGAAAAAAATCCTTTCACGTAGGAATTTGCCTGTATGCTTTGAGCAACTTGCATGTCCTATACTGCTCTTGTTTGATACTCTAACTTAGCTAGAGGTTAGACTAACTCATGACTAACCCTGAACTAACTATAGCCAAAGAGGTGTTTGGGTGACAGGGTTAGATTGACAATAAATGCACTTCATGGAGAGAGAAAAGTGATTTTTCAGTGGTCCCAATGAGAACTATCTCCAGTTGGCACCTCTTGGGTGGGATAGTTTTTTTTGGTGGGTTCGGTGCAACTTGCTCCAATTTAAACCCTCATGCTTGGATAGTTTAGGGCTATTTGAGCCCCAACTAGCTCAAACTAACTCTAACCCATGGATCCAAACAGAGCCTATGGCCAGTCTCGATGCGGAGCAGTCGCGTGCACCGGGAAGCGGTGCTCTCTCGGCCGTCGCGCCACTTCAAAGCCGGCGCCAGTGAGAGGTCGCCTCCGCTCGGGCCGGGCATTAATGCGACACTGATGCTCCAGGGGGACGCTGACCGTTTCACGCAGGAAGCGCGCCCTGGCAAGGGAGTATAGGTTTTGAACCGTTTCAGGTGTAGTACTGGTAGTTTGCAAAACTACTCAATTATTGCACTCAGTTTCCTAAGAAATTGCGCTAAAAAAAGTTACTCCACAGCCCGCTTCCTTTCTCCTTCCTCTTCCACCGCCTGCGCACATCCGCGGGAAGCGACCGGTCAACCCTTATACTCCCTCCGGTCCTTTTTACTCTGCATGTTAGAATTCTCTGAAGTCAAACTTCACAAAGTTTGACCGTAATTATTATATGAAAAAATATCAATATATTTCATGCTAAAGTTATACAATATGAAACTTTAAGTCATCACACATCTATTGGTACTGATTTCAGATTGTGAATGTTGATACTTTTTTCTATAAAGTTGGTCAAACTTTACGAGGCTTGACTTCAGTCAAATCTTATATGCGAACTAAAAAGGACCGGAGGGAGTATAGGAGTGCTAGCACAAAAAGATGCATGCATGACCACTAAAATTTCCATATTAAA
>NC_041380.1:263832819-263833898 GCF_002162155.2 Triticum dicoccoides
CATGGCTACCGGGCGACGGCGACCAGAGAAGAGGCGGCGGGAGGGGAATGAATGCAGCTACTGTTTGGGTTCGCCTTCCGGCTTAAATAATGCGCAGCATCGCGTGTACCCGCGGGTGCACAAATTGTAACATACGTGTCTGCTTAAGTGGGCGTCACGTAACTGGTGTGTGTGAGAGAGATTCTGAGAGACAGAGTGTGTGTGTGCGACTCTACTCTTCAGACATGTACTCAACCTTTTGCATCGGGATATAAGTATAATGGTATTTACTTTAGCTAGTGATTTACGTGGCCATGTTAACGTGGTTGTGTCAAAAAAATGTCACTTCCTGCTCGTGATTTGTGTTATATAATTACAAGCAAGATTCTCGTGCATTGCACGGAACATCAATATGCATTTTTTTACAGAACACCTGTTGTGATTGACCCATGCAGGAGTAATCCCATGTGTAAAAACTAGTGATATCTCAAGAATTTTATCAGAAAACTGGTATCTCGAGAATGTCATCGAAAAAATGAAAGATGAGAGATAAGGCGAGGAGGAGTGGAGCGTGGTGGTGACTGGTGGTCGGAATGGGTGGAGGCATGGGGATGGACGGAGCCGGCAGGCGACAGCGGCCACCATGCATGCTAGATTGTTCCAGAGACTTATTCCTTTTTTAATTGTTGAGCAATGAGGTTGCGAGAGATAATGATGTGGAGAGAGGTGCCGATATCTTTTGTAAAATTATCATAGTTTGCTTTCTATCCTCAGATATAGATCATACGGTCTGTATTACAAGATGACAGGCACACCATCACCACCAACTCGTTTTTTTATAAGGGTACAGATGATAAGTTTGCTGACTACTAAAGTAAAGTGGAATTTGTCCATGTTATGCAAGTAAATAAAGGTGATTGTTTATCATACGGGTAAGGTTGGATGAAGGGTGGTAGGAACAAATGCTCCGCCTAGAGCATGTGTGTGTGAGATGGAGTCTTAGTGTGTGTGTGTGTGTGAGAGAGAGAGAGGAGAGAGAGATATGGAGTCTTAGTTTGTGTGTGTGTGAGAGAGAGGGAGAGAGATGGAGTCTTTATGTG
>NC_041380.1:263833988-263854981 GCF_002162155.2 Triticum dicoccoides
TGTGTGTGTGAGAGAGAGAGAGATGGAGTCTTAGTGTGTGTGTGTTGGGGGGTGCGTGCGTGTGTGTGTGTGTGTGTGTGTGTGTGTCGCGGGGTCCTCTGTGGCGGATATAATTTAAGTGTGCATGGCTTTCATTATAGAGATGTGATGTGTATGGCAGAGGCCACCAACGATGGGGTGCGAGAGAGAAAATGCCCGTAGAGAGGGGAGAGAAGGTGTGTGCGCGTGAGAGGAGTCGACTTCGAGAGAACGTGTTTGTTCGAGAGACACCGAGGAAGACTACTATATATCGATGGTGCATGTATGCGGGAATTAAACTAAGGGATGGTCTTATTGGTTTCGGGGATATAGGGGAAGAGTGAGAGGCGGGGGGTAGCTAGAAGGAGATTGTTAAGTGTGAGTGTGTGTTTTACCCATCCAGGCGGAAGTTATGTGCACAAAAGAGGAGAACAATTCGATGTGGCATTAGGATTGAGGGTAATTAACTAAGTATGGAGACATAGAGACCTTGAACGTACATGTGTGAGAGGTATATATGTATACGTGGGATGTGTGTGTGTGTGCGCGCGCTCATGATCAAGATAAAAGAAAGAAGACATAAGTCATAAGATCAACGACATGAGAGAGACGGATCGGTATGACAATATGCATACATGTGAGAATGCATGGAAGAAGTCCCGGCAATTGAGCATGTGTTTTTGTCTTTAAGAGATAGTGGCGTGGGCTGGAGCATGCATCTATGGCGAGCAGAGGGAGTGAGGCGCAACGATTGTGCAAAAGAGACCGACCTATAAATGCATATGTATGGAGAGACATATATAGTGTGGGTGATAGGAAGCAAGACTCCGTGCGAGAAAGAAATGTTGACGGAGAAACTACGGATAGATCCAGAGATGGAGATGCTAGCTAGAGGGACATCTACTAGTTTGGGTGTTGGAGATGACCGTCGGGTGGTTCAAAGGGTGAAGTTATATATGTGTGTGAGAGGGCACTTGACTGCATGTAGAGAGAAACATATGTAGTGTGCGTGATAGGAATCAAGAGTGAGGGCGAGAAAGAAGGTTGATGGAGAAATAGATAAATAGAAAGATAAAGATGCTAGCTAGTGTGCGTTAGAGATAGGAGTCGAGTGGATCAGAAGGCTGGGTTATGTGTGTGGGTGTGAGAGAGATAGAGAGAGGGTGCGTGTGAGTCACATACAAACAGATATCAGAGAGAAATGAGATCCAGAGAGACAGAGTTTTGTGTCTGCGAGAGAGAAAGATATTTCACAACGAGAGTGATAGCTAGAGAGACATACGAGGGAACGCAAGATATCTCTAGGGAGAGAGGGTGTGTGTGAGTGACATACAAGAGAACAATGGAGAAATATGAGACCCTGGGAGATAGAGTTTGTGTTTGTGTGTGAGAAAGAGATATTGATGAGGAAGAGTCATAGGACATCTCTGTATGAGGGGTGTGCGAGTGGCACACATGGGAATAGTAGAAAGAAATGAGACCCCGGGAGACAAAGTTTTGTGTTTGTGTGAGAGAAAGAGATTCCACATGGAGAATCATAGTTAGAGACACATAGCAGGGAGTGAGATATACTTAGAGAGAGATAGAGTGATGAAGGTCGAGGGAGAGAGTACCGTCAGTGTGTTACGAAGATAAAAGATCATTGTCGACATACAGGTAGCACGAGAGATACCTGAGAGACGATGAATGCGTATAGGTCAAGAGAGATAGTCCTATATAAGCATGAGTGATAGCTATATGAGACGAATATCTGGATTAAAGGGGATTCAAATATTTAAACTGGAGATCACGACATCGATAATATCATAA
The DNA here is from genome assembly GCF_002162155.2 of Triticum dicoccoides. NCBI lineage: Eukaryota > Viridiplantae > Streptophyta > Magnoliopsida > Poales > Poaceae > Triticum > Triticum dicoccoides. The sequence continues at coordinate 263,835,816 of NC_041380.1, forward strand.
CGCAAATTGGTGTATCAAACAAGCATATTCATTTGAATTTGGGCACACGTGTAATGTTATATAGTTTATCAATATTGGTGATCCATAGATTCTTCAATTACAACCAATGCATGGTTTATATGCAATTAATGTCTAAACGGGATTACACTATATGTTGCGTGTGTGAAACACATTATACATGTTTCAGAAGTAAAAAAAACCGCATGAAACACACATTAATTGGAGACAGTTAGCGAGGAATGCATACATTGGATTTCAACATAAAGTGGTTTCAAATATTTGAAAATCCAAATTGATGGATACAACCTTATGAATCCGAGATCATGCCATTTGTAAACCATATTTATGTATAAATGGTGTTGTGCTTTTGAAAGTATATATAAAAAATGATGTATATAGAATGTAATTCCAATTGAAAATGGATCCCGCCTGAAAAAAATAGAATACAAACGGGATTCGAATTGATTTGGCACGGTAAACATGCACTCTGCAAAATTTGAACGAAGCGGGGAAAGTCGCAGTAACCGCTCGGAACCAAAATCTGCGAGATGGAAATCACTGCTGCCTATCCCTGCCACGCAAAGCCTATATGCCGGATTTCTATAGGTGTCGATAGGGGTAGGTTTGTAATTTCACCCAAACGTGACGTAACCGCCTCTCACCCGGATTCATACACGGTGGGCGCCAAAACACAGTGTGTCCTCGGCCGAAATCGACTCCCTCCCCGATTCATATTCATACACGGTGGGCGTAAAAAAAACTCTCGTCGACAAATATTCGGTGTATGCGAGATTACCGTCCTATCCCCGACCGACTAGTGTTGCTGTGATATAGTAGAAATTTGAAACAGGGGCTAAGTTTGTAAATTTCCTCGCATTTGAGACAAGCGCGCCCTAAATACATAGTTCCCCCCTTCCTCTCTACCTCCCTTTTCCCCATTCGTACTCCGTGGGCGCCAAAACACCCTCTCCACCCCACCCTCCTCCGTCCGCCGCCGTCCGCCACCCAATCCACAGCCGTCCTCCTCCACCATGCCGGAGCTGATACCCCGACGCCGCCGTCCATTACAAGAGATCGACCTCTCTCATACACGGCTTCGGACCGGGATCCTTGCATCCCGTCCTCTCGCTTCATCCTCGCCGTCGTCCACCTTGCCGGCGCCGCTCCTATGACCGTCTCGTCCATCGCGCCCAGCCGCCACCGTCTACCCTCCTAGATCTGCTTCCACACCACCGACAGCCATCGCTACCGCAGCACCGTCAAATTCTCAGCACATGCCTACACGGCACCGCACCAGAGGCGGTACTCTTTCATATCTGCTCAACTTATTTATCACAGCAAGAAAATAGATCGCCACTTCTTTACTCTAATTTCTTGTCTTGGTTGCGAAGTTGCCTTTGTCCGGTTTGCACCTTCAGATCCGCCATGGCACGCTCAACACCATACTCGCAATGCTTATGGTTTTCCCCTTTTATATTCCACACTAGTTAAATCACAGTAGACTAAATTTCAAAATTGGGTCAGTCGATTTTTCAGAGCTCACCGGAGTTCACCGGTGCGATCGAAGGGGCTTGGGTGGTTGTGGGGCCTCGCCGAATGAAGAAAACTCGACGCGGGTGGGGGTTGGGGTGGGGGTGGGGGTGGCGGAGGAACAGGCGGTGGGGGCCGGTGGTCCGGCCGGCGGCCCGTGCGGTGTTCTATATGGGAAGAATCAGAGACGAGGAAGAAGAAGGGTTAGGAGACGTAGGATCTTCATACAACCGCCTGAAATGGTCGAGAGACAGCTAGGAGTTGCATTCTTAATGCGCTCTGGTTCATCATGTGTGGGCACTGCGCAACCAACATTTTATTATCCAAAATCTGCTTGCTCTTCTTTACCATGTTCCTCTTTCGTTCTTCTTTAATATGTACTCTCTCCGTTCCTAAATACAAGTCTTTGTATAGATTCCACCATGGACTACATATGGAGCAAAATGAGTGAATCTACACTCTAAAATGTACCTGGATACATCTGTATGTGATCCATAGTGGAAATCTCTACCAAGACTTATATTTTGGAACGGAGGGAGTATGATAGTAGTACAGTATGTTCCTTGTACTAAAGATGAGCAGGGACATTTGCAGTGTAGAGGTCTATACGGTCGGTTGTGATGGACACTTTGAGCCTCTTTGATTCGTAGGATCTTGTAAACATAGGAATAGGATTTGTAGTGGCCTGCCCACTTGAATCCTATAAGAATAGCAAGGAAATGCGGGAAGTTGTGTCGCCTTTGAGAGTTACATTGATATTAACAGTACCGCACCTTCACTTGAAGAGAGCTGGTATCCGAAGCCTTTCTAGCCATACCAGCAATACTAGCACATATATTCCAGCAAGTTCCACTTTGCTGATTTTACTCTGATGCTTAAGGTTTTCCCATTATATCTACACTATGATCTGTGTAGCTGCTTTGTGTCGCACTAGCAGCAGTCCACTCTTGAAGCTAAACACTGCAATGACTTACAAAATTGGCACCAAGGCATTGAGTGCCATTCTGGATGCAATGAAACTCATACACTCCCCACCTGTTGATTCTTATTCAGAATATCATCCTAATGACTATTCTAACCTTGAGAAGTCAAAGGCAGATGGCTTGTCCTGTTCACCCATCAAGGTGCCTGTTCTAATTTGGCAATGTTTTATTGATTGCGGGTATCTTGCATATGTTGTCTTGCATTTCTTCTACTTTGTTGCACTGCCATCTGCTTAGTTTACTCATCATATATGTCGAGATGCCATGCCCATCCATTATCAATACATATTCCATCTGTCATCATACCATGTTTTTCCACTCAAATGTTGTTCTTGTGCATCAGACATCAAAAAGGAAGAGGGTGATTGCCGAACCTGAAGGACACCAGCAAAGTCCTTGAAAACGTGGTGGTGCCGGAGAAATCAAACAGCACCCCACTTATATTGGCTGTACAACCAGTGACACAAAACGTAGGACCGACTCCAGCAGACTGTACCCATACTTCACTGGCCACACCACTAGCCCCACCACACAGGACCTGCACTCTAGTAAAAGGTATACTGATTTCATTTGCCATATCACCAGCTGTACCACAGAAAAATCCCACTCCAGCAAAAAGTACAGCAAGTCCACCAGCCGAAGACCTATCCCAACTGCAGAGACGGCCAATTCCCGCAGATTGGAACCCCATTCCATTTATTCCCAGTTTAAAAGACAATGCTTTCAATGTTTTTAGGGACTATGTGCATATATTCCTATCATGGGAAGATTATTGTGAAGACAAACACCATTTTCACATCTTCCTGTCCAACTTACGTGTAAGTGCTATTATTCATGGCTATTATTTTCCTGTTTTCTGCTAATTGAACACATCAATGATTTACATTACATTGTTGTAACTAGGCAAGGGTCAATCTGGATAGTCATGACGAGCAAAGCTTGCTTGTGCTTTTCAAGGAAGCATTGCAGCAGTATCGGTGTTACCTGAGGAAATCACACTTTGATGGCAAGTCTATAAACGAATTTCTGGTGAAGTCTCCTGTGCTAAATTTAGAAGACATTGAATGGAAAAACCTTGTTATGCACTGGTCTTGTTCCCAGGATGAGGTACTGTTTATGAAATCACATGACAATCTGAACTTCTACTTTTCCGCATGTGCCTTACGGATCTTTTTTGCAGGAAATCTGCTCGAAGAAGAATTCTGGTTTGACAAGAACGACAGGATATCTCAAATATGTTGTCCGCTGCTTTGCTCTTGTTAGTACCTGTTGTCCTGTATCACTGTACTTGCATACATACCTGGTTCATTATGTGACAACAGTATGCATGATAGCTTGCTTATCAATTGTTCGCTCCAAATTATCTGATCTGTATGAATGGTTATATTAGTGTAAAATATATCCAATGCCAATGTTTTTTTAGCTCTGCATTGTTCTTGTAAGTACATGATGTCCTTTATCAGTGTACTTATAATGACAGGTAGTTGTTCATGTACCATCACTCTACAGCTTATTTTCCTTTGCCCTCCATTTTCTACACATCAGATCTATATTTACTCTTACCATAAGGTTGGTACTGAAGAAGTTTAGCTGTGCATTGCTCTTGGCTGTACCTTTTGCCTGTATCGCTGCACTTACATTTATAGCTACTTGGTTATGTAGCATCACTCTTCATCTTATCTTAAATATTCTCCATTTTTCGTATATTATCACGTCTATATTTACTCTTAACAAAATTTAGAATAAAGGCAATGCTTTTGAAGAAGATTCTGTGGAAAACTTCTTGAATTGCCCCCCCATCAGCATGGACAAGGCCTTTATAGAGCCTGTCTTCACCAATAATGTAAGTTTGTCCATCTCAAGCCTTCAAACTTTGTTGTATATATTTGGTTAGGCATGACTGCAACAGTTGTTTATTTTTGGTGTTTGCATCAAATTGCTTGTTTAAAGTTTATTATATGTAGTTCATAAACAGAAGTTCGTCCTTTCTCAATTTAAGTTTTCAGTTGTACAACCAAGTTCCTTCTTCATACCATGTAAATTAAACTATACAGAGCAAGTGATCTTCTTTTGCACTGCATGTATGCTTCTGTTCTTCATCTGTAATCCAGTGGTGTGGTGAACCTATCCACTACAGCACAATGTCATATTCTGCAATGTCTTAACTATGAAAAATGTCATATCATTCTACTATTATTTAAACCTTCTCTTTATTTTCCAATCTGAAATGGTATAAATTGACAGCACACTAACCATTGATACTTATGAGTTCTTGATCTATAATCCAGTGGTGTCGTGAAGCTGCCAACTCCTTCACAATGTCATTTCCTGCCATGTCTTGACCTGAACAATACCATATTGTGTTAATGCAAATTTAAACTGTGTCACTTTATTCGTCAGTAAGAAATGTGATGAATTGTCAGCACTGATACTTTTATGTGCAAAACCTGTCATCTGTCTGCTTGTTTATCTTTCAGAGTGAGGAAGATATGAGTGTTGAACAAGCGCAGTCTCATCATCTTGCTCAGCTGCTTGCGCTGCAGCTCCCCAGCAGGGCTAACCTTTCTTGAACTCTATTGAAGTGTTGTTGGTTTTGTATATTATTTTGTCGGCGTGTTTATTTGCACTCGTGGCGATCTTTGATGCCCAGTGTATGTAATCTGCTATCTGCTTGTGCTTTATTATCATAGTGGCGAACTTTGATGCCCAGTGGATGTAATATGCCGTAATTTCTTTATTCTATAGTATAGGTTTTTTCTTATTCACGATGCTGCGGTTATTTTCTATATATATATCATGTCTTCGCAGTAAACCGGCCAAACCGTAAAATTATGGTACATAATCGGGCCGTCATGCAATCACGATGTAGGTTGGGCCTGAAACGTGCCGATCAGCTCATGGGCCGGCAGCAGCCCGAAATGAACCCCGGCCCATGATTGTGTGAATCAAATCACGGGCTTTTAACAGGCCAAAATTGTCTGGGTCCTTGTTTGGCCCAATCAGATATCGGCTGCGAGCAGGCCGGATGCAAACCGGGCCGTAGTTAGGCCCAACTATATGACGGGCTTTTAACAGTCCGAAATTAATATAGGGACGAAATGTTAAACGGGCCCTTAACAGGCCAAAACTAATATCAGGCCGAATTACTAAGTGGGCCTTTAGCAAGTGGGCCCAAAAGCATAGTGTCCAGTTGATGGGCCGAATCTGATATGGGCCATAATTGAGCCCAAAGCCTCTTAAAGGGCCGGACCTGATCTGCGTCGTAATTTGGCCCAGAACGTGGTAGGCTTTTAACGGGCCGGATCTCATATGTGCCACTATTAGGCCCGGAGCGTGGCAGGCCATTAATGGACCGGATCAAATATGGGCCAGCATTTGGCCCAAAACATGGCAGCCAGTTAATGGGCCGGCCTACTAGGGTCCTCAAAATCTTGTGGGCGTACAGCTGGGCCGGCTCATTAATGTCGGCGAAATCTCGTGGGCCTTTAGCTGGGCCCGCCCATTATGACCCTCAAGAATCTTGTGGGCCTTTACCTGAGCCGGCCCATTATGGCACAAAAAAATCTTGTAGGCCTTTACCTGGGCCGGCCCATTATGGCCCGAAAAATCTTGTGGGCCTTTAGCTGGGCCAGCCCATTATGGTCCGCAAAATTTCATGGGCCTTTAGCTGGGCCGGCCTATTATGGTCCCCAAAATCTTGTGGGCCTCTAGTTGGGCCGGCCCATTTAAACTTGTTGGGCCGTGCCACGTGTCGACGTATCATAGGCGCCTTCTGTCCAGTGAGTGGATGACATCTGTCCCGACGATGAGCCGACACGTGTTTCCTCTAGCCAATGATGATTTTACACGTGGAAAATCCCCATTGGTCGGGGCTGTTAACGGGTTATCGGATCCAAAACCCGACCCGATAGCTTAACGGCGTTCCGTTACGGTGGATGCCACGTGTCGGTCACCCTTGACGAAAGCACTTCTGTGACGCGTGATTTATCGTCATGGAAGTGGACACTTCCGTGATGATAATTTTGTTAATGTCATGGAACACTTCTGCGACAGCACAGGTATGACTATCTTGATTCTGTCATAAATTTGTCATGGATGTACATGCATGACAAAAAAAGCGACCTACTGTGACAAACACATATCATCACGGAAGTGTATTTTTTGTAGTGTACTTTCTCACATCCACATATGACCTAAAACAAAAGTCAAACTCGGCCCCACCGATTCTTTCTATCCGGCGCCACCGAGTTTCAAATGTCATAGCCACTGCCACAAACCCTAGGCAAATCGGTCTCACCGATATGGATCTCGGTCTCACCGAGATGGGATTGCAAACTCTCTGTTGCCTATTGCAATACTTTCGGTCTCACTGAACATTTCGGTCTCACCGAAATGAGCGATCGGTCCCATTGAGTTTACCTGACCAACTCTCTCGTAAGCTTATTACCAAAATCGGTCTCACCGAGTTTGTGTAATCGGTTTCACTGAGATTACGTTATGCCCTAACCCTAATCATATCGATCCTACCGAGTTGCATGTCGGTCCCACTGAAAACCCTAATGGTCACTAGCTTTGCTGAATCGGTCCAACTGAGTTTAACCATTCGGTCCCACCGAGTTTGGAAAGTTATGTGTAACGGTTAGATTTTGTGTGGAGGCTATATACCCTTCCACCCCCTCTTCATTCGTGGAGAGAGCCATCAGAACAAACTACACTTCCAACCTATATTTTCTGAGAGAGAACCACCTACACTTGTGTTGAGACCAAGATATTCCATTCCTACCATATGAATCTTGATCTCTAGCCTTCCCAAGTTGTTTTCCACTCAGATCTTGTTTCCACCAATCCATATCCTATGAGAGAGAGTTGATTGTTGGGGAGACTATCATTTGAAGCACAAGAGCAAGGAGTTCAGCATCAACACACCATTTGTTACTTCTTGGAGAGTGGTGTCTCCTAGATTGGCTAGGTGTCACTTGGGAGCCTCCGACAAGATTGTGGAGTTGAACCAAGGAGTTTGTAAGGGCAAGGGGATCGCCTACTTCGTGAAGATCTATCGCTAGTGAGGCAAGTCCTTCGTGGGCGATGGCCATGGTGGGATAGATAAGGTTGCTTCTTCGTGGGTGGAGCCCTCCGTGGACTCGCGCAACCGTTACCCTTCGTGGGTTGAAGTCTCCATCAACGTGGATGTATGATAGCACCACCTATCGGAACCACGACAAAAACATTCGTGTCTCCAATTGTGTTTGAATCTTCCAAACCCTTCTCTTTACATTCTTGCAAGTTGCATGCTTTACTTTCCGCTGCTCATATACTCTTTGCATGCTTGCTTGATATGTATTGTGTTTGTTAAACTTGTGCCAAAAATCCACTTCAACCTAAAGAATTTAGAAACTGCAACTTTTAGCACCTAGTGTCTAATCACCCCCTCCCCCTCTAGACACCTCTTATCGATCCTTTCAATTGGTATTAGAGCTTTGGTCTCCATTGTTTTGGTTTAAAAACCATTGGAGGAAGATGGATGAGTCTACTTTGGGGAGTCTTAGACGTAGAGTGCCTATTCTTGATGGAGAATATTTTCATGAGTGGAAAAATGAAATGCTTGAGATTTTCAATAAATATCATTTGAACAAGTACATTGATAGCCCTTGTGCACCTCATGTTGATCCTTTCCATCCTACCCTTGATGAGTCTATTGACATGATCCGCAACCTTAGAACTGCTAATCTTATCACTAGAGGCTTGCCTAGAAACTTGATTGAATGTTTGCCTACTCTTGATTGTGCCTATACTATATGGAGATTTCTTGAGGAACGCTTTCCAAATTATTCCTTGAAAGATCTAGATGAAATTCTCCATAAGTCTATTGCCTTGATTAAGATGAGTTCCAATGCTCCCAAGTTTGGTACTGCTTATTTGAGCTTACTAATCTTACGAGTGCCAAAGGAGATGTTGGAATCATTAGCAATATCATTTCCAGAGCTATTAGAATTCATAAAGATAACTATAGAAATGATCATTTATCTAATGAATTACCCTCTCTAGGAATTGATCAATCATAAGATGATGTTGAACATGGATACTCTGATGATGATGATGATGATGATAGTGACTATGATCTTAATGATGCAATGAGACACTTTGGTCTTATGGCAAATCTTCGCGGCTACATGGCTGGAGGAAAGGAATGGATTCTTGATAGTGGATGTATTGATCATATGACCGGAGATAAAGATATGTTTCGTGAGCTTGCTGAAAACAACGGCCCTCAAAAATATGTCACCTTTGGTGATAACTTAAAGGGTAAGGTGGTTGGCCTAGGTAAGGTGGCCATCTCACATGATAGCTCCATACAAAATGTCGTGCTCGTTGAATCTCTTGGGTACAATTTACTTTCAGTATCTAGACTTGCTGATTTCGGTTTCAATATCCTATTCACTAAAGTAGATTGCCAAGTGTTTCCTAGAGACAATCGTAAAATGGTCTTTACCGAAATACGTAGAGGTGATCTTTACATTGTTGATTTCACTAAAAAGGCTCAACCTAGAACTTGCTTAATTGCTAAATCTTCTAAAGGTTGGTTATGGCATAGACGATTAGGTCATGTTGGTATGCGAAACCTTGACAAGCTTATTAAAGGTGATCATATCCTTGGAGTAAAAGATGTTATATTTGACAAGGATAGACTTTGTAGTTCTTGTCAGGCAGGGAAACAAGTTGGAGGAAGTCATCACGCAATGAACATCATGACCACGAGAAGACCACTCGAGCTACTTCACATGGATCTCTTTGGTCCAAATGCCTACAAGAGTCTTGGTGGTAACTCATTTGGACTAGTCATAGTTGATGATTTTTCAAGATTTACGTGGGTGTTCTTTCTTGATAACAAATCGCATGTCCAAAAGATCTTCAAAAACTTCGCTAGGAAGGCCCAAAATCAATTTGACGTGAAGATCAAGAAGGTTCGAAGCAAAAACAGAACGGAGTTCAAGAACACAAATGTGGATACCTTTCTTGATGAAGAAGGGATTTCACATGAGTTCTCGGCTACATACACACCTCAACAAAATGGAGTCGTTGAGAGGAAGAACCGAACTCTTATTGAGATGGCAAGAACGATGCTTGATGAGTACAAGACGCCAAAACACTTTTGGGCGGAAGCGGTTGAGATAGCTTGTCATGCAACAAATCGCTTGTATCTTCACAAGCTACTCGGCAAGACGGCATACGAGCTCCTCACCGGTAACAAACCACAAGTTGGATACTTTCGAGTATTCGGCTCAAAGTGCTACATTCTTGATAAGCATCGTCGTTCTAAATTTGCTCCTAAGTCTCATGAAGGTTTTCTACTTGGTTATGGCTCAAACTCTCACACATACCGTGTCTACAATAATTTCACCCGAAAGGTTGAAGAGACGGTAGATGTGAAGTTTGATGAATCTAACGGCTCGCAAGTAGAGCAATTGCCAATTGATGTAGGAGACAAAGACCCTTCGGAACCAATCCAAGACTTGTCTATTGGCAAGATTCGTCCAACGGAGGTGAAGGAGAGTACCTCGTCTGTCCAAGTGGAAGCTTCTACATCACGACAAGGTGAACCAAGAGTTGATACGGAAGCATCCACAAGTGGGACACATCAAGATGAAGAAAATGAGGAAGTGCATCAAGAGGAACGCCAACAACCTCCTTCTCCACCACGACAAGAGAATGACAATGTCAACAATGAAGAAGGCCAAGAAGAAGAACAAGATGAAGAAGATGTTCAACCAAGATCCAAGCAAAAGCTTTCATGAGTTCGAGCAAGAATTGCTAAAGATCATCCCATCGAGCAAATCTACAATGATATCCAAACTGGGAGAATCACTCTCTCAAAAACTCGTTTAGCTAACTTTTGTGAACATTACTCATTCATCTCTCGCATTGAACCTATGAAGGTTGAAGAAGCATTGGAAGATCCAGATTGGATAAACGATATGCATGAAGAGCTACACAACTTTGAGAGAAATTAAGTGTGGACATTGGTTGAAAAGCCCGACAACAACCACAACATCATTGGTACCAAATGGGTGTTTCGCAACAAGCAAGATGAAGATGGTCAAGTTTTCCGCAACAAAGCACGCCTAGTCGCCCAAGGCTACACTCAAGTCGAAGGTATGGACTATGGTAAGACATATGCCCCCGTTTCTAGACTTGAGTCCATTCGCATCTTACCTGCCTATGCTAATCATCATGATATCACCTTATACCAAATGGACATTAAAAGTGCTTTTCTGAATGGTGAAATTGAGGAGGAAGTTTATGTTAAGCAACCTCCCGGATTTGTCAATCCTTAGAAACCTAATCATGTTTACAAACTTCACAAAGCTCTTTATGGTCTTAAACAAGCTCCTAGAGCATGGTATAAATGCTTGACCAAGTTCCTTATTGAAAAAGGGTTTGAAATTGGAAAAATAGATTCTACTCTTTTTACTAAAAGGGTTAATGGAGAACTATTTGTATGCCAAATTTATGTCGATGATATTATATTTTGATCAACTAACCCTCATTTTAGTGAAAAGTTTGGAAAGCTAATGTCGGAGAAGTTTGAGATGTCGATGATGAGTGAACTCAAATTCTTTCTCGGTTTGCAAATCAAGCAAACTAAGGAAGGCACCTTTGTATCTCAAACAAAGTACACCAAGGACTTATTCAAGAAGTTCAATATGCAAGAATGCAAAGGTATGACTACACCCATGCCTACTAGTGGACATCTTTATTTAACCAAAGATGGTGAACCGGTTGATCAAAAGGTTTATCGCTCTATGATTGGTTCATTGTTATATCTATGTGCTTCACGTCCCGATATTATGCTAAGTGTGTGCATGTGTGCACAATATCAAGCTGCTCCTAAAGAATGTCATCTTAAGGCCGTGAAAAGGATAGTGAGATACTTAATTCATACACAAAATTTTGGCATTTGGTATCCAAAGAGGGCTTCCTTTGATCTTGTTGGCTACTCTGTTTCGGACTATGCCGGTGACAAGGTTGATAGAAAGTCAACTTCGGGTACTTGTCAATTTCTTGGTAGATCTCTTGTCTCTTGGTCCTCCAAGAAACAAAACTCGGTATCCTTATCCACCGCCGAAGCGGAATACATTGCCGCTGGATCATGTTGTGCTCAATTTCTTTGGATGACCCAAACTCTTAAGGATTATGGGATCAATGTGAAACATGTTCCATTGCTTTGTGACAATGAAAGTGCTATTAAGATTGCTCACAATCCCGTACAACATTCTCGAACTAAGCATATTGAAGTTCGTCATCATTTCATTCGAGATCATGTTTCCAAAGGGGACATTAATCTTAAGCATGTTCGCACCAATAAGCAATTGGCGGATATATTTACCAAACCACTTGATGAGAAAGTGTTTTGCAGGTTAAGAGGTGAATTGAACATCATTGATGCTTCAAACTTGGAGTAGGAACTCCATTTAATACATGCAAGGCATGAGCTTATGACTAATCCTTGATATTTCTCTTATGTTGACTATCTTATGTCTTGGATATATTTGCACCTTGCATGCTATCTAACCCGTGTAGGTACTTGGATGAATAGAAATCTATGAGATTGCAACTCACTCACATTTTGAGCAATTTCTATATCACCAAGTCGCTAACAATGGTGGGTGAAGACAAGGAAGCACGCAACCATTCAAACATATCCTTTAACAAATTCTATCATGATTGTCACTTTGGACACACAAGTGCTCTTCCTTGCAAAAACAAACCCATGTAGGTAGATGAACTCAAACTTCAAGTGATGCTCCCAACTCTTGATGAGCTATATCAACCTTGAGCAACCCAGTTCAACTACATGATCATGATCAACACCACCACCCAAGGTATGTTATTCCATCTTAGAGAAGCTTTACTCCAAGTCATGGGATAAAGCAACTCAACAAGATGTGAATAGATCAAGATGCTTTGACGAAAAATGGTAACCCCATTTTGAGCTTAAATGATGAGTATGACCAAAGATCAAGTGATCTCACTTGAATCCTAAGTCAATATACTCTAACATAGGTGACTTTGTCACCGCCCAATTCTAGATGAAGTTTTCTTGTGCTCTTTTCTGTGATCTTGCATTTGTCTCATGCATATTTGTTTCCCTCTTCAACTTCATCTAGATTCTTTTTAGTTTCTTCTCTTTTATTTTCTGTTCTGCATCTTCTGCATTAAATTCCTTGCAAATCCTTGTGAGATCTTACTTGTCTAGTGAGCTGAGGTGACAAGTGTTTTCTCTGCGATGAACTTGGTCACACCGGGCTGTTTACTTCGGTCCAACCGAACCCTTTCGGTGCCACCGACACACCAAACTCGGTGCTACCGATTTCACTGCAGGAAAATCATCTTGCCACTTGTTTCTGAATTCTTTTTAATCCAGCTTCACTCAATGAATCTTGTCCTCGACCAGCATCCTACTCAACTTGCTGCTTTGTTCTGTGACTCAAGGACCAAACCCATCATGAAAAAAATCCAGAAGAACCCTTCTTGGAAATTGATGTCAAAGGGGGAGAGAGAGACCATCACATCAAAGCTTAATCATATCTATAGGAGGAGTGAATACTCTAGGGAAGAAAGAGACCCGAGATGCTTAGTGTTCAAGAGGAGAGAAGTCACATGTCTTCAAGAAGGGAAAGACATCTTCATGTTTGCTCGATTGCATTAGCTCTGTTTATTTCCTTTGAGCTCTGATTTTCTGTTCCCTGTCTTCTCCCAATATCCCATGTTAGATTCAGGGGGAGCAAGACATCTAAGGGAAGGAAATCCTTAAATTTATTGCACATCTTTACCTTTGGGGACATGTCTTTATCCAATGTGGTACTTAGTACTCACTCTACATGTCATCCCAGTCTTGGTACTCTTGTGGTTTCTCTTGGTTGCTCCGGCCAGTAGGTGTATCTGTGTTATCTAACCTTGTTTACACAGGTTCATCCCATCCTAAGCCAACTAAAGACCACAAGGTAAGTATATGCATCACAGTCATGTGAATGAGAATTTCTTGCTGATGTACATACTATTTGCAAGGACTCATGAGCATGAAGGTACATTTCTCATATTTTCATCATTTGCTCTGATGCATATAGCCAAGATACATGTAACACATTGCTTACTCTGTCATGTTTATGCATTCACATGCTCCTATATTCCATAATCACATGATTGCATACATGTTGGGGGAGCCTATGCAAGTTACATGTCTTTCCAAAGCTTTACTTACAACTCTTAATATCTTGATCTAAAGCTTTGATGTATGTTGTCATCAATTACCAAAAAGGGGGCGATTGAAAGCACAAGTGCTCCCTACGTGGTTTTGGTAATTAATGTCAACATATCTCTTGTTGGACTAACATTTTTATCTAGTATGTTTCAGATAAGTTCAATAGTGAAGTGGCATGGACTAGAGGATGTGAAACCCCTTCAAGATGCTAAGGACAAAGGATTGGCTCAAGCTCAAAGCTTAAGACTCTACATTTTCCATTTTAGTGATCCAAGATCACATTGAGTCTATAGAAAAAGCCAATACTATCAAGGAGGGATGAAGTGTTGCTTAATGAGGTTCTTGCTCAAAATGCTTCGTGATATGCTCCAAAACCCTCAACTACTTTCTCACATCCACATATGACCTAAACCAAAAGTCAAACTCGGCCCCATCGATTCTTTCTATCCGGCGCCACCGAGTTTCAAATGTCATAGCCACTGCCACAAACCCTAGGCAAATCGGTCTCACCGACAGGGATCTCGGTCTCACCGAGATGGGATTGCAAACTCTCTGTTGCCTATTGCAATACTTTCGTCTCACCGAAACTTGTGATCGGTCCCACCGAAACTGCAATGTAAACTCTCTGGTTCCCTTTTGTAACATTTCGATCTCATCGAAATGAGCGATCGGTCCCACCGAGTTTACCTGACCAACTCTCTGGTTAGCTTATTACCAAAATCGGTTTCACCGAGTTTGTGTAATCGGTCTCATCGAGATTACATTATGCCCTAACCCTAATCATATCGGTCCTACCGAGTTGCATGTCGGTCCCACCAAAACCCTAACGGTCACTAGCTTTGCTGAATTGGTCCGACCGAGTTTAACCATTCGGTCCCACCAAGTTTGGAAAGTTATGTGTAACGGTTAGATTTTGTGTGGAGGCTATATATACCCCTCCACCTCCTCTTCATTCATGGAGAGAGCCATCAGAACAAACCTACACTTCCAACCTATATTTTCTGAGAGAGAACCACCTACACTTGTGTTGAGACCAAGATATTCCATTCCTACCATAGGAATCTTGATCTCTAGCCTTCCCAAGTTGCTTTCCACTCAAATCTTCTTTCCACCAAATCCATATCCTGTGAGAGAGAGTTGAGTGTTGGGGAGACTATCATTTGAAGCACAAGAGCAAGGAGTTCATCATCAACACACCATTTGTTACTTCTTGGAGAGTGGTATCTCCTATATTGGCTAGGTGTCACTCGGGAGCCTCCGACAAGATTGTGGAGTTCAACCAAGGAGTTTGCAAGGGCAAGGGGATCGCCTACTTCGTGACGATCTACCGCTAGTGAGGCAAGTCCTGCGTGGGCGATGTCCATGGTGGGATAGACAAGGTTGCTTCTTCGTGGACCCTTCGTGGGTGGAGCCCTCCGTGGACTCGCGCAACCGTTACCCTTCGTGGGTTGAAGTCTCCATCAACATGGATGTACGATAGCACCACCTGTCGGAACCACAACAAAAACATCCGTGTCTCCAATTGCGTTTGAGTCTTCCAAACCCTTCTCTTTACATTCTTGCAAGTTGCATGCTTTACTTTCCGTTGCTCATATACTCTTTGCATGCTTGCTTGATATGTATTGTGTTTGTTAAACTTGTGCCAAAAATCCACTTCAACCTAAAGAATTTTAAAAGTGCAACTTTTAGCACCTGGTGTCTAATCACCCCCCTCTAGACACCTCTTGTTGATCCTTTCAGGGTCCTGAGCTGTTAGTCTTGGCACGATGGTAATGCGGACACAGTAGTTACCCATATTCGGTCCCTCTCAAAAAGGTAATGCCCTACGTCATGCTTTGGTTGTATTGATTTTTAGTGGTACAGAGTGCAGCTGTCTACCATAAGATCGTGTGTGTATGAGTTGTCGTCTACGACCCTCAGCCTCGGTTTATATAGATACTGGGGTTGTCTAGGATTAACATAGGTCAGTTATATCTAAAAGCAAACATGGCAAAAATAACCTCTAAACCTTGGAGTATGTGCCAAGTATTCAGAATCTTCCATCTTGGCTCTCATGGGCTCGACGAGCGAGGCCTGCTTGGTCAATAATATCGGGGGCCCCTCGGTTGGCCTAGCACCTAGTCCAGGACACCATCAGTAGCCCCTGAACTGGTTTTCAAGTCGAGGACACTTCTCGATTCCTTCGAGTTGTTCTTCATCTTCGGTCTTTGGTCTTACTAGCAAAAAGACCCGTGCGTTGCAACGGGAGAAAAATATATTCTCTCATATCTATGGCTGGGTCAATTAGACAAACTGTGTGTGGCCGGTTGACAGGTCATGAGATCGAACCCTCTCATTGGCAATTTTATTTTTCTGCCAGTTCTCCGGACCTGAGCCACAGTGCACCGCCGGGTGGGCTTCCTCCATTGGGCCGAAATGGGTGGTAAGTAACAAAACCAAATAGCATAAGTGAAATTAATTGAAGCGGGATCAAATGGAGCGGGACAAAACAAAGAATATCACCTCCCTTTAATAATAGGTATAGATAAGCTGGTTCACCAAGTTCTCATACGCCTTTCCAAAGCGATCAAGTCTTGGCCGAGGAGCCCTGTACCTCGGGCATCGAGGATCTTACTCAAAGTTTTATTCCGAAGCCTCTTTAAGAGAACCATTTTTACGGAGACGTGGCCGCCTCCAAAGACGGCGTGCTTGAACGCCAGCAGAGCGGCGCAGTCTGTCTCGTTGTTGCCGCCGCCGGCCGAGCAAGCCTCGGCCTACTGCAGTAGGATGAATAGAGCCAGTACGAGGTGGGGCCGCCGGCCTAGGACAAGCTGCATAGAGGATGCCTTTTTTCTAGCGGAATTTTGAGAGAAAATAGTAGACAGAAGGAGGCGCACCAAGTTTGCCACGGAATGTTGCCTAGAGAAGACTCCTTGAGTGTCATTGTCACTGCGATGAACCGGTCCTATGTAGATGAAACGAACGCTGGTGCCGTAGGTGGTGTTGAATTTGTCTCATGCTTCGGCCATCCGATACCCCGCATCGGTCGGCGTGTAGGCCCACCTAATTTGACTAGTTAGGAAGTGTGGCTTGCCGCACCCGGCAGCACCGCTGCCAGGTACAGTCATGTCCAGTACAGTAATACAAAAATTTGAGCATTCTAAATATATAAAAAAAGCAAAAACATGATATTGGTTCAGTGCAGTGCCATACGCTAAATCATTATCTATGAACTGACCCCCAAAAAATTTAGACAACTAAGATGCCTCTATTTTTATGGATCTCCAAACCTATCAATTCGTCGTCTCATTCTAATATCTCTCAACATTGGTAAGTAATGATAACCCACAAGTATAGAGGATCGCAACAATTTTCGAGGGTAGAGTATTTAACCCAAATTTATTGATTCAACACAAGGGGAGCCAAAGAATATTCTCGAGTATTGGCAGTTGAGTTGTCAATTCAACCACACCTGAAAGACTTAATATCTGCAACAAAGTATTTAGTAGCAAAGTAGTATGGATGTAACGACAACAATGGCAAAAGTAACAGTAACCATTTTTAGTGATTGTAACAGTAGTAGCAACGAAAGTAACTTAGCAAAGATCAATATGTGAAAAGCTCGTAGGCAATGGATCGACAATGATAATTGTGTTGGATGATATTCATCGTGTAGCAATCATAACCTTGGGTGACACAGAACTAGCTTCAATTCATCAATATAATGTAGGCATGTATTCCGTATATAGTCATACGTGCTTATGAAAAAGAACTTGCATGCCATATTTTGTCCTACCCTCCCGTGGCAGCAGGGTCCTAATGGAAACTAAGGGATATTAAGGCCTCTTTTTAATAGAGAACTGGAACAAAGCATTAGCACTTAGTGAATATATGAACTCCTCAAACGACGGTAATCACCGGAAAGAATCCCAATTATTGTCACCGTGGGGTATGCGGATCATGACTCATAATAGGTGTCTACAACTTGCAAGATAGGATCAAGAACACAAATATATTCGTGAAAACATAATAGGTTCATATCTGAATTCATGACACTCAGGCCCTAGTAACAAGCATTAAGCATAGCAAAGTCATAGCAACATCAATCTCAGAACATAGCGGATACTAGGGATCAAACCCTAACAAAACTAACTCGATTACATGATAAATATCATCCAACCCATCACCGTCCAGCAAGCCTTCGATGGAATTGCTCACGCACAGGGAAGGAAATATGTCCTAGAGGCAATAATAAAGTTGTTATTTTATATTTCCTTATATCATGATAAATGTTTATTTTACATGCTAGAATTGTATTAACCGGAAACTTGATACATGTGTGGATACATAGACAGAACACAGTGTCCCTAGTAAGCCTCTACTAGACTAGCTCGTTAATCAAAGAAGGTTAAGTTTCCTAACCATATACATGAGTTGTCATTTGATGAATGTTCACATCATTAGTAGAATGATGTGATGGACAAGACCCATCCGTTAGCTTAGCATAATGATCGTTAAAGTTTTATCGATATTGCTTTCTTCATGTCATATACATATTCCTTTGACTATGAGATTATCCAACTCCCGGATATCGGAGGAATACCTTGTGTGCTATCAAACGTCACAACGTAACTGGGTGATTATAAAGATGCTCTACAGGTATCTCCGAAGGTGTTTGTTGGGTTGGCATAGATCGAGATTAGGATTTGTCACTCCGAGTATCAGAGAGAGATATCTAGGCCCTCTCGGCAATGCACATCATAATAAGCCTTGCAAGCAATGTGACTAATGAGTTAGTTGCGGGATGATGCAATACAGAACAAGTAAAGAGACTTTCCGGTAAAGAGATTCAACTAGGTATGAAGATACTGACGATCGAATCTCGGGCAAGTAACATACCGATGATAAAGGGAATAACGCATGTTGTCATTATGGTACGACCGTTAAAGATCTTTGTAGAATATATGGGAAACAATACGAACATCCAGGTTCCATTGTGGTTATTGACTGGAGAGATGTCTCGGTCATGTCTACATAGTTCTCGAACCCGTAGGGTCCGCACGCTTAACGTTCTATGACGATTTTGTATTATATGAGTTATGTGATTTGGTGACCGAATGTTATTCGGAGTCCCGGATGAGATCATGGACATAACGAGGAGTCTCGAAATGATCGAGAGGTAAAGATTCATGTATAGGACTATAGTATTCAGACATCGGAAAGTGTTCCGAGGGTACCGGATACGTATCGGGTCACCGGAAGGGGTTCCGGGCACCCCCGCCCCCCCCCCGGCAAAAATATGGGCCATATTGGGCCAAGGGCGGGACATACCAGCCCCTAGTGGGCTGGTGTGCCCCATATAGGCCGAATAGGAGGAGAAGGAAGGAGGGGAACAGAGAAAGGAAAGGGAAGGA
>NC_041380.1:263855197-263904017 GCF_002162155.2 Triticum dicoccoides
CCCCTCCGACACTTATGGAAGGGGGGAGGCCGACTTGTCGGAGGTGCCCAAGTAGAATTACTCCTGCTTGGGGCGCCCCTTGCTTTCCCTCTCCCTCTCCCACCTATATATATAGAGTAATACTATTTTAATTTCAGAATTAGAATAACTATTTGGATCACGGGCGCCCTACACTATTTCCACCTATATATGCGTCTAGCGGATCCTCCCGAACTCCCGAAGTGTCAGCGACAAATAAAAAATCAGGACCCACCGGTCCACCACCTTCCCCGATCCCTCCACCAACCATACAACCTCCCCGATCCAACGACCGGACCGCCGCCTACTCTCGATACCCACACGCCGCCGCCGGCAGTGGATCCGATGCGTCGCCGCCTGCCCTAGATCCCCACGCGCCGCCGCCGGCCCTGGCAACCTCTCACGCGCCTCCATCACTGCTGCCGCTCATCCTCCCCATGCCCGACCAACCACCGGCGCAGCCCCGCGCGCTCCGCCGCGGATCCAACTGCCTCCGCCCACCTGCACCCCGCGCACGGCGCCGCAGATTCCACCACCGCCTGATTGCCTTGTCCCGCCAGCAAACTCCGTCGGACTGCTCCCGAGCTCTGCCGCCCTTCTCCACATGACCCGCCGGCCCCCTGCACCAGCGCCCCTGATCCCCGAAGCCACCGCCCAGGAGCATTGTGCCATTGGCAACGTTTGTAGTACAACACACCATGCTCCTCAACTCTGGCCTCTGCACCTCCTGGCTTGGCATCCCTCCCGCGTGAACTTCTCTGGCGCCTCTGACCGACCTTCCCGTCGTCTCATCCTTGAACCTGTGAACCACTGTTTCCGGATCAACTCTACTCCTTCAAGCGACAGGTAACTCTCATGTTTGTTTCTACAATATTGTTTGCAATTCAATATTGTTCGTATGGATGCCTCTCTGCTGTTCAACTTAGTATTTTTTTAAAAGAACCATGAACGATTGGGTCTGTATCTGCATAAAGAGAATCCTTTCTGAGTTTTGATTCGATGATTCATTCATATATTGTTATAAAGAATTAACCATGTGATGAACTAAGATTTACGTGCTAATAAGTGTGTTCATGCACTGGTGTGTGCGTGCGCCCAAGGATCTTTCTGAACTTCTTTTGTCTACAAACAGATTCAGCAATCACAAATCCTAATATGCAGTTGATCTTGTGTGTGTATTTTGTCCTTCAGAGCAGTTTTCTTTTGGTGTTCATGACACCTATTCCCATATTCATCTAACTAGCTAAGTTGTTTGATTAGACTGATGAATAACTAAATCGACAAATCAACCAACAATTCTAGAGCTGCAATGCGCCAACAATCATATCCATTAATCAGGAAGGTTGATGCTTCATTTATACAGGGGACTTGTTAACTGAACTTAAATGTTGACTGATTGAATTGCAGGGACCGTGGAGCCAGCACTATGGCATCACAAAAAATGGAAATAGTGCAGGCATGTGTTTCTGAGGATTCGGCAAATTTCATGTAAAAGTTAAATTTTGAGACGTTTAGAGGATAGTACGATGCGCTCCAGCTACGGGCTCATCGCAAGTGGAAGGCAGCGCCATCCATAGGGAGGGACAGCGCCGGGGAGAGCAGCACGGCGACAGTCACGAAGGCCAGAACGTGCAGGAGACGCTCCGGCAAGAGGTCATGCTCGCCGTCGGCCTCCTCCACATCTTCGTCCACGAATGTTTCCTGCAGGGCTGCGACGTGTCCGTGTACCTCAAGGGCAGCGGCATGGAGCAGGCCATGGGACCCAACACCACGATGTAGGCGCGGGCACTACAGCTCGTGGAGGACATCCACGCCAAGGTGCATGCGACCTATGACGCCACCATGTCGTGCGCTAACATCTCAGCGCTCGCCACCCGCGACGCCGTCATGCTCTAAGGCGGGCCCAACTACCTCAGCCGCAGGTTCATCTTCTTGCAGGCTTGTACTTTCACTCCCTCGGCAGCACCAAGATGTTCACTCCCTCAGCAGCCCAGGTCCCACTGCTTGAGCGCCCCGACAAGGCCCAGGTTCATCTTCTTGCAGGCTCATACTTTCGATTCCATACTGTCCGTATTTTGCACCCAATTTATTCAGAGATATGGTCAATGATGACTGCCATGCTATGCAACTGAAAGTTAGGCAAGGCAAAAATTGTACTATGAAACACACTCACGCGGGTAAGATGCCTAACAGAAGCGAAAAATATCATAGATGAGAAAAACATTCTCTATCTTTGGCAAGATTTAGCTGTGCTAGGTCCGAACTTGTTTGTATTTGCATATAAAACTTAATGTGAATTTGTTCTTCTACTAAAGCAGAATGGACGACAACATTATGTGAAAACTTATGGAAAAATGCAATGATGGTGATGAACTACACTTTTATGATGTATTGTGAAAAATGGTTTGATAGTGATGGATGAATGAATGAAAATTGATTTTGTTTGTGGTTGCTGCATCTGGGAGTCGAAAGGCGCCGGTTCTTTGTGCCAGATCCTTGACCGAAAACTGACTAGGTGTGTTCATGCTAGTTCATGCCCTGTTTCTTCTTATTCTATGTTCTAATTTTGGTTTAAAAAGTATGTGCATGTTGACGAGAGACAATATGTATGAAGAAGTTCATGTATTACTACACACAAAAAAGATTGCATACCTCTTTTTCTCTCTCTCCCATGTGCGCGCACAAGTGTGTTTAAGCACTACATACAGATCCATCAAAAAAAGATTGCACTTCTAAATTATTATTCTTATTTTAGCTAAATGAAAAAGACCAGTCGTTCACCTTTATTTTGTTTTGGAGCATGTTTGTTTATTTTGCGTGGGGGTCTGTTTGCTGCTGGAGCTAAATGAAAAAGACCAGTTTTTCCCCTTTATTTTCGTTGGGTACTCCTTCAATTCGACATCATCTTGTGCCATGTAGTCTACTGAAGGTGCAGCAACATCAACATTTCTTCTCGCGGCTATTTTTCCCCTGAGTTTTTCTACTACAGACAACCATCGAGCACTTTAGAGAAGTCATCAAAAACAAATTTCGCCCGTTCCTACAAAAATCTGGAAGCTCAATTAAGATTGCGTGGATACAAACATATGATCTTCTTGGTTACTAAAAAGAAACAAAATCAAGAAGTCCAAATTGAAAAAACCAACAAGTTAAATTGCAAAAAAAGAGAATAGTTAAATGTATATGAAAAACTCAGATGTTCCTCGTTACTAAATAATAAACCAAGAAGTTCAATTTCAAAAAATGAGGCAGTTCAATATTTATTACAAAAAACTCTAATTTTCCTGTTGCTACCGAATAAACCAAGAAGCTTAGTAACCAAGAAGTTGTACGATGTTTATTACAAAACTAGAATTTTTTTCCCGTTAGAAATGAATAACATCAAGAAGTCCAAAGCAAAAAACCAAGAAGTTCAATTTTAAAAAATAGAATATTTAAATGTATACGAAGAACCCAGATTTTCCTCGTTAGTAAATAATAAACCAAAAAGTTCAATTTCAAAAAAGGAGTGGTTTGATATTTATTACAAAAACTCAAACTTTTCTCGTTAGTAACGAATAAACAATGAAGTTTGGTTTGAAATAACGAAGAAGTTCGACATTTAGTAAAAAAACTCTAGGTTCAAAATTTGAAAAGAAGAGTGCGCTTTGACGTTTATAAAAATTCAATTTTTTTCGTTGCTAAAGGGTAGCATAGTTTTGGGCATTTGAAGATTTTTTTTTGGAGCAACTTGATTTCAAAATGAAAATCGAGAATTTCAAATTAAAAAAAAGGAGTAGTTTGATGTATACAAAAAAACCAAAATTTCAAAGTTTCTTTGCAAAATTAAAGTATGAGGTTTAATTTTAAATAATTGTGCGATGTTTACATGAAAATCATTTTTTTAAATTTTCAAAAGAATAAAACTAAGAAGTTCAAATTAAAAAAGCAGAGAAGTTCAGAGATTATAAAAACCTAGGATTTAAATACTCAATTTTGATGAGTGTATTAGGATTTAGGACAAGAAAACCAGAGAGCAGTTCAAAAGTGATAACAATCAGAAGTTCACGTACTACACGGTGTATGTTTCATATGAGAAAAAATGAATAAAAAGACAAATCTAAATTTTTTGTTGCTAGAAGTTAAAGTCCTCGGCCGGAGATTTGTTCAAATAGTATATTATTTGTGTAACACAGATGAATGGGTGAGAAATTACAAACAAAAATACATCACAGAAGTACGACATGAAAACAACGGGAAGTTCAACTATTACACTGAATGAATTTCAGATAAGAATAAAATGAATAAAAACTATAAGCCTAAAAGGTTTGTTGCAAGAAGTTCACGTGCTCCTCTTGGTGCAGTTCGAGATCTCTAGTGCGAGACGTCCAACCTTCAATTACATGTTAAAAATAAGGAAAAACTGATGTTATTTTTTCTATTTTTAATACTACTCTCAAAAGGCAACGAGTTTGTAACGGTTGTCTTGATGAAAAATTTGCTCCTATTCATAAGCTTTCCAACGGTATATTATATGCTACATTTTCATAAATGATTTAAAAGCTTTATGTGTATGATACGTCTCCAACGTATCTATAATTTTTGATTGCTCCATGCTATTTTATCTACTGTTTTGGACTATATTGGGCTTTATTTTCCACTTTTATATTATTTTTGGGACTAACCTATTAACCGGAGGCCCAGCCCAGAATTGTTGTTTTTTGCCTATTTCAGTGTTTCGGAGAAACATAATATCAAACGGAGTCCAAACGGAATGAAACCTTCGGAAACGTGATTTTCTCATCAGATAAGACCCAGGAGACTTGGACCCTCCGTCAAGAAAGCCACGAGGCGGTCACGAGGGTGGAGGGCGCCCCCCCTAAGGCGCGCCCCCTGCCTCGTCGGCCCCTCGAAGCTCCACCGACGTACTTCTTCCTCCTATATATATCCACGTACCCCCAAACGATCGAGGACGGAGCCAAAAACCTAATTCCACCGCCGCAACTTTCTGTATCCACGAGATCCCATCTTGGGGCCTGTTCCGGAGCTCCGCTGGAGGGGGCATCGATCACGGAGGGCTTCTACATCATCATCCAAGCCCCTCCGATGAACTGTGAGTAGTTTACTTCAGACCTACAGGTCCATAGTTAGTAGCTAGATGACTTCTTCTCTCTTTTTGGATCTCAATACAATGTTCTCCCCCACTCTCGTGTAGATCTATTCGATGTAATCTTCTTTTTGCGGTGTGTTTGTTGAGACCGATGAATTGTGGGTTTATGATCAAGTCTATCTATGAATAATATTTGAATCTTCTTTGAATTCTTTTATGTATGATTGGTTATCTTTGCAAGTCTCTTTGAATTATCAGTTTGGTTTGGCCTACTAGATTGGTTGTTCTTGCCATGGGAGAAGTTCTTAGCTTTGGGTTCGATCTTGCGGTGTCCTTTCCCAGTGACAGAAGGGGCAGCAAGGCACGTATTGTATCGTTGCCATCGAGGATAACAAGATGGGGTTTTATCATATTGCATGAAACTATCCCTCTACATCATGTCATCTTGCTTAAGGCGTTACTCTGTTTTTAACTTAATACTCTAGATGCATGCTGGATAGCGGTCGATGAGTGGAGTAATAGTAGTAGATGCAGGAAGGAGTCGGTCTACTTGTCTCGGACGTGATGCCTATATACATGATCATACCTAGATATTCTCATAACTACGCTCAATTCTGTCAATTGCTCAACAGTAATTTGTTCACCCACCATAGAATACTTATGCTCTTGAGAGAAGCCACTAGTGAAACCTATGGCCCCCGGGTCTCTTTCTCATCATATCAATCTCCATCACTTTATTATTGCTTTGCTTTTACTTTGCTTTTACTTTTTTACTTTGCATCTCTATACCAAAAATACCAAAAATATTATTTATCATCTCTATCAGATTTCACTTTCGTAAGTGACCGTGTAGGGATTGACAACCCCTAAGCTCGTTGGTTGCGTTGAGCTATTGTTTTGTGTAGGTACGAGGGACTCGCGCGTAGCCTCCTACTGGATTGATACCTTGGTTCTCAGAAACTAAGGGAAATACTTACGCTACTTTGCTGCATCATCCTCTCCTCTTCGGGGAAATCCAACACAGTGCTCAAGAGGTAGCAAGAAGAATTTCCGGCGCCGTTGCCGGGGAGTCTGCACAAAAGTCAACATACCAAGTACCCATCACAATCCCTATCTCCCGCATTACATTATTTGACATTTGCCTCTCGCTTTCCTCTCCCCCACTTCATCCTTGCCGTTTTATTCGCCCTCTCTCTCTCTATTTGCCTCTTTTTGCCCGTTTGCTTTTTGTTAGCTCGTGTGTTAGTTCGTTTGCTTGTCGTTATGTCAAGTCCTTTACCTTTTGCCTCTATGTCTGAAATTGGGGAAATTATTGTCAATATGGACAATAATATTATCATGAAAAATTTTGATGCTCCTGCTAAAGAACCTACCATCTTTCATACAAAAAAAATCCGTGTTGGTAGTGGTAATATTATTGGAAAAGGAGTTATTCAAGATTTCTTTACTTGTGCCGGTGCTTTACCTTCTATGGGTAGTTCTATCCTTCACAGAACTAGTAGTCTTGCGGACGCTATTGCCATGCTTGTAGTTGAACTTGAAAGACGATTCATGCACATGCATCCTTCCATACAAAGGATTTTTCTGGAATTTTCTAATATTGAGCATTCTTCTGTTAAGCGTGTTGCTACTATCTTTTTGGCTCATGAGTTTAGATTCATAATAAAAGAAGCCAAATAAATCTTTGCGCATTATAGGGTGGACGCTTGCCGTCCTCCCATAGAGGCTATCCTCTTTGATCAAGAAGAAATAATGCGTTTTCAATCTCTAGACTATGTTGCTTTCAATGAAAATCTTAGAAAAAGGGTTCCTACCAATGTTTTAATTGATAGAATTTCTAAACTTAATGATGATTTGGCTATTTGAAATAATGAACTAGGATATTCTCTTGAATATAGGCTCACAAAGTTCTGTCAAAAGAATGCTTATAATGATGAATTGGTTGTGCATTATGAAGGACCAAAGGAGGAACCTATACCTCCCAAGGTTGATCTTGGGGACGTTTGTCCCGTTAAATTTAGCCATTTTGATTATTTTTTCTTGCCTCAAATAAAACTTGATGCCGAACATAGAGAATATGAAATGAGTTTTAATAATCTATCTTACTATCATGGCAATACCTAGATCTATTCTTGCTTGTTATGCCTAGCTAGGGGCGTTAAACGATAGCGCTTGTTGGGAGGCAACCCAATTTTATTTTTATTCCTTGATTTTTGCTCCTGTTTAGTAATAAATAAATTATTTAGACTCTGTTTTGGTTGTGGTTTTTTGTGTTTAATTAGTGTTTGTGCCAAGTAGAACCGTTGGGAAGACTTGAGGAAAGTCTTGTTGAACTTGCTGTAAAAAACAGAAACTTTAGCGCTCACGAGAACTGCTGTCATTTTTATTTGGAAAGTGATATTTAGTTAATTCTTTTTGAAGATGATTAATATATAAATTCCTCACGTCCAGCAATTTATTTTAGAATTTTTGGGGTTCCGGATCTTGCGCTAGCTACATATTACTACAGACTGTTCTATTTTTGACAGATTCTGTTTTTCGTGTGTTGTTTGCTTATTTTGATGAATCTATGGCTAGTAAAATAGTTTATAAACCATAGAGAAGTTGGAATACATTAGGTTTATCACCAATATAAATAAATAATGAGTTCATTAAAGTACCTTGAAGTGGTCTTTTGTTTTCTTTCGCTAACGGAGCTCATGAAATTTTCTACTTTAAGTTTTGTGTTGTGAAGTTTTCAAGTTTTGGGTAAAGATTTGATGGATTATGGAACAAGGAGTGGCAAGAGCCTAAGCTTGGGGATGCCCGTGGCAACTCCAAGATAATCTAAGGACACCTAAAAGCCAAAGCTTGGGGATGCCCCGGAAGGCATCCCCTCTTTCGTCTACTTCTATCGGTAACTTTACTTGGAGCTATATTTTTATTCACCACATGATATGTGTTTTGCTTGGAGCGTCTTTTATGATTTGAGTCTTTGTTTGTTAGTCTACCACAATCATCCTTGCTGTACACACCTTTTGAGAGAGCCATACATGATTTGGAATTTGATAGAATACTCTATGTGCTTCACTTATATCTTTTGAGCTTTATAGTTTTGCTTTAGTGCTTCACTTATATCTTTTAGAGCACGGTGGTGGATTTGTTTTATAGAAACTATTGATCTCTCATGCTTCACTTAGATTATTTTGAGAGTCTTAGTAGCATGGTAATTTTCTTAAAATCCTAATATGCTTGGTATGCAAGATTAATAATAAAACTTTTGTATGAGTGTGTTGAATACTAAGAAAAGTTTGATATTTGATGATTGTTTTGAGATATGGAGGTAATAATATCAAAGCCATGCTAGTTGAGTAGTTGTGAAATTGAGGAATACTTGTGTTGAAGTTTGCAAGTCCCATAGCATGCACGTATGGTAAACGTTATGCAACAAATTTGAAACATGAGGTGTTATTTGATTGTCTTCCTTATGAGTGGCGGTCGGGGACGAGCGATGGTCTTTTCCTACCAATCTATCCCCCTAGGAGCATGCGCATAGTGCCAAGGTTTTTGATGACTTGTAGATTTTTTTCAATAAGTATGTGAGTTCTTTATGACTAATGTTGAGTCCATGGATTATACGCACTCTCACCCTTCCATCCTTGCTAGCCTCTTCGGTACCGTGCATTTCCCTTTCTCACATTGAGAGTTGGCGCAAACTTCGCCGGTGCATCCAAACCCCGTGATATGATACGCTCTTTCACACATAAACCTCCTTATATCTTCCTCAAAACAGCCACCATACATACCTATTATGGCATTTCCATAGCCATTCCGAGATATATTGCCATGCAACTTTCCATCATTCCGTTCATGACACATTCGTCATTGTCATATTGCTTAGCATGATCATGTAGTTGACATAGTATTTGTGGCAAAGCCACCGTTCATAATTCTTTCATACATGTCACTCTTGGTTCATTGCGTATCCCGGCACACCACCGGAGGCATTGATATAGAGTCATCTTTATTCTAGTACCGAGTTGTAATCATTGAGTTGTAAATAAACAGAAGTGTGATGATCATCATTATTAGAGAATTGTCCCAAGTGAGGAATAAAAAAAGAGGCCATAAAAAAGAGAGAAGGCCCAAAAAAAAGAGAAAGGCCATAAAAAAAGAAAAGGCCCAAAAAATGAGGGAAAAAGAGAGAAGGGACAATGTTACTATCCTTTTACCACACTTGTGCTTCAAAGTAGAACCATGATCTTCATAGTAGAGAGTCTCTCATGTTATCACTTTCATATACTAGTGGGAATTTTTGATTATAGAACTTGGCTTGTATATTCCAACAATGGGCCTCCTCAAGTGCCCTAGGTCTTTGTGAGCAAGCAAGTTGGATGCACACCCACTAGTTTCTTTTGTTGAGCTTTCATACATTTATAGCTCTAGTGCATCTGTTGCATGGCAATCCCTACTCATTGCATTAACATCAATCGGTGGGCATCTCCATAGCCCATTGATTAGCCTCGTTGATGTGAGACTTTCTCCTTTTTTGTCTTCTCCACATAACCCCCCTCATTATAGTCTGTTCCACCCATAGTGCTATGTCCATGGCTCGCGCTCATATATTGCGTGAAAGTTTATAGGTTTGAGATTACTAAAGTATGAAACAATTGCTTGGCTTGTCATCGGGGTTGTGCATGATGAGAGCATTCTTGTGTGACGAAAATGAAACATGACTAAACTATATGATTTTGTAGGGATGAACTTTCTTTGGCCATGTTATTTTGAGAAGACATAATTGCTTAGTTAGTATGCTTGAAGTATTATCATTTTTATGTCAATATGAACTTTTGTATTGAATCTTTCGGATCTGAATATTCATACCACAATTAAGAAGAATTACCTTAAAATTATGCCAAGTAGCACTCCGCATCAAAAATTCTCTTTTTATCATTTACCTGCTCGAGGACGAGCGGGAATTAAGCTTGGGGATGCTTGATAAGTCTCCAACGTATCTATAATTTTTTATTGCTCCATGCTATATTATCTACTGTTTTGGACTATATTGGGCTTTATTTTCCACTTTTATATTATTTTCGGGACTAACTTATTAACCGGAGGCCCAACCCAGAATTGCTGTTTTTGCCTATTTTAGTGTTTCGGAGAAACAGAATATCAAACGGAGTCCAAACGGAATGAAACCTTCGGAAACGTGATTTTCTCATCAGATAAGACCCAGGAGACTTGGACCCTCCGTCAAGAAAGCCACGAGGCGGTCACGAGGGTGGAGGGCGCCCCCCCCTAGGGCGCGCCCCCCTGCCTTGTGGTCCCCTCGAAGCTCCACCGACATACTTCTTCCTCCTATATATATCCACATACCCCCAAATGATCGGGGACGGAGCCAAAAACCTAATTCCACCGCTGCAACTTTTTGTATCCACGAGATCCCATCTTGGGGCCTGTTCCAGAGCTCCGCCGGAGGGGGCATCGATCACGGAGGGCTTCTACATCATCATCCAAGCCCCTCCGATGAAGTGTCAGTAGTTTACTTCAGACCTACGGGTCCATAGTTAGTAGCTAGATGGCTTCTTCTCTCTTTTTGGATCTTGATACAATGTTCTCCCCCTCTCTCGTGTAGATCTTTTCGATGTAATCTTCTTTTTGCGGTGTGTTTGTTGAGACCGATGAATTGTGGGTTTATGATCAAGTCTATCTATGAATAATATTTGAATCTTCTCTGAATTCTTTTATGTATGATTGGTTATCTTTGCAAGTCTCTTCGAATTATCAGTTTGGTTTGGCCTACTAGATTGGTTGTTCTTGCCATGGGAGAAGTGCTTAGCTTTGGGTTCGATCTTGCGGTGTCCTTTCCCAGTGACAGAAGGGGCAGCAAGGCACGTATTGTATCATTGCCATCGAGGATCACAAGATGGGGTTTTTATCATATTGCATGAAACCATCCCTCTACATCATGTCATCTTGCTTAAGGCGTTACTCTGTTTTTAACTTAATACTCTAGATGCATGCTGGATAGCGGTCGATGAGTGGAGTAATAGTAGTAGATGCAGGAAGGAGTTGGTCTACTTGTCTCGGACGTGATGCCTATATACATGATCATACCTAGATATTCTCATAACTATGCTTAATTCTATCAATTGCTCAACAGTAATTTTTTCACCCACCGTAGAATACTTATACTCTTGAGAGAAGCCACTAGTGAAACCTATGGCCCCCGGGTCTCTTTCTCATCATATCAATCTCCATCACTTAATTATTGCTTTGCTTTTACTTTGCTTTTACTTTTTACTTTGCATATCTATACCAAAAATACCAAAAATATTATTTATCATCTCTATCAGATTTCACTTTCGTAAGTGACCGTGAAGGGATTGACAACCCCTAAGCGCGTTGGTTGTGTTGAGCTATTGTTTTTGTGTAGGTACGAGGGACTCGCACGTAGCCTCCTACTGGATTGATACCTTGGTTCTCAAAAACTGAGGGAAATACTTACGCTACTTTGCTGCATCATCCTCTCCTCCTCAGGGAAATCCAACGCAGTGCTCAAGAGGTAGCAGTGTACTGTTAAAAACACATTTTTACGCATTCAAAAAAATATTTTGAACCGTCGCAAGTATGAAAAAATGATCAACACGAAAAAGTTACGTGTTTTCAACAGGTTTCCATTGGTATACCATTTGTTCAATTCCGGTAAATTGTTGGGGAGTTACGGGCAAAAATAGCACGTCAAAAATAGAGTGAAGTTCAAACAACATGCCCTAGAAGTTTAACTACTTCACGTAGTGCATTTCCTTTCGCAATGAAGGCATAAATCATGATCTTGCCATTTTCTAAATTACTTGAAAACGACAAGAATATCATTTGAGTAAGTTCAAGCCTCGGGTGGAGAAAGTTAAAAAATATTATTGTGAGAGAGGTTTGTACAAAAAGAATATCATTTGTGTAACACTGATGAATGGATGAGAAAATTACAAACGAAAATATGTCACATAAGTTCAATGTTAAAACAGCAGGAAGTTCAACTACTACAATGAATGAATTTTAGACGAATGGATGAAAAAATTGCGAACGAAAATACGTCACATAAGTTGAATGTGAAAACAACATGAAGTTCAACTACTACACTGAATGAATTTCAGATGAATGGATGAGAAAATTAGTATACAAACATAATTATCGTCAAAGAAAACATTATCCACATTTCCAAAAGAAATTAGAGGTTCAAATTTCACAAACATAGAGGTTCGATGTTTATTACAGAACCAAGAAAGTCAAATTAAAAATACAAAGAAGTTCAACTTTTTAATTAAAATGGGTTATATAAAAACCTAGAGGTTCAAATTTAAATAACTGAGAAGTTCAATATTTAGTATAAACCAAGATGATCAAGTTTAAAAACAAAAATCTAAATAAAAACTAGAAGTTCAAATTTTAATAATGGAGTCATTCGATGTTTATTACAAACATTGAGTGGTTCGATATTTATTACAAAACTTTTTGTGGTTTTTTAAAAGATCCTAGAAGTTCAAAATTAAAATTGAGTAGTTCAATGTTTATTACAAAAGTAGAATTTTTTCTGTTACAAATGATTAACACCAGGAAGTCCAAATTAAAAAAAACCAAGAAGTTCAATTAAAAAAATAGAGTAGTTGAATGTATATGAAAAAGTCAAATTTTCCTCGTTACTAAATAATAAATCAAGAAGTTCAATTTCAAAAAACGGAGCAGTTCTATATTTATTACAAAAACTTGAATTTTTTTCATTACTAACGAATAAACCAAGAAGTTCAGTTCGAAATAACGGAGAATTTAGACATTTACTAAAAAAACTCCAATTTTTGCCATTTCTAAAAATACACAAAGAGGTTCAAAAATTAAAGGATTAGAGTCGTTTGATGTCTATAAAAATTCAGATTTTTTTCATTGCTAAAGGGGTAGTCATTCTACATATGGAAGGAGCGCATTTGCAACAACTTTCCAACGGCATATTATTTGCCTCATTTCGACAAACGGTTTAGAAATGGGAACGGAAATATGATTCACATTTCTTGTATGAAGAAAAAATTATTTTCAAAACTGCTCTTAAACTGCTTAGATTTGCCAAAAAATTTAACTTGGGTCATAATACTCCTGTCCCTAGCTTTCCAAAGCTATATTACAAGCCCCATTTGGGCAATGTTGACGAAAGTGCAACCTTGTACTGAAGGAAATTCAACTACTACTGCTGGGACAGGTGAGGTGAAAACAACGAAAAGTTCAAGTACTGCAAGGAATGCATTTCAGGTGAGAATAAAAGTATAGAGAAATAAAAGCTTAAAAGGTTTGTTGACAGAAGTTCAAGTGCTCTGTCCGAGGAAGTTCAAAAATTCTTGCGAGAGAGGTTCACCTTGTATTTCCATGTTCGAAAACACACAAAAAAAATTGTTTTTTTATCATTAAAATAATTCTCTCAATCCACGAAGAAGTTCAATAATTATTTGGGAGCAATTTAATTTCAAAAAGAAAATAAAAATTCAAATTAAAAAATGGAAAAAGTTCATGTACTACATGGTGTGTGTTTAATATGAGAAAAAAGAATTAAAAGGCATGGTCCAATTTTTGTTTTTGTTATAAGTTCAAGTCCTCGGTCGAAGAAAGTTAAAAAAATTATTGTGAGAGAGTTTTGTACAAAAGAAATATTATTTGTGTAACATTGACCAATGGATGAGAAAATTACAAACCAAAATACGTCATAGAAGTTCAACGTGAAAACAGCAGGAAGTTCAACTACTACACTGAATGAATTTCAGATGAAAAACTTTTAAAATCATCGCGAGTATGAAAAAAATGATCAACACGAGAAAGTTGTGTGCTTACAACAGCTTTCCACCGGTATATCACTTGCTCAATTTTGGTGAGTGGACGGAGAGCTACGAGTAGTGGATGGAGAGATACGAGCAAAAAATCACATGAAAACAGAGTGAAGTTCAGGTACACGTGCCGAGAAGTTTAGGTTCTTCACGCGGTGCATTTTCGAAGAATCTGTTTCGTGATAAAGGCAGAACGAATGATCTCGCCGTTTTCGAAATTACATGAAAACGGCTAGAAATCAGAGAAAACCATCAACATGAAAAAGTTTCGCATTTTTCATAGCTTTTCAGCGGTATATTATTTGCCTCATTCCGATAAAGTTTGTAGAAATTACGGGGAAATACATTTTTAGCCATTTTCAAAATTGACTTAAAACCGTAAGGAGAAACAATATATACAAAAAAGTTTCGCATTTGTTCAAACTTTCCAACGCCGTATCATTTGCTGCATTCGGATGTACGATTAAAGAATTAGCTCGAAAATACGAACTCGGTGGAACTTCTATCGTTTTCTAAATTACTTTTAAACCGTCCAAAATTAGAAAAAACTTTTAACATGAAAAAGTAGCACATTTTCATAAGATTTACAACACCATATTATTTGCCTCAATTGGTTTAGCCGTTTAGAAATGACATCGAAAATACGAACTCAGGTGTTTCGTTTGCGAAATTCAACGATTTTCCAAATTACTTTTTATCCATAGGGAATTAGAGAGAACTTTCAACATGTGGAAGGAGCGGTTTTGCAGCAGCTTTCCAACGCCATATTATTTGCCTCATTCCGATAAATGGTTTAAAAATGCAATCGAAAATACGATTCACATTTTTTGTATGAGGAAAAACGGTTTTCAAAACTGCTCTTAAACCACTTACATTTTGCCAAAAAATTAACTTGGGTCATGATACTGATGTCCATAGCTTTCCAACATTATACCGCAAGCCTCGTTTGGTGAATGTCGGTGGATGATCAACCTAGCACTGGGAGAAGTTCAGGTCGAACAACTCAGGCAGTAAAATTGCAAAAAACGCAATTTCATCACGAGTCAAGAGCAAAATCCGCCAATGAGCAAGATTCCTATTTAAAACCAGTATTTAGTTGATAAAAACATTCCTAGATTACACTAACATCATATAGAACACGACTAAACAGAATAATTCATGGGGGAAGCCACGGTTGCGAAGATAGCCCGAAGGCAGGGTTTGTACAGAGAGAAGTCCAGGCGCGTTACTCAGGCAGTTCAGGATGTGATCAGAATATTATTCTGATCCCGTGAATTATTAGCCTTGAATATATATATGTCCGGACAGTCTTTCTCGCGTACCATGTCTTGGGTAGGGCTAATTTAGCATCTATTCAAGATTGAAACCGGATCCTCTGGTCCGTGGGGGCGGTTTACCCTTACGACGCTGACCATTATTCTGCGCATTGGTGTTAGCCACAAAGTCAAAACTATTATCAGCTTTGCGCTTACCGTTGCCTCCCTGGTTCGCTGAGTTATGCTGTTGCCCCTTGGTGTTGCTACTCTTCTTTCCCTTTCCCGGCTTTTCGTCATCAGACTCGGGGTCCTTGGTACCATCAGAGTCAGCATACTTAACCAGAGCCGCCATAAGTGTCCCCATGTCGTTGTAGTGGTGTTTGAGCCGCCCTAATTTCTGCTTTAAGGGCGTGAAACGACAATTGTTCTCCAACACCAACATTGCTGAGTCAGCATTGATGCGATCCAACGAGTGCATGATTGTTGAGACCCGGTGCACCCAATGGGTTGTCGACTCACCTTCTTCTTGGATACAGGAGGCTAAATCCACAATTGACATGGGTTGCTTACATGTATCCTTGAAATTCTGGATGAATCGGGCTTTTAACTCGGCCCATGACCCGATGGAATTGGCACGGAGCCCCTTCAACCAAGTGCGGGCCGTTCCCTCCAACATCAGGGGGAAATATTTAGCACACGCAGCATTGCTGACATCTAGCAATTCCATGGCCGTCTCATAAGTCTCAACCCACGCCTCGGGAGGTAAATCGGCTGTATAGTTAGGCACCTTGCGAGGACCCATGAAATCCTTGGGCAGACGCTCATTACGTAGAGCCGACACTAAACATGGCACACCCCAATTCCTGAAGGTTACACCTGGCTCCACAGAAGTAGTTGGACAAACCGGAGTAGGTTGACGGGCCACATACTGTGCCGCCAGCTCGGCCTCTCGACGTGCCCTACCTTGATCCATTATGTTCTGAGCATCAGCGCCACCGCCTACCGGGTCATGTCCATGAGGCGTGTTATGGTTCCGCCCACTGCTTGACATAGCCAGTTTATCGATATGCCTGCTGTAACTCCGGCTCGGGTGAGGGGTGGAATGAATCATGTCACGACTGTAAGAATAAGCCTGCTACTGAACCAGTGCTGTCTGAAGGAGCTCTCTAGCCCTTCGTGTTTCAACCGCCGTCGGCGACTCGCCTTCAACCGGGAGAGCCGCTAATCATGACGCCGCAGCGATCATGTTATCCAAAGGGTTAGAGTAATGACCCGGTGGCGTTGGCGCATGCTGTGGCGGGTTATTGTTTTGACGAGGCAGGTCCGTCGTGCGCGGCTAAACCGGCATACCCGTCCCAGGTGCTTCGACCCGCTTTACCACTGCCGGGGTTACTAGTTCCTGCTCCTGGCGTGTTAAAGAGATTTCTTGCCTCGTAAACTGAGGGCAGACGAGTCTGATGCCTCCTCCTCATGACTTCGTTTGAAGCATTCTGATCTAGCATGAGTCGGTAAGACTCCGACTGAATCCTTTGTGCCTGATCATCCAAAGCTGCCCGCTCCTCG
Organism: Triticum dicoccoides; assembly: GCF_002162155.2. Classification (NCBI taxonomy): domain Eukaryota; kingdom Viridiplantae; phylum Streptophyta; class Magnoliopsida; order Poales; family Poaceae; genus Triticum; species Triticum dicoccoides. The sequence continues at coordinate 263,871,970 of NC_041380.1, forward strand.
GCCATCCTGGCGTTTTCTGTGTTTAGCTCCTCCTTGGCCTGTGATATCTCATCACGTAATTTTGCGACTGCCGCATTATGTTGATCCTGATCCACCGGGTTAACCAATGTTGTTAACAGAGCTGTCAGCTTATCCAGCAAGTCAGTTAAGACCTGAGCCGGTGGGCGCACTGGGCCTCCTGCCCCGATAGCCGTTGTCGCTGCTGACCCGGAGATCAGCTCTGTTACAGTCGACGAGTGCTGCACGGGCTGTGTACCGGCCATGAAGATTGCAACCCGGTTCAGTGGCTCGCAGGGGTCTGTAATACTGTCGCCATCGGAACAGTCCCCAAGCCGGCCGTCTTGCAGTTGATACAATGACTCGGTCTCACTGGTGGATGACTCACCATCAGAATAAATGATGGTCTCTTCACCAAATGCCGATCTATCCTCAAATTCCGCTCCATGGATAAACCCAAGGAAGGCACGATTCATGGCGGGCCGAACCCAGGCAGGTCTCGCACACTGAGCCGTCTCGATGATGTCGGTGCAGATGTACGGCTCAGGGCTCGGTTCGCCGATCTTGCCGATGAAGACGTGAATTCCACCGAAGGGGACCCGGTACCCGTACTCAATTGAGCCGTCCTCGGGGCCCCAGCCTACGTCATTGATGTAGAGCTTGTTGCGACGACTCTTGGTCATCTGGCCCATGGCGTATCCCTTGATCCCTTCGAAGTTGCCCTCTAAGAACTTGAAACCATCATGCGATAGCCCCACGGTGGGCGCCAACTGTCGTGGAATTGTCACGGCAGATGTCCTAGTGTGAGGACTTAGTTGTGGAGCCATCGCAACGAGATTAGCTTAAAGGGGTTAATCAGGAAAAAGGACGCGGAGAGTTTATACTGGTTTGGCCCCTTGCGGTGAAGGTAAAAGCCTAATCTAGTTGGAGGTGGTATTGCTAGGGTTTTGATGACCAGGGAGCGAATATGCTTAACCTGTCTCTCGATCTGTTATTTCCTGCCCTAAGCCGCCACTGGGTCGTCCCCTTATATACACGGGTTGACGCCCTGCGGCCTACAGAGTCCCGGCCGGCTCATACAATGTATCCGGCTCGGTGACCTTTCTTACATGCCTTACAATACAAGTGTATATACATGGCGGTTTATATCCATGGGCCTTAAGCCGCCTTCGGGTTTGGGCCCTCTACTAAGCCTATCTATGAACCACCATTGTTAGTATGCTCTTGGGCTTCATTGAGATGAACCGCCATAGGGATGACCTGGCCCCTCCTGAGCGGGTCATACCTGATAGTCATATCCCCAACAATAGGTTCTATAAACTGTGCTATGTTGTGTACCAAACCTATTGTATACCTTACCATGAGTTTGGCAAGGGGGTACGATAGTGATCCAGGACTGGATCATTGGACAACGATCAAAGTTATCCTTAGTTACCAAAGAGGACTAAGGAAATATTTCTCGGTTATGGAGGTGATAAAGAGTTCATCGTAAAGAGTTATATTGATGCAAGCTTTGACACTAATCCAGATGACTCCGAGTCTCGATCTGGATACATATTGAAAGTGGGAGCAATTATCTAGAGTAGCTCCATGCAGAGCATTGTAGACATAGAAAATTTACAAAATACATACAGATCTAAATGTGGCAGACCCGTTGACTAAACTTCTCTCACAAGCAAAACATGATCACACCTTAGTACTCTTTGGGTGTTAATCACATAATGATGTGAGCTAGATTATTGACTCTAGTAAACTCTTTGGGTGTTGGTCACATGGCGATGTGAACTATGGGTGTTAATCACATAAAGATGCAAACTATTGGTGTTAAATCACATGGCGATGTGAACTAAATTATTGAATCTAGTGCAAGTGGGATACTGAAGGAAATATGCCCTAGAGGCAATAATAAAGTTGTTATTTTATATTTCCTTATATCATGATAAATGGTTATTATTCATGCTAGAATTGTATTAACCCGAAACTTGATACATGTGTGGATACATAGACAAAACACACTATCCCTAGTAAACCTCTACTAGACTAGCTCGTTAATCAAAGATGGTTAAGTTTCCTAACCATAGACATGAGTTGTCATTTGATGAATGGGATCACATCATTAGGAGAATGATGTGATGGACAAGATCCATCTATTAGCTTAGCATAATGATTGTTAAAGTTTTATTGCTATTGCTTTCTTCATGTCATATACATATTCCTTTGACTATGAGATTATGCAACTCCCGGATACTTGAGGAATACCTTGTGTGCTATCAAACATCACAACGTACCTGGGTGATTATAAAGATGCTCTATAGGTATCTCCGAAGGTGTTTGTTGGGTTGGCATAGATCAAGATTAGGATTTTTCACTCCGAGTATCGGAGAGGTATCTTTGGGCCCTCTCGGTAATGCACGTCATAATAAGCCTTGCAAGCAATGTGACTAATGATTTACTTGTGGGATGATGCATGATACGTCTCCATCGTATTTACTTTTCCAAACACTTTTGACCTTGGTTTGGACTCTAACTTGCATGATTTGAATGGAACTAACCCGGATTGACCCTATTTTCAGCAGAATTGCCATGGTGTTATTTTTGTGCAGAAATAAAAGTTCTCGGAATGACCTGAAACTTCACGGAGAATACTTTTTGAATATAGAAAAAATATTGGGAAAGAATCAACACCAGGGGGCCCACACCCTGTCCACGAGGGTGGGGGCGCGCCCACCCCCCTGGGGTGCGCCCCCTGTCTCGTGGGCCCCCTGAGGCTCCACCGACCTCAACTCCAACTCTATATATTCACGTTCGGGGAGAAAAAAATCAGGGAGGAGGATTCATCGCGTTTTACGATACGGAGCCGCCTCCAAGCCCTAATCTCTCTCGGGAGGGCTGATCTGGAGTCCATTCGGGGCTCCGGAGAGGGGAATCCGTCGCCATCGGCATCATCAACCTTCCACCATCACCAATTTCATGATGCTCACCGCCGTGCGTGAGTAATTCCATCGTAGGCTTGCTGGACGGTGATGGTTTGGATGAGATTTATCATGTAATCGAGTTAGTTTTGTTAGGGTTTGATCCCTAGTATCCATTATGTTCTGAGATTGATGTTGCTATGACTTTGCTATGCTTAATGCTTGTCACTAGGGCCCGACTACCATGATTTCAGATCTGAACCTATTATGTTTCCATGAATATGTGTGAGTTCTTGATCCCATTTTGCAAGTCAATAGTCACCTACTATATCTTATGATCCGTTAACCCCGAAGTGACAATTATCGGGACAATTACCGGTGATGACTATAGTTTGAGGAGTTCATGTATTCACTAAGTGTTAATGCTTTGTTCCGGTACTCTATTAAAAGGAGGCCTTCATATCCCTTAGTTTCCAATAGGACCCGGCTGCCACGAGAGGGTAGGACAAAAGATGTCATGCAAGTTCTTTTCCATAAGCACGTTTGACTATATTCGGAATACATGCCTACATTACATTGATGAACTGGAGCTAGTTCTGTGTCACCCTATGTTATAACTGTTGCATGAGGAAACACATCTGACATAATTATCCCTCACTGATCCAATGCCTACGAGCTTTCCACATATTGATCTTTGCTTAGTTACTTTTCCGTTGTCACTTTTACAATTACTACAAAACCAATACTATTACTTTTGCCACCATTACCATTACTTCCATATTACTTTGCTGCAGATATTAAGTCTTTCAGGTGCGGTTGAATTGATAACTCAATTGTTAATACTTGATAATATTCTTTGGCTCCCCTTGTGTCTAATCAATAAATTTGGGTTGAATACTCTACCCTCGAAAACTGTTGCGATCCTCTATACTTGTGGTTTATCAAGACTATTTTCTGGCGTCGTTGTCGGGGAGCATAGCTCTATTCTTTGAGTCACTTGGGATTTATATCTGTTGATCACTACGAGGAACTTGAAAGATGAAAGAACCAAGATTTTTCCCTCAACTACGAGGGGAGGTAAGGAACTGACATCTAGCTCTGCACTTGATTCACCTTCTGTTTTGAGTAAACTTGCGACACCTACTCCTGCTATTTATTCTGAGATGTCGCATGTTATTGATGATGCCACTTCTGCTTTGCATGATGCTTATGATGAAACTACTTCTATGCTTGATAATACTGTGCCATTAGGTGAATTTCTTGATGAACAACTTGCTAGGGTTAGAGAGAATGAAATTATTGAAACTGATAATATTGATGAAAGTGATGATGAAGATTCCCCCCTAGATATGAATTGCCTGTTGTGCTTCAGGGTTATGTTATGGATGAAGAAACTGCTAGAGACTTTTTAGCTTGCAATGATAGATATGATCTTAAGAAACTGTTAGCTAAGCTGAAAGAAAAATCTTTGAATGCTAGAATGAAATAAGACCCTGCTTTTGCTACTTCACCTATCTGTTTTTCCGATAAGGATTATGATTTCTCTGTCGATCCTGAGTTAATTACTTTGGTTGAATCTGATCCTTTTTATGCTATGAATCTGAAGCTGTTGTGGCACATCTTACTAAATTAAATGATATAGCCACCCTATTCACTAATGATGAAAAAACTCGCTATTACTTTATCCTTAAGTTGTTTCCGTTTTCATTAAAGGGTGATGCTAAAATATGGTTTGATTCTCTTAATCCTGGTTGTGTGTGTAGTCCCCAGGATATGATTTATTACTTCTCTACTAAATATTTCCCCGCTCATAAGAAACAAGCTGCCTTAAGGGAAATATATAATTTTGTGCAAATTGAAGAAGAGAGTCTCCCACAAGCTTGGGGGAGGTTTCTCCGATTACTTAATGCTTTGCCTGATCATCCTCTTGAGAAAAATGAAATACTTGACATCTTTTATAATGGAGTAACTAATGCTTCCAGAGACCACCTGGATAGTTGTGCTGGTTGTGTTTTCAGGGAAAGAACTATTGATCAAGATGAATTGCTATTGAATAATATGTTGAGTAATGAAGATGATTGGACACTTCCTGAACCAACTCGTAAGCCAACTCCGAAGGAAAGGGGTATTCTATTTCTCAGTCCTAAAGATATGCAAGAGGCAAAGAAATCTATGAAAGAAAAAGGTATTAAAGCTGAAGATGTTAAGAATTTACCACCTATTGAAGAAATACATGGTCTTGATAACCTGCCACAAGTAGTAAAGGTAAATTCTCTCTATAGATTTGATAAGGGTGAAATCCCATCTACTAAGTTTGCTAGCCAATGCTTGGATGAGTTTGATAATTTTATGGTTAAACAAGAAAACTTCAATGCTTATGTTGGTAGACAATTGAAACGTAATTCTTATATGATTTAACACTTGAGTGATTATATGCCTAGAGTTAAAGGTGAACTTAAACTTATTAGTAAACATGCTTCTATGGTTACCACTCAAGTAGAACAAGTGCTTAAAGCTCAGAATGATTTGCTCAATGAATTAAATAATAAGGAAAATGATAATGATGTTAGAGTTGTGACTAGAGGGGGTAAAGTGACTCGGGAACCTTTGTATCCTGAGGGCCACCCTAAGAGAATTGAGCAAGATTCTCATAGAACTATTGTTGATCCACCTAGTTCTTCTAAGAAGAAGAAAAAGAAAAATGATAGGCCTTTGCATGCTTCTATTGAACATGTTGTTGACACACTTGAGAATCCCAATGATATTTCTATTTCTGATGCTGAAACACAATCTAGTAATGAACATGAACCTAGTGATAATATTAATGATGATGTTCATGATGATGCTCAACCTAGTAATAACAATGATGTAGAGATTGAACCTGATGTTGATCTTGATAACCCATAATCAAAGAATCAACATTATGATAAGGGAGACTTCATTGCTAGGAAGCACGGTAAAGAAAGAGAACCATGGGTTCAGAAACCCATGGCTTTTCCTCCTAAACCATCCAAGAAAAAGGATGATGAGGATTTTGAGCGCTTTGCTGAAATGATTAGACCTATCTTTTTGCGTATGCGTTTGACTGATATGCTTAAAATGAATCCTTATGCTAAGTACATGAAAGATATTGTTACACATAAAAGAAAGATACTGGAAGCTGAAATTTCCACCATGCTTGCTAATTATACTTTTAAGGGTGGAATACCTAAGAAACTAGGAGATCCAGGAGTACCAACTATAGCATGCTCCATTAAGAGAAACTATGTTAAAACTACTTTATGTGATCTTGGAGCCGATGTTAGTGTTATGCCTCTCTCTTTATATCGTAGACTTGATTTGAATAAGTTGACACCTACTGAAATATCTTTGCAAATGGCTGATAAATCAACTGCTATACCTGTCGGTATTTGTGAGGATGTGCCTGTTGTGGGTGCAAACGTTACTATTTTAACGGACCTTGTTATTCTTGATATTCCCGAGGACGATAGTATGTCTATTATTCTTGGTAGACCCTTTTTGAATATTGCAGGGGCTGTTATTGATTGCAACAAAGGCAATGCCACTTTTCATGTTAATGGTAATGAGCATATGGTACACTTTCCGAGGAAACAACCTCAAGTCCACAATATCAATTCTATTGGAAAAATTCCAACGATTACTATAGGAGGTTTTGAATTTCCTCTTCCTACAGTCAAGAAGAAATATGATATTCCTATTGTTGGGGACATGCATTTGCCCGTTGAGGTAACCTAGTGTTATTCGAAAATTCTCTGGTTTCATGCGATTTGGAAAGAGTTTGTTAACAAGACTCGATCAACCTTGTTAGTGGATTCCTTTTGATGAGCATGACATGGATGAAGTTAGAAAGCACAACTCTCTATACCCTCCTCTTAGTTTTTGTTATTTATATTAAATAAAGCAAAAATAGTATTTTATGTCTGTTTTCTGAATTATCCTTGCAATAAAAAATACCCCAAAAATAAAAGTTCTCCAAATGTCCTGAAAATTTTATATGATTTTTTCTAGAATATTTAAGAATTATTGGCACTGAGAACACACCAGGGGGCCTTACCACCTGGCCACGAGGGTCCATGGCGCGCCCACCCCCCTAGGGCGCGCCCCCTGCCTCGTGGACCCCATGTGGCCCCCCCTCCACTTATTCCATCACCCACACACTTCATCTTCCTCCAGAAAAAATCATCCCACAGCTCAAACCCGTGTTCTAGCTCATCTTGCTGCCATTTTCGATCTCCTAGCTCAAAGCTCCATTAACAAAACTACTTTGGGGGATTGTTCTTCGGTATGTGACTCCTCCAATGGTCCAATTAGTTTTTGTTCTAGTGCTTTATTTGTTGCAAACTTTTGCTGCTTAGGTGACCCTGTTCTTGAGCTTATATGTCAAATTTATGTGGTCAAAAGTAGTTTTATTGCATGATTTAGCCTCTAGGCACTTGTGGGAGTAGTTGCTATCAATCTTGTTGAGTTTGATTCACTTTTATTTCAAGTCACTAAAAATTTCAGAAATTTTTCAGAGGAAGAAATATGTTTAGGAAAATGTACCAAGGTGGTTCCTCAAGGAAGCAAGGACCGAGGCTCGCGATACGTGAGCCGGACAATGAACTACCAAGGGAAGCTGAAGTGCGGCCTTGTGAATGGCCGTTAGAGGAGTTCATGGTCCAGGCAGGCATCAAGGATGAATTTGACGCGTATGTGCGTAACGCTGGTCTTGAGAGCTTCGTGTCAGATAAGTACCGACAATACCTCTATCTAACTGATTCATTTGTGAGAAGGTTTAAATTCACATCCTCACGCAATTCTCACACTGTTCTATTTGATCTTTATGATAAATCATATACCATGGACCTAGAAGATTTTAATACTGCTTGTAAACTCCCGCACTGGGGCAATGTTAGTGAACCTCGCAAATCTGAATATAAAGACTTCCTTACTAGTATCACTGTGGGGGAATCTAGGGAAATCACACAAGCTACCATAGGAAGCATTCATTTCCCTTCCATACATTATTTTGCTCTCTTCATTGGTAGATGCATTAATGGTAAAGATGAGGCTTGTCACATGTGTGTTCCAGATCTTGGTGTCCTCAAGAGTGCAATATTTGGTGATAAACAATATACCTTGGGGGCTATTGTTGCACGTAGGTTGAATCACAACAGTATAAGTGGAGATTTATTTGGTGGAATTTATGCAACTCGTGTAGCTAACTATCTTGATATACCCATACGTGGAAATGATATTAAGTTGCCTCTTGCTTATCTAGATTATGATGCTATGGTTCGCCACCAGTTTCTTGAGAGGAACGATAAGTTCCTCCAGTACCTACTAATCTTTGACAGACGGCGCACCGTCCATGTTGCTCTCCCTGCTCCTACTTTCTTTGACTGTCAGGCAAAAAGGAGATATGTTATAACCAGGGAGGAGGCGAACGAGTACGAGAGGAGGACAGAGGCAGCTCGCCTCCAAGCTGCAGCTCGTCAGGCAGTATCTGTTGCATCTCATTACAACCCCAGCTACAACTTTGGATATCCACCAGGCCAGCCATGGCCATAGACAAACTTAGGCCCCTAAGCTTGGGGGAGTACGTATTCCTCTCCGACATTACATTCATGTTCACACACTCATGCCAGTTGTCGGTGCTCATACTTTTTCATTGTAATATCCATGCTAGTTTATTTTCTTTTCCAACATTCTTCTTGTGTGTTTGAAAACCTTAAGTAAAACAGAAAGAAGTTAGTTGTAGCGTTTATCTAGTTTACTTTCCATGCTTGTAGTAGTAGTAATTAAAAGAAAACCCAAAAAGATTTCTCATTCTTCTTTTGCTTGTTGGGAGCTTTCCCGTGTAAATAGTTTTGTTTCTTTTCTTTTCTTTTCTTTGGGGGTCGAGAGGAGAAGACCATGATGAAAATGTTGAGTGGCTCTCATAGGCATTATTGTTGATGTAACCAAGAGCCCATATTACCTTGTCCTCTCCTGTGTATTGAATGCTTGCAGATTACAGCTTAGTCCAATGCATGTGCACTATTATTATTATCCACACCGTTCGGTTGTGCAAGTGAAAGGCAATAATGAATATATGATGGACTGATTGAGATGAGAGAAGCTGGTATGAACTCGACCTATCTTGTTTTTGTAAATATGATCAGTTCATCGTTCCTGATTCAGCCTATTGTGAATGAAACATGTTTGCAATGACAATTAGAATTATAGTTGCTCATGCCATGCTTAATTTGCTAGGATTTTATAATGGTTTACCTTGCGTTCCAACATCCTATTAAAATGGTTGTGATGTGGTATGATAGGGTGGTATCCTCCTTTGAACGATTTGAGTGGCTTGACTTGGCACATGCTCACACATGTAGTTGAAACAAAATCAACATAGCCTCCACGATATTTATGCTCATGGTGAATTATATCCTACTCATGCTTGCACTCAGTGTTGATTAATTCTAATGCATGTTCATGACTGTTGTCGCTCTCTAGCTGGTCGCTTCCCAGTCTCTTTCTAGCCTTCACTTGTACTAAGCATGAATACTGCTTGTGCATCCACTTCCATAAACCCCAAAAGTTATTCCATATGAGTCCATCATACTTTCCTATATGTGGTATCTACCTCCCGTTCCAAGTAAATTTGTATGTGCCAAACTCTAAACCTCCAAATGAAATTCTGTTTTGTATGCTTGAATAGCTCATGTATCAACTAGGGCTGTCTATATCTTCCATGCTAGGCGAGTTATTCTCATGAGGAGTGGACTTCACTCCTCATTCACGAGAAAATGGCTGGTAACCGGGATGCCCAGTCCCATGCTTAAATTAAAATAATTGCAAACAAAACTCCCCCAGGATTGTTGTTAGTTGGAGGCACCCGTTGTTTCGGACAAGCCATGGATTGATGTTTGTTGGTGGTGGGGGAGTATAAACTTTACCATTCTGTTTGGGAACCGCCTATAATGTGTGTAGCATGGAAGATATCAAGATCTCTTGGTTGTTACGTTGACAATGAAAGTATACCACTCAAAATATTATTTATCTCTATTTCAAAATCGAGCTTTGGCACCTCTGCAAATCCCTGCTTCCCTCTGAGAAGTTCCTATCTATTTACTTTTATGTTGAGTCATCACCCTCTTATTAAAAAGCACCAGTTGGAGAGCACCGCTATTATTTGCATGCATTACTATTAGTTTACATTGAGTATGACCGTGACTGGATCTCTTTTACCATGAATTACAATGTTTAGTCAGTCCTTGAACTCCAAAGGTGCTCTGCATTTATGTTTTGCGGTCTCAGAAAGGGCTAGCGAGATACGATCTTGTTATATCATATTATGATTGTTTTGAGAAAGTGTTGTCATCCGAGATTTACTATTATTGCTCGCTAGTTGATTATGCCATTGATATGAGTAAACATGAGAGCTAAATGTTATTGTGAATATGGTTAGTTCATAATCTTTGCTGAAAACTTGAATTCTGGCTTTACGTATTTAGAACAACAAGATCAAACAGAGTTTGTAAAAGTTTTTCTTTATCACTTTCAGTTTGTCAACTGAATTGCTTGAGGACAAGCAAAGGTTTAAGCTTGGGGAAGTTTATACATCTCCATCGCATCTACTTTTCTAAACACTTTTGACCTTGTTTTGGACTCTAACTTGCATGATTTGAATGGAACTAACCTGGACTGACGATGTTTTCAGCAGAATTGCCATGGTGTTATTTTTGTGCTGAAATAAAAGTTCTTGGAATGACCTGAAACTTCACGGATAATATTTTTGGAATATATAAAAAATACTGGCGAAAGAATCAACACCAGGGGGCCCACACACTGTCCATGAGGGTGGGGGCGCCCACCCCCCTGGGGCGCGTCCCCTGTCTCATGGGCCCCTTGAGGCTCCACCGACCTCAACTCCAACTCTATATATTCACGTTCGGGGAGAAAAAAATCAGGGAGAAGGATTCATCACGTTTTACGATACAGAGCCATTGCCAAGCCCTAATCTCTCTCGGGAGGGCTGATCTGGAGTCCGTTCGGGGCTCCGGAGAGGAGAATCTGTCATCATCAACCTTCCTCCATCACCAATTTCATGATGCTCACCGCCGTCCGTGAGTAATTCCATCGTAGGCTTGCTGGACGGTGATGGGTTGGATGAGATTTATCATCTAATCGAGTTAGTTTTGTTAGGGTTTGATCCCTAGTATCCATTATGTTCTGAGATTGATGTTGCTATGACTTTGTTATGCTTAATACTTGTCACTAGGGCCCAAGTGCCATGGTTTCAGATCTGAACCTATTATGTCTCCATGAATATATGTGAGTTCTTGATCCTATTTTGCAAGTAAATAGTCACCTACTATGTGTTATGATCCGTTAACCCCGAAGTGACAATAATCGAGACAATTATCGGTGATGACTATAATTTGAGGAGTTCATGTATTCACTAAGTGTTAATGCTTTGTTTTGGTACTCTATTAAAAGGAGGCCTTAATATCTCTTAGTTTCCAATAGGACCCTCCTGCCACGGGAGGGTAGGACAAAAGATGGCATGCAAGTTCTTTTCCATAAGCACGTATGACTATATTCGGAATACATGCCTACATTACATTGATGAACTAGATCTAGTTCTGTGTCACCCTATGTTATAACTGTTGCATGAGGAATCGCATCCAACATAATTATCCATCACTGATCCAATTCCTACGAGCTTTTCACATATTGATCTTTGCTTAGTTACTTTTCCGTTGCCACTGTTACAATTACTACAAAACCAATACTGTTACTTTTTCCACCGTTACCGTTACTTCCATATTACTTTGCTACTAAATACTTTGCTGCAGATATTAAGTCTTTCAAGTGCGGTTGAATTGACAACTCAATTGTTAATACTTGAGAATATTCTTTGGCTCCCCATGTGTCGAATCAATAAATTTGGGTTGAATACTCTACCCTCAAAAACTATTGTGATCCCCTATACGTGTGGGTTATCAATGCATTACGGAATGAGTAAATAGACTTGCCGGTAACGAGATTGAACTAGGGATGAAGATACGAACGATCAAATCTTGGGCAAGTAACATACTGATGACAACGGGAATAATGCATGTTGTCATTGTGGTACGACCAATAAAGATCTTTGTAGAATATGTGGAAACCAATATGACCATCCAGGTTCCGCTATTGGTTATTGACTGGAGAGGTGTCTCGGTCATGTCTACATAGTTCTCGAACCCATAGGGTCCGCACACTTAATGTTCGATGATGATTTTGTATTATATGAGTTATGTGATTTGGTGACAGAATGTTCTTTGGAGTCCCGGATGATATGACGGACATGACAAGGAGTCTCGAAATGGTTGAGAGGTAAAGATTCATATATAGGATGATAGTATTCGGACACCGGAAAGTGTTCCGGGGGTACCGGGTACGTATCGGGTCACCGGAAGGGGTTCCGGGCACCACCCGGCAAAGATATGGGCCTTATTGGGCCAAGGGCGGGATAGACCATTTCCTAGTGGGTTGGTGCGTCTCCATATAGGCCGAACAGGAGGAGAAGGAATGAGGGTAAGGGAGAAAGGAAAGGGGAGGATTCGGCCTCCCCCTTCCCTTCTCTCCCCCTTTCTTTCCTTCCCCCTCTGACACTTATGGAAGGGGGGAGGCCGACTTGTGGGAGGCACTCAAGTAGGATTAATCCTACTTGGGGCGCCCCTTTCTGCCCCTCTCCCCCTCCCACCTATATATATGTGGGTAGGGGGCGCCTAGAACACAGAACAAACATTGTTAGCCATGTCCGGCGTGCCCCCTCCATAGTTTACGCCTCCGGTCGTATTCACGTAGTGCTTAGGCGAAGCCCTGCTCAGATCACTTCACCATCACCGTCGCCACGCCATCGTGCCGACGGAACTCACCCTCGACACTTTGTTGGATCAAGAGTTCGAGGGACGTCATCGAGTTGAACGTGTGCAGAACTCGGAGATGTCGTATGTTCGGTGCTTGATCGGTCGGAACGTGAAGAAGTTCGACTAGATCAACCACGTTGTCAAGCGCTTCCACTTTAGGTCTACGAGGGTACGTGGACACACTCTCCTCCTCTTGTTGCTATGCATCTCCTAGATAGATCTTGCGTGAGCGTAGGATTTTTTTTTGAAATTTCATGCTACGTTCCCCAACACACGGCGATGAGTATCATGAAATTGGTGATGGAAGAAGGTTGGTGATGATGATGGCGATCGATCCCCCTTTTCAGAGCCCCGAACAGACTCCAGATCAGCCCTCCCGATGAAGAACTGGAGGCGGCGGCGGCTCCATATCATAAAATGCGATGAATCCTTCTCTCTGATTTTTCTCTCCCCGGATAGGTTTATATAGAGTTGGAATTAGGGTCGGAGGAGGTCCAGGGGGCCAAGAGCCTGCAGGGCATGCCCCCAGGGCTTGTGGCCTCTGGGTGGCCCCCCTCTGGTAACTTCTTGCACCAGTATTTTTTTATATTCCACAAAAATTGTCCATAAATTTTCAGGCCAATCCGAGAACTTTAATTTCTGCACAAAATAACACTATGGCAATTATGCTGAAAACAGCGTCAGTCCGGGTTAGTTCCATTCAAATCATGCAAATTAGAGTCCAAAACAAGGGCAAAAAAAGTTTGGAAAAGTAGATATGATGGAGACGTATCAACTCCCCCAAGCTTAACCCATTGCTTCTCCTCAAGCAATTTAGTTGACAAACTGAAAGTGACAAAGAAAAACTTTACAAACTCTGTTTGATCTTGTTGTTGCAAATATGTCTAGACAATATTCAGGTTTTCAACAAAGATTATGAACTAACCATATTCACAATAACATTTGGTATCACATTACTCATATCAATAGCATAATCAAGTAGCGAGTAATAATAATTAATTTTGGATGAAAACACTTTTTCAAAACAATCATGATATAATATGATAAAAATGGTATCTCGCTAGCCCTTTCTGAGACCACAAAACATAAATGCAGAGCACCCCTGAAGATTAAGGACTGACTAGACATTAAAACTCATGGCAAAAGAGATCCAGTCACACTCATACTCAACATCAATTAAAAACAAAGCCTATAAATGATAGTGGTGCTCTCCAGCTGGTGCTTTTTGTAAGAAGATGGTGACTCAACAATAAAAGTAAATAGTTAGGCCCTTCGCAGAGGGAAGCGGGGATTTGTAGAGGTGCCAGAGCTCGGAGCTTTTAAAATAGAGATGAATATAATTTTGAGAGGTATGCTTTCATTGTCAACATAAAAACCAAGAGATCTCACTATCTTCCATGCTAGATACATTATAGGCGGTTCCCGAATAGAATGGTAAAGTTTTTACTCCTCATCCACTAACAATCACACTCCACGGCTAGCCGAATCCATGGGTGCCGTCCATACCAACAAAAATCCTGGGGGAGTTTAGTTTAATTGTTATATTTTGATTTGATTTTGAGCATGGAACTGGGCATCCCGATTACCAGCCACATCTCGTGAATGACAAGTGAATAAGCACTCATCGTGAAAGTAACCCACCTAGCATGGTGATGGAAATATGCACTAGAGTCAATAATAAAGTTGGTATTATTATATTTCCTTATTCATGATAAATGTTTATTATTCATGCTAGAATTGTATTGATGGGAAACTTAAATATGTGTGTGGATACATCCTACCGTGTCCCTAGTGAGCATCTACTAGACTAGCTCATCGATCAAAGATGGTTAAGGTTTCCTAACCATAGACATGTGTTGTCACTTGATAAACGTGATCACATCATTAAGAGAATGATGTGATGGTCAAGACCCATCCATTAGCTTAGCATATGATTGTTCAGTTTATTGCTATTTCTTTCTTAATGTAAAATACATATAACTTTGACTATGAGATCATGCAACTCCCGGATACCGGAGGAATACCTTGTGTTCTATCAAACGTCACAACGTAACTAGGTGATCATAAAGATGCTCTACAAGTATCTTCAAAGGTGCTGTTGAGTTGGCATGGATCGAGATTAGGATTTGTCACTCCGAGTATCGGAGAGGTATCTCGGGGCCCTCTCGGCAATACACATCATAAGAAGCAGGAGCTACTGTAGATGTTATGAATGTATGGCAGACTCGATCTAGGACTTCAAAGACGTTTTTAACGTCACCAAGCATATGAGATGTTCCAAGAGCTGAAGTTGATATTTCAAGCTAATGCCCGGGTTGAGAGGTATGAAGTCTCCAACAAGTTCTATAGTTGCAAGATGGAGGAGAATAGTTCTGTAAGTGAACACATACTCAAAATATCTAGGTATCATAACCACTTGACTTAGCTGGGAATTGATCTTCCAGTTGAGAGTGTTATTGACAGAGTTCTTCAGTCACTGCCACCAAGCTATAAAGGCTTCGTGATGAACTATAATATGCAAGGGATGACAAAAACGATTCCCGAGCTCTTCGCAATGCTTAAGGCCGCGGAGGTAGAAATCATGAAGGAGCATCAAGTGTTGATGTTTAACAAGACCACTAGTTTCAAGAAAAAGGGCAAGGGAAAGAAAGGGAACTTCAAGAAGAATGGCAAGCAAGTTGCCGCTCCCATGAAGAAGCCCAAAGCAGGATCCAAGCCTGAAACTGGGTGCTTCTACTACAAAGGAAATGATCACTGGAAGCGGAACTGCCCCAAATACTTGGCGGTTAAGAAGGATGGCAAAGTGAACAAAGGTATATTTGATATACATGTTATTGATGTGTACCTTATTAATGCTTGTAGTAGCGCTTGGGTATTTGATACTGGTTCGGTTGCTCATATTTGTAACTCGAAAGAGGAGCTACGGAATAAACGAAGATTGGCTAAGGACGAGGTGACGATGCGCGTCGAGAATCGTTCCAAGGTCGATGTGACCGCCGTCGGCATGCTACCTCTGCATCTACCTTCGGGATTAGTTTTAGACCTCAATAATTGTTATTTGGTGCCAGCGTTGAGCATGAACATTATATCTGGATCTTGTTTATTACGAGATGGTTATTCTTTTAAATCAGAAAATAATGGTTGTTCTATTTATATGAGTAATATCTTTTATGGTCATGCACCCTTGATGAATGGTCTATTCTTGTTGAATCTCGATTGTAGTGATGCATACTTGTGGCACTGTCGTTTAGGTCATATTGGTGTAAAGTGCATGAAGAAACTCCATGTGGATGGACTTTTGGAATCACTTGATACTTGCGAACCATGCCTCATGGGCAAGATGACTAAAACTCCGTTCTCCGGAACAATGGAGGGAGCTAATGACTTACTAGAAATAATACATACCGATGTATGCAGTCTGATGAGTGTTGAGGCACACGGTGGGTATTGTTATTTTCTGACCTTCACAGATGAGTTGAGTAGGTATGGATATATCTACTCTATGAAACACAAGTCTAAAACATTTGAAAAGTTCAAGGAATTTCAGAGTGAAGTGGAGAATCATCGTAACAACAAAATAAAGTTTCTACGATCTGATCGCGAAGGCGAATATTTGAGTTACGAGTTTGGCCTTCATTTAAAACGATGTGAAATTGCTTCAAAACTCACGCCACCTGGAACACCACAGTGTAAAGGTGTGTCTGAACGTCGTAACCGTACTTTATTAGATATGGTGCGTTCTATGATGTCTCTTACTGATTTACCACTATTATTTTGGGGTTATGTATTAGAGACAGCCGCATTCACGTTAAATAGGGCATCGTCTAGATCTGTTGAGATGACACCGCATGAACTATGGTTTGGCAAGAAACCTAAGCTGTCGTTTCTTAAAGTTTGGGGATGCGACACTTATGTCAAAAGGCTTCAACCTGATAAGCTCGAACCCAAATCAGAGAAGTGTGTTGATGTGGCTTGAAGCTACGTCAGTATTTCCCCAAAGAGGAAGGGATGATGCAGCGCAGCAGCGGTAGGTATTTCCCACAGATATGAAACCAAGGTTATCTAACCAGTAGGAGGACCAAGCAACAACACGTAAACAACACCTGCACACAAATAGCAAATACTCACAACCCGACGTGTAAATGGGGTTGTCAATCCCTTTTGGTTAACGGCGCCACAAATTGGCAAACGGACATGAGAGAGTTGTAAATAATGATAGATCAAACGCCAAATAAAATAAATTTCATTGCATAATTATTGACTTGCGTGCTTGCATAGGGAATCACAAACCTTAACACCAATATTCTTACTAAAGCATTACTCATCAACATGACTCACATATCACATCATCATATCTCAAAACTATTACTAAGAATCAAGATTATTTTGTCCAATGATCTTCATGAAAGTTCTTATTATATCCTTCTTGGTTATCTATAACTTTGGAACTAATTTTCATATGTTGCTTTTTATAATCTCAAACAAATATAAGTGAAGATCAAGAGCATAATATTTCTTTTTCTTAAATTAATTTAAGTGAAGCAAGAGAGAATTTCTTGAAATTTTTACTAAATCTCAAATAAATCTAAGTGAACAAAAGAGCATTTCTTCAAAAATACTAAAGCACACCATGCTCAAAAAGATATAAGTGAAGCACTAGAGCAAGTCCATAGCTCATAAAAATTAAGTGAAGCATAGAGAGCAATTCTAAAAAGTCATGACATAATTTTGGCTCTCTCAAATAGGTGTGTCCAGCAAGGAATAAAGACTTAAAACACAAAATAAAACAAGCAAAGACTCATATCATACAAGACGCTCCAAGCAAAACACATAGTATGTGACGAATAAAAATATAGCTTCGAGTAAAATACCACTCGGGGCATCCCCAAGCTTAGTTGCTTGCTTTATTTTGGATAATAGCTTGGGACGCCGGGGAATCCCCAAGCTTAGGCTCTTCTCACTCCTTATTCCTTCATCCATCGTAAGATAACCCAAAACTTGAAAACTTCAATCACACAAAACTCAACAAAACCTTCGTGAGATCCGTTAGTATAACAAAGCAAATCACTACTATAAATACTGTAGCAAACCAATTCATATGTTGTTCTTGCATTATATCTACTATACTCCAACTTTTCTATGGAAAAAACTCATCAAAGAAAACCATAGAGCCATCAAAACAAGCACACAACGCAAAGAACATAGAATCTGTCAAAAACAGAACAGTTTGTAGCAATCTGGTAAATTGAATACTTCTATAACTCCAAAAATTCTGAACAATTAGGACGGCTTGAGAAATTTGTATATTAATCTTCTACAAAAATAATTGGTATTTTATCACGCTCTGGTAAAAATGAGAATTGTTTTTGTGAGCTCAAAAGTTTCCCTTTTTTTCAGCAAGATCAAACAACTATAACCCAAGAAGATCCTAAAGGCTTTACTTGGTACAAACACTAATTAAAACACAAAAAACACAATCATAATAGTAGCATAATTGTTCAAACACTCAAGAACAGAAAGAAAAAAGTAAAAATAAACCGACGTTCCTTGAGAGAGACAAGGAGCGAGAACACACAGACGGGCCCGCATGGAGGCCAAGATATATTCGAGCATGGTTGACCGATATCATCATTACATGTTGGGCTGCCGTTTTCCGCCCTTCTCCGGAATAAATGTGGAATTTATCAGAGATTAAAAAATAAGAGTACAAAGGCTCCACCATGCGGTTCTAGTAGTAGTAGTAGTACTCGTACTACTAAACCTTGCGCTTGGCTCTTCGCCTCTTCGTGAAGTCGAACAATGATGGTACTCCGCATGTTCGGTACTACAGTGTATGCCTCTGGAAATCTGACACTGAATGAACTGATGCGTGTCCACCGCCTGGGCGAGGGTACGTTGCATTAGTCAAAAGGTGTAAGCGAGCTTCACCTTGTCCTGCAAGCTTCTCCTCGTTCTACGAGTTGACAGGACACACCAACAAGTAGTGCTAGTCCATACTCCCTCCTTTCCGGTTAATATGGCTTAATCTAGATTACATAGTAATGATTCTAACACCCATGGAGTCTTGGTGCTGATCATGTTTTGCTTGTGGAAGAGGCTTAGTCAACGGGTGTGCAACATTCAGATCCATATGTATCTTGCAAATCTCTATGTCTCCCACCTGGACTTGATCCCGGATGGAGTTGAAGCGTCTCTTGATGTGCTTGGTTCTCTTGTGAAATCTGGATTCCTTTGCCAAGGCAATTGCACCAGTATTGTCACAAAAGATTTTCATTGGACCTGATGCACTAGGTATGACACCTAGATCGGATATGAACTCCTTCATCCAGACTCCTTCATTTGCTGCTTCCGAAGCAGCTATGTACTCCGCTTCACATGTAGATCCTGCCACAACACTTTGTTTGGAACTGCACCAACTGACAGCTCCACCGTTCAATGTAAACACGTACCCGGTTTGCAATTTAGAATCGTCTGGATCAGTGTCAAAGCTTGCATTGACGTAACCATTTACGGCTAGCTCTTTGTCACCTTCATAAACAAGAAACATATCCTTAGTCCTTTTCAGGTATTTCAGGATGTTCTTGACCGCTGTCAAGTGATCCACTCCTGGATTACTTTGGTACCTCCCTGCTAAACTTATAGCAAGGCACACATCAGGTCTGGTACACCGCATTGCATACATGATAGAGCCTATGGCTGAAGCATAGGGAACATCTTTCATCTTCTCTCTATCTTCTGCAGTGGTCGGGCATTGAGTCTTACTCAACTTCACACCTTGTAACACAGGCAAGAACCCTTTCTTTGCTTGATCCATTTTGAACTTCTTCAAAACTTTGTCAAGGTATGTGCTTTGTGAAAGTCCAATTAAGCGTCTTGATCTATCTCTATAGATCTTGATGCCCAATATATAAGCAGCTTCACCGAGGTCCTTCATTGAAAAACTCTTATTCAAGTATCCCTTTATGCTATCCAGAAATTCTATATCATTTCCAACCAGTAATATGTCATCCACATATAATATCAGAAATGCCACATAGCTCCCACTCACTTTCTTGTAAATACAGGCTTCTCCAAAAGTCTGTATAAAACCATATGCTTTGATCACACTATCAAAGCGTTTATTCCAACTCCGAGAGGCTTGCACCAGTCCATAAATGGATCGCTGGAGCTTGCACACTTTGTTAGATCCCTTTGGATCGACAAAACCTTCTAGTTGCATCATATACAACTCTTTTTCTAGAAATCCATCCAGGAATGCAGTTTTGACATCCATTTGCCAAATTTCATAATCATAAAATGCGGCAATTTCTAACATGATTCGGACAGACTTGAGCATCGCTACGGGTGAGAAAGTCTCATCGTAGTCAATCCCTTGAACTTGTTGAAAACCTTTTGCAACAAGCCGAGCTTTATAGACAGTAACATTACCGTCAGCGTTAGTATTCTTCTTAAAGATCCATTTATTCTCAATGGCTTGCTGATCAACGGGCAAGTCAACCAAAGTCCACACTTTGTTCTCATACATGGATCCCATCTCAGATTTCATGGCCTCAAGCCATTTTGCGGAATTTGGGCTCGCCATCGCTTCTTAATAGTTCGTAGGTTCATCATGGTCTAGCAACATGACTTCCAGAACAGGATTACCGTACCACTCTGGTGCGGATCTTACTCTGGTTAATCTACGAGGTTCAGTAGTAACTTGATCTGAAGCTTCATGATCATTATGATTAGCTTGCTCACTGATTGGTGTAGGTGTCCCAGAAACCGATTTCTGTGATGAACTACTTTCCAATAAGGGAGCAGGTACAGTTACCTCATCAAGTTCTACTTTCCTCCCACTCACTTCTTTCGAGAGAAACTCCTGTGATACAAGGTGTACCCAACAGTCTCTTTTGGGTATCCTATGAAGACACATTTTTCCGATTTGGATTCGAGCTTATCAGGTTGAAGCTTTTTCACATAAGAATCGCAGCCCCAAACTTTAAGAAACGACAACTTTGGTTTCTTGCCAAACCATAGTTCATAAGGCGTTGTCTCAACGGATTTTGATGGTGCCCTATTTAATGTGAATGCAGCCGTCTCTAAAGCATAACCCCAAAATGATAGTTGTAAATCAGTAAGAGACATCATAGATCGCACCATATCTAGTAAAGTACGATTACGATGTTCGGACACACCATTAGGCTGTGGTGTTCTAGGAGGCGTGAGTTGCGAAACTATTCCGCATTGTTTCAAATGAAGACCAAACTCGTAACTCAAATATTCTCCTCCATGATCAGATCGTAGAAACTTTATTTTCTTGTTACGATGATTTTCAACTTCACTCTGAAATTCTTTGAACTTTTCAAATGTTTCAGACTTATGTTTCATTAAGTAGATATACCCATATCTGCTTAAATCATCTGTGAAGGTGAGAAAATAACAATACCCACCGCGAGCCTCATTATTCATCAGACCACACACATCTGTATGTATGATTTCCAACAAATCTATTGCTCGCTCCATAGTTTCACAGAACGGCTTTTAGTCATCTTGCCCATGAGGCACGGTTCGCAATTACCAAGTGATTCATAATCAAGTGGTTCCAAAAGTCCATCAATATGGAGTTTCTTCATGTGTTTTACATCAATATGACCTAAACGGCAGTGCCACAAATAAGTTGCACTTATCATTATCAACTCTGCATCTTTTGGCTTCAATATTATGAATATGTGTATCACTACTATCGAGATTCAACAAAAACAGAGCACTATTCAAGGGTGCATGACCATAAAAGATATTACTCATATAAATAGAACAACCATTATTTTTTGATTTAAATGAATAACCGTCTTGCATCAAACAAGATCCAGATATAATGTTCATGCTCAACGCTGGTACCAAATAACAATTATTCAGGTCTAAAACTAATCTTGAAGGTAGATGTAGAGGTAGCGTGACCACTGCGATCACATTAACTTTGGAACCATTTCCCACGTGCATCGTCACCTCGTCCTTAGCCAATCTTCGCTTAATCCGTAGCCCCTGTTTCGAGTTGCAAATGTTAGCAACAGAACCAGTATCAAATACCTAGGTGCTACTGCGAGCATTAGTAAGGTACACATCAATAACATGTATATCACATATACCTTTGTTCACCTTGCCATCCTTCTTATCCGCCAAATACTTGGGGCAATTCTACTTCCAGTGACCAGTCTGCTTGCAGTAAAAGCACTCAGTATCAGGCTTAGGTCCAGACTTGGGTTTCTTCTCTTGAGCAGCAACTTGTTTGTTGTTCTTCTTGAAGTTCCCCTTCTTCTTCCCTTTGCCCTTTTTTCTTGAAACTGGTGGTCTTATTGACCATCAACACTTGATGATCCTTCTTGATTTCTACCTCCGCAACCTTTAGCATTGTGAAGAGCTTGGGAATCGTCTTATCCATCCCTTGCATGTTATAGTTCATCACGAAGCTCTTGTAGCTTGGTGGCGGTGATTGAAGAACTCTGTTAATGACACTATCAACAGGAAGATTAACTCCCAGTTGAGTCAAGTGATTATGATACCCAGACATTTTGAGTATATGTTCACTGATAGAACTATTCTCCTCCATCTTGCAGCTATAGAACTTATTGGAAACTTCATCTCTCTCAATCCGGGCATTTGCTTGAAATATTAACTTCAACTCCTGGAACATCTCATATGCTCCATGATGTTCAAAACATCGTTGAAGTCCCGGTTCTAATCCGTAAAGCATGGCACACTGAACTATAGAGTAGTCATCAGCTTTACTCTACCAAAGATTCTTAACGTTGTCAGCAGCATCCGCAGCAGGCCTGGCACCCAGCGGTGCTTCCAGGACGTAATTCTTCTGTGCAGCAATGAGGATAATCCTCAAGTTACGGACCCAGTCTGTGTAATTGCTACCATCATCTTTCAACTTTGCTTTCTCAAGGAACGCATTAAAATTCAATGGGACAACAACACCTGCCATCTATCTACAATCAACATAGACAAGCAAGATACTATTAGGTACTAATTTCATGATAAATTTAAGTTCAATTAATCATATTACTTAAGAACTCCCACTTAGATAGACATCCCTCTAATCCTCTAAGTGATCACGTCAAGTTAGTGCCATCGCTTCTTCATAGTTCGTAGGTTCATCATGGTCTAGCAACATGACTTCCAGAACAGGATTACCGTACCACTCTGGTGCGGATCTTACTCTGGTTGATCTACGAGGTTCGGTAGTAACTTGATCTAAAGCTTCATGATCATTATCATTAGCTTCCTCACTGGTTGGTGTAGGTGTCCCAGAAATCGATTTCTGTGATGAACTACTTTCCAATAAGGGAGCAGGTACAGTTACCTCATCAAGTTCTACTTTCCTCCCACTCACTTCTTTCCAGAGAAACTCCTTCTCTAGAAAGACTCCAAATTTAGCAACAAAAGTCTTCCCTTCGTATTTTTGGTAGAAGGTGTACCCAACAGTCTCTTTTAGGTATCCTATGAAGACACATTTTTCCGATTTGGGTTCGAGCTTATCAGGTTGAAGCTTTTTCACATAAGCATCGCAGCCCCAAACTTTAAGAACCGACAACTTTGGTTTCTTGCCAAACCATAGTTCATAAGGCGTTGTCTCAACGGATTTTGATGGTGCCCTATTTAACATGAATACAGCCGTCTCTAAAGCATAACCCCAAAATGATAGCGGTAAATCAGTAAGAGACATCATAGATCGCACCATATCTAGTAAAGTACGATTATGATGTTCAGACACACCATTACGATGTGGTGTTCCGGGTGGCGTGAGTTGCGAAACTATTCTGCATTGTTTCAAATGAAGACCAAACTCGTAACTCAAATATTCTCCTCCATGATCAGATCGTAGAAACTTTATTTTCTTGTTACGATGATTTTCAACTTCACTCTGAAATTCTTTGAACTTTTCAAATGTTTCAGACTTATGTTTCATTAAGTAGATATACCCATATCTGCTTAAATCATCTGTGAAGGTGAGAAAATAACGATACCCACCGCGAGCCTCAATATTCATCGGACCACACACATCTGTATGTATGATTTCCAACAAATCTGTTGCTCGCTCCATAGTTCTGGAGAACGGCGTTTTAGTCATCTTTCCCATGAGGCACGGTTCGCAAGTACCAAGTGATTCATAATCAAGTGGTTCCAAAAGTCCATCAGTATGGAGTTTCTTCATGCGCTTTACACCAATATGACCTAAACGGCAGTGCCACAAATAAGTTGCACTTATCATTATCAACTCTGCATCTTTTGGCTTTAATATTATGAATATGTGTATCACTACTATCGAGATTCAACAAAAATAGAGCACTCTTCAAGGGTGCATGACCATAAAAGATATTACTCATATAAATAGAACAACCATTATTCTCTGATTTAAATGAATAATCATCTTGCATCAAACAAGATCCAGATATAATGTTCATGCTCAACACTGGCACCAAATAACAATTATTCAGGTCTAAAACTAATCCCGAAGGTAGATGTAGAGGTAGCGTGCCGACCGCGATCACATCGACTTTGGAACCATTTCCCACGCACATCGTCACCTCGTCCTTAGCCAATCTTCGCTTAATCTGTAGCCCCTGTTTCGAGTTGCAAATGTTAGCAACAGAACAAGTATCAAATACCTAGGTGCTACTGCGAGCATTAGTAAGGTACACATCAATAACATGTATATCACATATACCTTTTTTCACCTTGCCATCCTTCTTATCCGCCAAATACTTGGGGCAATTCTGCTTCCAGTGACCAGTCTGCTTGCAGTAAAAGCACTCAGTCTCAGGCTTAGGTCCAGACTTGGGTTTCTTCTCTTGAGCAGCAACTTGTTTGTTGTTCTTCTTGAAGTTCCCCTTCTTCTTCCCTTTGCCCTTTTTCTTGAAACTGGTGGTCTTATTGACCATCAACACTTGATGCTCCTTGATTTCTACCTCCGTAGCCTTTAGCATTGCGAAGAGCTCGGGAATCATCTTATCCATCCCTTGCATGTTATAGTTCATCATGAAGCTCTTGTAGCTTGGTGGCAGTGATTGAAGAACTCTGTCAATGACACTATCAACAGAAAGATTAACTCCCAGTTGAGTCAAGTGATCATGATACCCTGACATTTTGAGTATATGTTCACTGATAGAACTATTCTCCTCCATCTTGCAGCTATAGAACTTATTGGAGACTTCATGTCTCTCAATCTGGGCATTTGCTTGAAATATTAACTTCAACTCCTGGAACATCTCATATGCTCCATGACGTTCAAAACGTCGTTGAAGTCCCGGTTCTAAGCCGTAAAGTATGGCACACTGAACTATCGAGTAGTCATCAGCTTTACTCTACCAAACGTTCTTAACGTTGTCAGCAGCATCTGCAGCAGGCCTGGCACCCAGCGGTGCTTCCAGGACGTAATTCTTCTGTGCAGCAATGACGATAATCCTCAAGTTACGGACCCAGTCCGTGTAATTGCTACCATCATCTTTCAACTTTGCTTTCTCAAGGAATGCATTAAAATTCAACAGGACAACAGCACCTGCCATCTATCTACAATCAACATAGACAAGCAAGATACTATCAGGTACTAATTTCATGATAAATTTAAGTTCAATTAATCATATTACTTAAGAACTCCCACTTAGATAGACATCCCTCTAATCCTCTAAGTGATTACGTGATCTATATCAACTAAACCATGTCCGATCATCATATGAGATGGAGTAGTTTCAATGATTAACATCACTATGTTGATCATATCTACTATATGATTCACGCTCGACCTTTCGGTCTCAGTGTTCCGAGGCCATATCTGTTATATGCTAGGCTCGTTAAGTTTAACCTGAGTATTCCGCGTGTGCAACTTTTTTGCATCCATTGTATTTGAACGTAGAGCCTATCACACCCGATCATCACGTGGTGTCTCAGCACGAAGAACTTTCGCAATGGTGCATACTCAGGGAGAACACTTATACCTTGATAATTTAGTGAGAGGTCATCTTATAATGCTACCGTCAATCAAAGCAAGATAAGATGCATAAAAGATAAACATCACATGCAATCAATATAAGTGGTATGATATGGCCATCATCATCTTGTGCTTGTGATCTCCATCTCCGAAGCACCATCATGATCACCATCATCACCGGCGCGACACCTTGATCTCCATCATAGCATCGTTGTCGTATCGCCAACTTATGCTTCTACGACTATCGCTACCGCTTAGTGATAAAGTAAATCATTACAAGGTGTTTGCATTGCATACAATAAAGGGACAACCATATGGCTCCTGCCAGTTGCCGATAACTCGGTTACAAAACATGATCATCTCATACAATAAAATTTAGCATCATGCCTTGACCATATCACATCACAACATGCCCTGCAAAAACAAGTTAGACGTCCTCTACTTTGTTGTTGCAAGTTTTACGTGGCTGCTACGGGCTGAGCAAGAACCGTTCTTACCTACACATCAAAACCACAACGATAGTTCGTCAAGTAAGTGTTGTTTTAACCTTCTCAAGGACCGGGCGTAGCCACACTCGGTTCAACTAAAGTTGGAGAAACTGACACCCGCCAGCCACCTATGTGCAAAGCACGTCGGTAGAACCAGTCTCACGTAAGCGTACGCGTAATGTCGGTCCGGGCCGCTTCCTCCACCAATACCGCCGAACCAAAGTGTGACATGCTGGTAAGCAGTATGACTTGTATCGCCCACAACTCACTTGTGTTCTACTCGTGCATATAACATCTACGCATAAAACCTGGCTTTGATACCACTGTTGGGGAACGTAGTAATTTCAAAAAAATTCCTAAGCACACGCAGGATCATGGTGATGCATAGCAACGAGAGGGGACAGTGTTGTCTACATACCCGCGTAGACCGTAAGCGGAAGCGTTTATCAACATGATTTATGTAGTCGTACACTTCATGATCCGTCCCGATCAAGTACCGAACGTACGGCACCTCCGTGTTCAGCACACGTTTAGCTCGTTGACGTCCTTGCCTTCTCGATCCAGCAAGAGGGGTGAAGTAGTAGATGAGTTCCGGCAGCACGATGGCGTGGTGACGGTGCTGGTGAAGAACAATCTCCGCAGGGCTTCGCCTAAGCACTACGAAAACTATGACAGAGGATAAACTAGAGGGGGCGGGGTAGCCGGCACACAGCTTGGTGTTTCTTGATCTATCTTGGGTGCTAGCCCTGCCCCTCTATTTATATGTTGAGCCTTGGGGTCGAAAATTGGAGTAAAAGCCTCCACAAAGTCAGTTTCACCCGAAAGGCAAGAGTCCTTCTCGGACTCCAGGGCCAGACGCCAGGGTTCCCGGCGTCTGGACCCAGACGCCAGGGACCCTGGTGTCTGGCCCCTAGACTCCACAAAACTTCCTTTTGCGCTTTCCAAAAACCTTGTGGGCTTTCCCCTTTAGCCCAAATAAAGTGTTCTCGTACCCAAACATTTCGGGAAACATCCGTAACCCCTTCCGGTGAATACCGGAACCCTTCCGAAGACCAAACACTATTATCCCATATATCAAACTTTATCTCCGGACCATTCTGGAGTTCCTCGTCATGTCCATGATCTTATCCGGAACTCCGAACAACCTTTGGTTAGCAACATACATAACTCAGAAATACTATATCGTCAATGAACGTTAAGCGTGCGGACCCTACGGGTTCGAGAACTATGTAGACATGACCGAGACATTTCTCTGATCAATAACCAATAGCGGAACCTGGATGCCCATATTGGCTCCTACATATTCTACGAAGATCTTTATCGGTCGAACCGCATAACAACATACGTTGTTCCCTTTGTCATCGGTATGTTACTTGCCCGAGATTCGATCATTGGTATCTCAATACCTAGTTCAGTCTCGTTACCAGTAAGTCTCTTTACTCGTTCTGTAACACATCATCCCGCAACTAACTCATTAGTTGCAATGCTTGCAGGCTTAAGTGATGTGTATTACCGAGTGGGCCCAAAGATACCTCTCCGACAATCGGAGTGACAAATCCTAATCTCGAAATACGCCAACCCAACAAGTACCTTCGGAGACACCTGTAGAGCACCTTTATAATCACCCAGTTACGTTGTGACATTTGGTAGCACACAAAGTGTTCCTCTAGTAAACGGGAGTTGCATGATCTCATAGTCATAGGAACATGTATAAGTCATGAAGAAAGCAATAGCAACAAACTAAACGGTCAAGTGCTAAGCTAACGAAATGGGTCAAGTCAATCACATCATTCTCCTAATGATGTGACCTCGTTAATCAAATGACAACTCTTTGTCTATGGCTAGGAAACATAACCATCTTTGATCAACAAGCTAGTCAAGTAGAGGCATACTAGTGACAATCTATTTTGTCTATGTATTCACACATGTATCATGTTTCGGGTTAATACAATTCTAGCATGAATAATAAACATTTATCATGATATAAGGAAATACATAATAACTTTATTATTGCCTCTAGGGCATATTTCCTTCACTTACCGTTTCATGCCGTCTCAGTCTCTTCAAGGTGCTCATAGGTGTCCGATGATCCTGGCTTTCTGAATGAGCAGCAGGCGCTGTATCAGACCATCTGTAGGGCCCGCGAGGCCCTCTCCATCGTCCTTTGAGTTGTTGCGCTCGCCGTGGCACCGAGCATTGTTACCATGGTCAATGAACATGAGGATTCAGAAGATGACTTTATTTTGACTGGTTGACAGTAGGGACCCACTAGGGCCATAGCCGTACGTACGCAAGTGCCTCCTTATTATGTACAACTATATTTTTTTGCTTCCTCCTGGTTACCTGACATCACGGTCCCACACCATTGTCAACCTATGTAGTCAATAAACGAGAGAATTGCACAAGGTGCGGCCGATAGCTGGGACCAAGCAGCTCGAGCAGTATTTGTGTTTTTGAGGCGTGAGCACTGCAGAGTTTTTCTTGGTGATGTTTTCTTTGTTGTTCAGAGGAGAGCAGGGTATTAACTAGGCAGGCTGTGGCCCGTCTAGCCCAGGACATATATCCAGCCCAGATATTTTTTTTTTCAAGATGAAAATGGCTAGCCCAGCTATACGTTTTTTTGAGGAATACCCAGGCAAGGTCAACTTGTTATTCTGTGCCCCGCTGGGCTGCAAATCTTTCCTAGGAGAGAGGCATTAGGCTTAACAGGAAAATGGTCTTTAAAAAATTAATAAATGGGATGTAATTATAAAAACTGGACAGTAACTATAAAAAATGCACCAAGCACGGAATTAGTTTATAAAATATTATTTATGGATTTTGAAAATCTTAATTTTTAATTGTTGCACGCGCAATGTTTCGTTAGATTTTTACGTAATACAAATTTATATTTAATCTGACTCCCATCAAAATGTGGGAAATTTTATTGAGTTCTGTCTTGAACGGTTGGTTGAAATTATTAGTCGCTATCCTAGCTAGAAAATGGATTGTACTTTTAACAAACTATAAATGGGTTGTAGTAAATTCCATTAGAATTCAAAAATGGGATGTACATTCTTACAAATCGCAAATGGGCTATAAGTTCTCTCCCACACACTTGTGGGCCTACTAAGTTGACGCGTCCCCTAAAAAAAGAAGTTGACGCGTATGCAAGGCTTTGTGAACTTATTATAGTCAACACACGGTTCTAGCAGCAGTGGCCATTGGATGTCCATCCAACGGATGCCGTGCTTCTTCTTCAATCTCGGATATTCTAGCTTCACCCTCCGAAAAAATGATTCCTCCCCCTGACATCTGGGGCGCACCATTTCGAAAGCTGACCTGTGGGCCTACTAAGTTGACGCGTACTAAGGGCTTTGTCAACTTAGTCAATATGAATGATTCTAGCTGCATTGACCGTACGATCTCCATCTAACGACCATAGTGCTTCTTCAACCTCTGTTCTTCTTGCTCCAGCCACCCAAAGCAGCACCGGTCGTGCCGCGTGCTCCTGCCTCCCGTGGCCGTCTGTGATGCCGTGGAGGCCTCACCGCCCCTACTACTCCCACCGCTGGCCAGGCCATCCCTCTACTCATCCACACCCCCTGTTATTCCGCGGCGACGGCAGCCTCACACCACAGCCGAACCAATGAACCCTCGTACTCCTCTCCGCGCGGGCTTCCACTTCCCCGTCTTCCCCGGCTCCGCATCGTCCCCTTCCTAGGCCTCGCCGTCGTCCACCGCCCTAGTGCTCTTGGCGCGGCGTGGTCGACGTGGTCAAGGAACGGCTTCCATCGGACGTGGACTGTACATGGAGAGGCTGACAGCTGGGTCCACAACGGTAGCAAGGAAGTGCCTCCTTATTACACAGAAAATAATGATTCCTCCACCTGACAGTAGGGACCCACCGGATGGGCCACCGTATTTCGCAAAAAAAAAACGTTTGCCCCTGACTGTTGGGACCCACCAGACGGGCCACCGTATTGCGCAAAAAAACGTCCCCCTCACTGTCAGCTCGGACCCACCGGAAGTGCCTCCTTATTACGCACAAAAAATGAATACTCCCCCTACTGGTTGGAACCCACCTTGGTGGGAGGCTAACTTGTGGGCCTACTAAGTTGACGGGGACGGAGTGCTTTGTCAACTTAGTCAATATGAACGATTCTAGCTCCAGTGACCGTACGATGTCCATCCAACGGTCGTAGTGCTTCTTCGACCTCTGGTCTTGTTGCTCCAGCCGCCCAAAGCAGCGCCGGTCGTGCCGCATGCTCCTGCCTCCCGTGGCAGGTTGTGCTGCCGCGGAGGCCTCACCGCCCCCTACTATTCCCATCGCTGGCCAGGCCCTGCGGCGACGGCAGTCTCACACCGTAGCCGAATCAGTGAACCCTCGTACTCCTCTCCGCGCAGGCTTCCACTGTTGCGTCTTCCACAGTTCGGCGTCGTCCCCTTCCTAGGCCTCGCCGTCTTCCACCGCCCTGGTGCTCTCGGTGCGGCGTGGTCAACGTGGTCAAGGAATGGCTTCCATCGGACGTGGACTGTATGTGGAGAGGCTGACAGCTGGGTCCCTGGCCGCAGCAAGGAAGTGCCTCCTTATTACGTGCAAAATAATTATTCCTCCACCTGACAACGGGGACCCACCGGACAGGCCACCGTATTTCGTGAAAAAATGTTTCCACTGACTGCTGGGACCCACCAGCTACATCTTCACATGCAAGAAAGTGCGTCCGGGCAAAAAAAATGATTCACCCCCCTGACTGCTAGGACCCACCAGCTATATCTTCGCACACAAGGAAGTGCGTGACAGTCGGGACCCACCTGGTCGAAGCGTACGTAGCGTTGTCATTCTGGTCGCGAACGTGTACGTACATACTGGTTGATGTAGAGGCGCGCACGTGTTGTAGTAGAGGCGCGCACGTAGCATGTACACGTATGTACAGCGGCCAGTGTGCAAGAAAGAAAATACGACAACGTACATACATACGAGCAGGGTCTCGAACGCCTACTCGCGCATACGTATGGCCAGGGCTCGTGTACATGGCTGGGTCGGAACGGAGAAACAGCGTCGTCATCGTGTTCATGGGGAGCCAACCGGCTGGGTCAGAACGGAATGCGTCGTCGTGTTCATCGGGAGGGCTTGGACGGAACAGCCGATGGAAACGAGGCCTGGCGTACCGCAGAACAGAGGAAACGGCCTTGTGTTCGACTGGCTACGTTCGAAACGGGATCCTGTTCATCAGGAGGGGTCTGGCGTACCGCAAAACGGAGGAAATGAGCCTCCTACGGTCGAAACAGGGGTCCTGTTGATCGGGAGGGGCGTGGTGTACTGCAAAACGGAGGAAACAAGCTTGTGTTCGAGCACTATGGTTGAAATGGGGGTCCTGTTCATCGGGAGGGGTGTGGCGTACCGCAAAACGGGACTCCACAGGATACTGTTCATCTCCACCGTCGAACCCCTCCAGCCTCCACGGGCTACTGTTCATCCACCACCGACCTCCTCCAGCCTCCACCTACGACTGTTCATTCACGGGCTCCTGTTCATCCAGCCTCCACCACGCGCTACTCCACCGGCTACTGTTCAACCAGCCCTCTCCACGGGCTCTTGTTCAACCACCCCTCCACGGGCTACTGTTCATCCAGCCCTCCACCGTCTACTGTTCATCCTTCCCTCCACGAGGTGGTCCTGTTCATACTGCCCTCCATGGGGTCCTGTTCATCCAGCCCCAACCGGCTCGATCGATCGGGGTCCTATTCATCCAAAGGCAACACCACGGGGTCCTATTCATCCACCCCCACC
>NC_041380.1:263904529-263907261 GCF_002162155.2 Triticum dicoccoides
CGGCTTCAGTTAGCAGCAATCGCGAAGGAATCGCTCGATCGGGTTCATTTAACAGCCATCGATCGATCGCTCGGGTTCAGTAACGCGAAGCTTGCAGTGCAATCGCTCGGGTTCAGTTAGAGCCCAACGCCTTGCTCGGGTTCAGTTAGAGCCCAATGCATCGCACCCACGCGCATGCGTGTATGAGAGAAACACGCATCGCTCGGCCCCGACCACCCACCATAACCGGGAACACCCCGATATTTTCCTCGCCGTCGCTTCTACCATGGTTTTTTCCATCATGGACGGCCCAAAGAATGTCATGCAGCTGCGTCTCCGGCCCGGCCAGGACGAAAAGCCCATTTTCTGTCATGATTTTTTGTCATAGAAGTTGGAGCCCACCACATATATGATGATACCGGGTTTTGTCACAGTTATCATCATAGAAGTGTCGTAAGTATGACAGAAAAAAATTTGTTTGGCCCAAAATGTCACGGATGTGTCTTTTTTTGTAGTGACTAGTGAAAGTATGAACCCTAGGCCTTGTTTCTAAGCATTGCAATACCGTTTTCGCTCACTTTTACCACTTGTTACCTTGATGTTTTTATATTTTTAGATTACAAAAACCTTTATCTACCATCCATATTGCACTTGTATCACCATCTCTTCACCGAACTAGTGCACCTATCCAATTTACCATTGTATTGGGTGTGTTGGGGACACAAGAGACTCTTTGTCATTTGGTTGCAGGGTTGTTTGAGAGAGACCATCTTCATCCTATACATCCTATGGATTGATAAACCTTAGGTCATCCACTTGAGGGAAATTTGCTACTGTCCTACAAAACTCTGCGCTTGAAGGTCCAACACAAGTCTACAAGAAGAAGGTTGCGTAGTAGACATCAGCCGTGTCCACGGTAACAGGACACTTGGAGTTGTATTCCTACCTCTACAACTAGAACCGGATACTTAATAAAACACACCCAAAAAATTTCTAGAGACAACCCGTTGATCGCTCTCTCACAGGGTGACGAGGAGAGAATCATCGGGTAGGATTATACTATGTGATGATACTTGGTTAACTTACCAGCTACTCTCTTCTATATGCTTCACGTTGGAGGCTGCCAGAAGCATAGTCTTTGATAGGACTAGCTTCTCCCCCTCTTATTCTGGCATTATGCAGTTCAGTCCATAGTACTACCCCTTTCATTGATACCGATGCATATGTAGTATAGATCCGATGTCAGTATTGCGAGTACTTTGGATGAGTACTCACGGTTGCTTTGCTCCCTCTTTTCCCCTTCGATACACGGTTGCTGCAATCAGATGTTGAAGCCTAGGAGCCAAACGCCACCGCTGACGACGACTGTTACTACCCCAAGGGTGCCTACTACTACGTGCAGGCCGCTAACGACCAAGAGTAGTTTAGGAGGATCCCAGACAGGAGGCCTGCGCCTCTTCGATCTGTATCCATGTTTGTGCTAGCCATCTTATGGCACCTTGCTTAACTTTATGTCTATACCGAGATATTGTTGCTTCTGCTGACTCATTTGTATTGAGTTTATGTATTCGAGCCCTCGAGGCCTCTGGCTTGTAATATTAAGCTTGTATTATTTTAATTTGTGTCTAGAGTTGTGTTGTGATATCTTCTCGTGAGTCCCTGATCTTGATCATACACATTTGCATGTGTGATTAGTGTATGATTGAGCAGGGGGCGTCACACGGCAAGCCACACATCAAATGGTACAAGTGGAGGACAGATTGGTGCTGGATCAAGCAAGACAACATTCCTCCATTCTGTCGTCTGCGCACTTAGAGAATCGAGAAGAACAACACTTGGGGTAATATCGGCCCCAACGACACCAAGTTGGGGATTGCACTGTACAAGCTCCCCAGCCTCAAAGTAGCTGACTTGACCATTGAGATGGTGGGGTGAACTTCATCCATTGCCGGATTGCCCCGCTTCAGCACAGAGGAGGCCGAAGAGCTTGGGAATACAAGAATCCCGCAGACACGATGCGCCTCTACACCGGTCTTAACAACAACTTGACGGTGATGGAGCATTACTGGCTCATCCGCCAGCTCTTCAATAGAGGTTGTGTATTCCACTTGTCGGTGAAGGTAATTCCGCTCTGCAACAACACTGCCAAGAACTACATTCTGGCAAGAATGCCCGAATGCGACGCCAAGGGTGTTGTGGACAAGTGGAAGGTGCCCACCAAGATAGAGATTAAAGAATGGCTTCCTGCCTTGAAGGAAGAAGTCATCATAGTGGAGGATGACATGGTTCATCCCACCAAAAATGATGAAGCCAAATTCCTCCAAGCGAGGATTGAAGAGGCCAAAAAGGTTGCTCGTCCCTGGGAAAAGGCCAAAGATGCCGGCAAGGGAAAAAGTTGTGGAGCACACTGAAGAGCACACCAAAGAGGGCGGTGAAGAGCATGCCCAAGAAGATGCCAAAGAGCACGCCGAAGAGCACACCGTCAAGACCACAGATGATTATGAGCATTCTGATGATCATGATGGTGGTGATACAGAGCACTGATACGCCCCCAAATGTATCTATAATTTATGAAATATTCATGCCATGTTTATAACAATTTTGTATGGTCTTGGTATGATTTGAATGGAACTAACGCGGACTGACGCTATTTTCAGCAAACTATCGTGGTGTTATTTTTGTGCAGAAATAGAAGTTCTCAGAATGGGCTGGAACTTTTTGATGATTTTTTTGGAACAAAAGAGACCCCCTGA
>NC_041380.1:263907566-263937803 GCF_002162155.2 Triticum dicoccoides
AGCCAAAATTTCTGTACTAAGGGGGGATATTGCTTGTGCACCCAAATTCTTGAGCCAAGTTTCTTCCATAAGTGTCCACCATACCTACCTATATACGGTATTACCCTGCCGTTCCAAGTAATTTGCATGTGCCATCTCTAAATCTTCAAGTAAACATTTTTTGAGTGTTTGTACCGATCATGGAGCGACATGGGGTGGTCAGTATCTTCCATGCTCACGATGAATGTTTATTCGCTTGTCATTTACTAGTACAGCGAGTTACTATACAAACGGTTTTTAACCCCTTTCTGCGACGGCATTTTAAACCGTCGTCTTGACAGTGTGTGCGATAGGGGGGGTCCTTCCCACACAACCTAGAGATCATCAAGGATATGGAGTAGTAATGCATACATTTTGCATAACTAAGCTTATGCGATGCCGACATCTATCCCAAACACGAGTCTTCAGACAATTGTTTGTGATATCTTAAATATTTCAAACGCTTCATCCTTGTTACTCATTTGTGCTCGCATTACCATCGCAGTCTGTATTCTATGGTGCTACGTTTACGATGTGCGTCCCATCACAAACAGTTCATGATTATAGAGCGTGTACGATAAGCGGACAATCACACACGTTCACTTCTCCCGAAAGATATGCAATATGTAATTAAGAATATTAGCTAATCATCGTACGAGTGTCGGATAGAATTACGAAACTTCGGACCGTTGTAACAGTGTCGTACAATATAACTATCGCACAAGCTATTCTGTGGTGCAACATTTATGATGCGTGCAATATTAGAAACAATTCATGATTGTAAAGCGTGTATGATAAGGCCACTATCACAAACATTTAGTTTGCTCGCACTATTTGTGATATTGTCTGACATCGCAAGCGCTTTGCAAATAGCAACTATGTGCATGGTCGCACACGTTTCCTCTTTATGAACCATGTCGGATTATGATGTATATCACACACATTGTGCTTTATAGACCGTGTGTGCTGTAATGACCTGCAACGCATAATTTCACCCTAATGTAACTGCTGCTATTTAAAATTATACCGAATTTGAATTTAAAAGTAGGTTATAACTTTATTCATATCCATCAGGTTCAACAACCAATGCATTATTTAATTCAGAGGTACATATGTTCAATAATTACATAAGCACCAAATAAAGAATGATAAACCACGGTTGTATACTTGTACTATTAAAGACGGTAAAGAAAGAGGCGAAAGACATCCTGGTTGCTGAACAAGGTGAAGTGGAATGCCCATATTTTGCACTCCTTCATCCAGAAGGCATGTACGACTCTAGTTCAACCCCTTGTGATGGTCGACTGCCCATCCTTCACTGTCTTCATGAGGACATCTATATAGTCATCGTGTTCTGGTAGAAATACTTTAACCTTTGAATGCCCACTAATCATGTCGTTTGAGAGTTAATCTTGAGTAAACTGCTTTGGAAACTACCACAAAGGGAAAAAGATTCAAACATTGTCATCTAACACAACTCATTATGGGCAGTAAAAAAAGGCTGCAAAGTTCTTACTTATCATCCTGCAGTTCGCTATTGTCTTGGATAAAGTGTAAATAAATAGTTTAGTTGACATCTTTTGACCCATTTTACTAACAATATTTATCAGTTTCCTCACTTGATGTTGGTTCATCAATATCTCATTGCCTCATACGCAGAAAGGGTCGAAGCACGGATCTTTTCCAATGACATATGTACCTAAAAGCATCAATATAATATTAGAAGCTAAACAACAGTTGCACAATGATGTAGTACAACACTCCCTCCGTCCCATTATATAAGATCTTATAACATCCATTATACTCGCATATTGGATGCATTAACATCCTACATTATCGGGTGGAGGGAGTTTATTACTTTTTTACAAATATCGGGCGATTAACTGCAGTTAATTGTTGCTGCTGTATTGTTGTTATTCTATATATATCTAGACATCATCAGAACATTAATGTAACACTCTTCGTTGTTGCTATGTGGCCTAGGATTGCATATTTAGTCATTCAGTACAATGCATGTTGTTATGTAGCCTCAGATATGTTAGATATGACCCTAATTAACCCACTGATAGATGAGTTACAGATATTTCAGTTAAATGCCCGATGCGACGATTAATCCCTTATCAGTCTCCGACCTATATGATACCAGTTACCGATATCATGAACAGTGAATATATATAAGTCATGGGATGAAACTAACCTAGATGGTAAACAACAGTTGTTCCCAATATTGTCATGTGTAAGTACATCTAAAGGTATGTTAAGCACAACAGGCTAAACATCAACCAAATATATCCATGGTAGACAACATAATCTCCAAATGATAGGTTTAGGGTGAAGGTTTAAGCATGCTAGTTAAGCAAAATAAGAAGTGGAAATGTGTATTAACTGGAACAGGCCTAACATTTAAAAATAAGCAAACATAGTCATTCAAACTGATATTGTGCAGGCGTAACTACACTAGTTATTGTTAAATAAAGATGGAAAGGTGTGTTAACTACAACATGCTTAACAACAACCAAATATAGTCATTCATAAAGGTATTGTTGAACTGGTATTGATGAAATTGAACTGCACAGTTCATACTTGCATATATAGAACATCATATTGTGAATAACTGAAATAAATAAGACATACTTAAAAAAGTTTTAGATGTTTCTTTAAGTTTTGTTAAAGTTTGTGTGCTGCTTAGAAAAGTGAGAAGTCAACGGCTCTTTGGGAATAAGGTTTTTCCCCTCACCTAGCCCGCATTTGGGTGGTGTGTCTGTTGGGAACGTAGTAATTTAAAAAAAATCCTACGCACACACAGGATCATGGTGATGCATAGCAACGAGAGGGGAGAGTGTTGTCTACGTACCCTCGTAGACCATTCGCGGAAGCATTATATCAACACGGTTGATGTAGTCGTACGTCTTCATGATCCGACCGATCCAAGTATCGAAAGCACGACACCTCCGAGTTCTGCACATGTTCGGCTTGGTGACGTCCTCACCTTCTCGATCCAGCAAGAGGGGCGAATAGTAGATGAGTTCCGGCAGCACGACGGCGTAGTGACGATGTTGGTGAATAACAATCTCCGCAGGGCTTCGCCTAAGCACTACGAAAACTATGACAGAGGATAAACTAGAGGGGACGGGGTAGCCGGCACACGGCTTGGTGTTTCTTGATCTATCTTGGGTGCTAGCCCTGCCCCTCTATTTATATGTTGAGCCTTGGGGTCGAAACTTGGAGTAAAAGCCTCCACAAAGTCGGTTTCACCCGAAAGGCAAGAGTCCTTCTCGGACTCCAGGACCAGACGCTAGGGTTCCCGGCGTCTGGACCCAGACGCCAGGGACCCTGGCGTCTGGCCCCAGGACTCCGCAAAACTTCCTTTTGCGCTTTCCAAAAACCTTGTGGGCTTTCCCCTTTAGCCCAAATAAAGTGTTCTCGTACCCAAACATTTCGGGAAACATCTGTAACCCTTCTGAAGAGCAAACACTATTATCCCATATATCAAACTTTATCTCCGAACCATTCCGGAGTTCCTCGTCATGTCCGTGATCTTATCCGGAACTCCGAACAACCTTCGGCTACCAACATACACAACTCATAAATACTATATCGTCAACGAATGTTAAGCGTGCGGACCCTACGGGTTCGAGAACTATGTAGACATGTCCGAGACATTTCTCTGGTCAATAACCAATAGCGGAACCTGGATGCCCATATTGGCTCCTACATATTCTACGAAGATCTTTATTGGTCGAACCGCATAACAACATACGTTGTTCCCTTTGTCATCGGTATGTTACTTGCCCGAGATTCGATCGTTGGTATCTCAATACCTAGTTCAATCTCATTACCGGCAAGTCTCTTTACTCATTCCGTAATACATCATCACGCAACTAACTCATTAGTTGCAATGCTTGCAAGGCTTATAGTGATGTGCATTACCGAGTGGGCCCAGAGATACCTCTCCGACAATCAGAGTGACAAATCCTAATCTCGAAATACGCCAACCCAACAAGTACCTTTGGAGACACCTGTAGAGCACCTTTATAATCACCCAGTTACGTTGTGACGTTTGGTAGCACACAAAGTGTTCCTCCGGTAAACGGGACTTGCATAATCTCATAGTCATAGGAACATGTATAAGTCATGAAGAAAGCAATAGAAGAATACTAAACGATCGAGTGCTAAGCTAACGGAATGGGTCAAGTCAGTCACATCATTCTCGTAATGATGTGACCCCGTTAATCAAATGACAACTCATGTCAATGGCTAGAAAACATAACCATCTTTGATCAACGAGCTAGTCAAGTAGAGGCATACTAGTGACACTTTGTTTGTCTATGTATTCACACAAGTATTATGTTTCCGGTTAATACAATTCTAGCATGAATAATAAACATTTATCATGAATTAAGGAAATAAATAATTACTTTATTATTGCCTCTAGGTCATATTTCCTTCAGTCTCCCACTTGCACTAGAGTCAATAATCTAGTTCACATCGCCATGTGATTTAACACTAATAGTTCACATTACCATGTGATTAACACCCATAGTTCACATCGCCATGTGACCAACACTCAAAGGGTTTACTAGAGTCAGTAATCTAGTTCACATCGCCATGTGATTAACACCCAAAGAGTACTAAGGTGTGATCATGTTTTGCTTGTGAGAGAAGTTTAGTCAACGGGTCTGCCACATTCAGATCCGTATGTATTTTGCAAATTTCTATGTCAACAATGCTCTGCACAGAGCTACTCTAGCTAATTGCTCCCATTTTCAATATGTATCCAGATTGAGACTTAGAGTCATCTGGATCAGTGTCAAAATTTGCATCGACGTAACCCTTTACGATGAACCTTATTGTCACTTTCATAATAGAGAAACATATCCTTATTTCACTAAGGATAATTTTGACCGCTGTCCAGTGATCTACTCCTAGATCACTATTGTACTCCCTTGCCAAAAACAGTGTAGGGTATACAATAGATCGGGTACACAACATGGCATATTTTATAGAACCTATGGCCAAGGCATAGGGAATGACGTTCATTCTTTTTCTATCTTCTGCCGTGGTCGGGCTTTGAGTCTTACTCAGTTTCACACCTTGTAACACAGGCAAGAACTCTTTCTTTGACTTGTTCCATTTTGAACTACTTCAAAATCTTGTCAAGGTATGTACTCATTGAAAAACTTATCAAGCATCTTGATCTATCTCTATAGATCTTGATGCTCAATATGTAAGCAGCTTCACCGAGGTCTTTCTTTGAAAAACTCCTTTCAAACATTCCTTTATGCTTTGCAGAATAATTCTACATTATCTTCGATCAACAATACGTCATTCACATATACTTATCAGAAATGCTATAGTGCTCCCACTCACTTTCTTGTAAATACAGGCTTCACCACAAGTCTGTATAAAACTATATGCTTTGATCAACTTATGAAAGCGTATATTCCAACTCCGAGATGCTTGCACCAGTCCATAGATGGATCACTGGAGCTTGCATATTTTGTTAGCACCTTTAGGATTGACAAAACCTTCTGGTTGCATCATATACAACTCTTCTTTAATAAATCCATTAAGGAATGCAGTTTCGTTATCCATTTGCCAGATTTCATAAAATGCGGCAATTGCTAACATGATTCAGACAGACTTAAGAATAGATACGAGTGAGAAACTCTCATCGTAGTCAACACCTTGAACTTGTCGAAAACCTTTTTGCGACAATTCTAGCTTTGTAGATAGTAACACTACTATCAGCGTCTGTCTTCCTCTTGAAGATCCATTTAATCTCAATGGCCCGCCAATCATTGGGCAAGTCAATCAAAGTCCATACTTTGTTCTCATACATGGATCTCATCTTAGATTTCATGGCCTCAAGCCATTTTGTGGAATCTGGGATCATCATTGCTTCCTAATAGTTTGTAGGTTCGTCATGGTCAAGTAACATGACCTCCAGAATAGGATTACCGTACCACTCTGGTGCGGATCTCACTCTGGTTTACCTACGAGGTTTGATAGTAACTTGATCCGAAGTTACATGATCATCATCATTAGCTTCCTCACTAATTGGTGTAGTAGTCATAGGAACAGATTTCTATGATGAACTACTTTCCAATAAGGGAGTAAGTACAGTTACCTCATCAAGTTCTACTTTCCTCCCACTCACTTCTTTCGAGAGAAACTCCTTCTCTAGAAAGGATCCATTCTCAGCAATGAATATCTTGCCTTCAGATCTGTGATAGAAGGTGTACCCAACATTTTCTTTTGGGTATCCTATGAAGACACACTTCTCCGATTTGGGTTTGAGCTTATCAGGTTGAAACTTTTTCACATAAGCACTGCAACCTCAAACTTTAAGAAACGACAGCTTAGGTTTCTTGCCAAACCATAGTTCATACGGTGTCGTCTCAACGGATTTAGATGGTGCCCTATTTAACGTGAATGTAGCTGTCTGTAATGCATAACCCCAAAACGATAGTGGTAAATCGGTAAGAGACATCATAGATCGCACCATATCTAATAAAGTACGGTTACAATGTTCAGACACACCATTACACTGTGGTGTTCCAGGTGGCGTGAGTAGTGAAACTATTTCACATTGTTTTAACTAAAGGCCAAACTCGTAACTCAAATATTTTACTTCGGCGATCATATCGTAGAAACTTTTATTTTTGTTACGATGATTCTCCACTTCACTCTGAAATTCTTTGAACTTTTCAAATGTTTCAGACTTGTGTTTCATCAAGTAGATATACTCATATCTGCTCAAATCATCTGTGAAGATCAGAAAATAATGATACCTGCCGCGAGCCTCAATATTCATCGGACCACATACATCAGTATGTATGATTTCCAACAAATCTGTTGCTCGCTCCATTGTTCCGGAGAACGGAGTCTTAGTCATCTTGCCCATGAGGCATGGTTCGCAAGCATCAACTGATTCATAATCAAGTGATTCCAAAAGCCCATCAGCATGGATTTTCTTCATGCGCTTTACACCAATATGACCTAAACGGCAGTGCCACAAATAAGTTGCACTACCATTATTAACTTTGCATCTTTTGGCTTCAATATTATGAAAATGTGTATCACCACGACCGAGATCCAACAAACCATTTTCATTGGGTGTATGACCATAGAAGGTTTTATTCATGTAAACAGAACAACAATTATTCTCTAATTTACATGAATAACTGTATTGCAATAAACATGATCCAATCATATTCATGCTCAACGCAAACACTAAATAACATTTATTTTAGGTTTAACACTAATTCCTAAAGTATAGGGAGTGTGCGATGATGATCATATCAATTTTGGAACCATTTCCAATACACATCGTCACTTCACCCTTAACTAGTCTCTATTCGTTCTACAACTCCCGTTTCTAGTTACTATTCTTAGCAACTGAACTTGTATCAAATACTGAGGGGTTGCTATAAACACTAGTAAAGTACACATCAATAACATGCATATCAAATATACCTATGTTCACTTTGCCATCCTTCTTATCCACCAATTACTTGGGTAGTTCCGCTTCCAGTGACCAGTTCCTTTGCAGTAGAAACACTCAGTTTCAGGCTTAGGTCCAAACTTGGGTTTTTTTACATGAGCAGCAACTTGCTTGTCGTTCTTCTTGAAGTTCCCCTTTCTTCCCTTTGTCCCTTTACTTGAAACTAGTGGTTTTGTTTACCATCAACACTTGATGTTTTCTTGATTTCTACCTTCGTTGATTTCAGCATCACGAAGAGCTTGGGAATCGTTTCCGTTATCCCTTGCATATTATAGTTCATCACGAAGTTCTACTAACTTGGTGATGGTGACTAGAGAATTCTGTCAATCACTATTTTATGTGGAAGATTAACTCCCACTTGATTCAAACGATTGTAGTATCCAGATAATTTGAGCACATGCTCACTGCTTGAGCTATTCTCCTCCATCTTTTAGCTATAGAACTTGTTGGAGAGTTCATATCTCTCAACTCGGGTATTTGCTTGAAATATTAACTTCAACTCCTAGAACATCTCATATGGTCCATGACATTCAAAACGTCATTGAAGTCCCGATTCTAAGCCGTTTAAGCATGGTGCACTAAACTATCAAGTAGTCATCATATTGAGCTAGCCAAACGTTCATAACATCTGCATCTGCTCCTGCAATAGGTTTGTCACCTAGTGGTGCATCAAGGACATAATTCTTATGTGCAGCAATGAGGATAAACCTCAGATCACGGATCCAATCCGCATCATTGCTACTAACATCTTTCAACTTAGTTTTCTCTAGGAACATATCAAAAATAAAACAGGGGAGCTAAACGCGAGCTATTGATCTACAACATAGATATGCTAATACTACCAGGACTAAGTTCATGATAAATTTAAATTCAATTAATCATATTACTTAAGAACTCCCACTTAGATAGACATCCTTCTAATCCTCTAAGTGATCACGTGATCCATATCAACTAAACCATGTCCGATCATCACGTGAGATGGAGTAGTTTTGATGCGGAGCATCCTATGGACATCACCATGTCAAGAGTCCGTTCGGCAAGCGACACGTGCGACATCTACTTCACATACACAAAGGTGAATCATCTCCTTTATGCGTGCTTACTTGACCCCTTCGAGGATGGTATACTACTTGACACTCCTCTCGTGTGCATACATAGGTATTGTCGGAACATCATGGACGAGGAGGAGGAGGGCGAGCACAAGTGTACAACTACACCATCTGCGAGAAAAGCATGGAAGAGAAGGAAGAAGAGGATCCGCCCAGTCTAGGACGAGCGGTACTACCGCCCACATCAAGCGGTACTACCGCTGAAGGCCCACAAGCCATACTACCGGCCAACTTCCGCTCTACTGCCTCTCAACCCGACAAACTCCTGTGGTCGAGCGGCAGAAGTCCGGTACTACCGCCCGTACAAGCGGTACTACCGCCCGAGGGACCGGTACTATCGCCCTGCCTGTGCGCAGCCGGGCCTTTGGCCTTGTATCTCTCTCCCACTTACCCCTTTGTGGCTTAGACTATATATGGACCACCCCCACCTCCTTTCTAGGGTTAGCAAAGTAGTAGCTCATTTAGAGATAGAGCGTTGCTCATCCATTACGGATCTACTCCACGAGAGAGACCGCGGCCCCTCTTCGAAGAAGATCCCCTTGGATTCAAGACCCCCTCTTGGGTGGCCCCCTTCAAGACCTCCTCATGGAGATGAACCTTACCTTGTATCTTCCCCTTTGTTGTTCATGTACCTTGTGGATCTTGTGTGTTTGATTGTCTAGTGGATGTGTGATTGGACTTGTTCTTGAGTGTTTCCCCTTGTGATTTCTCTCCGTTCTTCCCCGTGTTCTTCGTGTTCTTTGCGGGATCCGCTCCTTTCGTGAAAGATCGGCCCCTAGGGTTCCTAGCCTACATCATCTTGGTATCTAGAGCCATGTTGATCACGATTTCGGAGCCTCCCCATTGTGTTTTCTAGCCTAATTTTGTTGTGTTCTTCCCCAAATTCGAAAATA
Source organism: Triticum dicoccoides (assembly GCF_002162155.2). Taxonomy (NCBI): domain Eukaryota; kingdom Viridiplantae; phylum Streptophyta; class Magnoliopsida; order Poales; family Poaceae; genus Triticum; species Triticum dicoccoides. Next base: position 263,917,094 of record NC_041380.1, read on the forward strand.
CCCACCAAAAAATAGCCCCAATTTTTTTGTGATTTGTTGGTTTGACGAAGTTTTGTTGGATTTGATCCATAGATTTGCTTGGTTTCAAGTGGATCTAGCATCTCCCCAATTTTCTCCACTTTCCATCCACGAAATCGCTCGAATTTTGACCTTGAAATCATCCTTTTCCGCCCCAAAATTCGCCCCGATCTAGTTCTGCGAATTTTCCCGACACGAGCGGTACTACCGCCCCACCAAGCGGTACTACCACTGAGCTCCACAAGTGGTACTACCGCCCTTCCAAGCGGTACTTCCGCCCCTCCCAGTTTTAGCGTTCCGAGTTTCACCGTTTTGACCATAACTTTCACGTCCGGAGTCCGATTTTCGCGTTCTTTAGCTCATTGAGTAGCTATTGACATCCCCCATCCATATACATAGGTTTCAACACCATTTGAATCCATCAAATTTTTGGAACTTTGGCATCTTTGCCTAGGGCTTCCACCACATCCTCCGCTACACCACCACCGACTTCCGCAACCTAACCAATTTTGTTCCCCGTCACATTAGTGGTTGCTTGAGGAGTTATTTGAGTTTCCTAAGGTGTCTGGGCTACTTAGGGACGGTTGCTTCTTCATCAACCACCACCACCACTTTCGCATAGGCTTACCAACCATACACTTCTTCCACACCGGTTAACCCAATTTTGTTTGTGTTGTGAGTTGTGTCTCCTAAGGTGTTTCAGCTACTTAGGGACCGTGCTTCCAACTCCGACACCGTGTATAGTCCACCACCTTACACTCCATTTCTGCATTGCCTACTCGCATAACCCATCATTCCACCACCGCATCCCGCTACCACCATTTTGACATTTGACATTTGAGATTTTGAGTTCGCGGTTTTTCCATTTCCTAAGGTGTTTCGGCTACTTAGGGACGAGTCTCCATCATCTTGGTATCTCCATCAAGATCACCGCCACTCATCATCGCCAAGGACGGTAACCTCCATATCATCTTGGTATCGTGGTATCCCTCCATTGTATATTCCCTTGCCATTGCATTGATAACCCCTAGCCTATTCTGCATCACTTGCCTATCGAGACTAGCCTTTGAGTATTGCCGGCAATGTTACTTGTGCACATTAGTGGTCTACACCTTCCATTACATACATACCATACCATATCGGTATCATATTGGTATCATCATATCATCTCTTGTGCCTCAAGTTTGTTCCCACATATACACAATCACTATCTTGGTTTGTGCATTTCGCATTGTGGCCATATCCAAAAAAAGAAGAAGAAAAAGAAATAAAGAATAAGATTTTAAGCAAAATAAAAAGAGTGAACAAAGAGCTTGTAAGCAAGTGCCATAGCATCATACCACATTGCATATAAGATTGTCATATCCGATCATCTTGGATCATACCACTGGAACATCATACACATAGCATACTTGGGATAGAATGTCCTTACATTTTGCATATCATAGGTTGTGCACAAGTGTCGTATCCGCCTATTGAGAAATCGTGCTAGCATCTCTCTTGAGTTGTGCAACACGAGCGTTTTCCGTGGATCCCACATTTTGTGCTCATTCCTTGGTTACACGACCCCATTTTATCTATCCGTGTGTGTGTGTGTGTTTCCATGTGCCATATATTGCTATTGGTCTACTTGTTTCACTTGCGAATTTGTGAATCTCTTTCAACATTATTGACTCTTGCTAACATTTTGCATTAATTTTTTGTGCCACTATCCTCACTGAGCTACTCCATAAGCTTTAGTTTGTAGGTGTGGGTGAACAAGTCTGGTACCAATTCCACTATTCTTTCATCTCACATTGAGTGAAACGGGATACATCCTCAACTTTGGGAAACGGTAACTTGGTATTGTTCATCTCATTTCCTACTCACCTCTACTCGAGTCTTGTGATGGATAGGCAAGGCATTTCACCTTCGGTCTACAACAACAACGACGAGTTCAATGCCACGAGTAACTCTACCAACGCCAAGATGCAAGCTCAAATGGAGGAGATCAAAGCCCTCATCAAGTCCTACAAGAGATCTTCCTCATCTTCGATAAGACGCTCAAGTACACTTTCTTCCAAGCTACCATCTCCGGCAAGGTCTCATCGGCATCGACACCATCACCACCACGAACGTGAGGGTCAAGAGCTCAACACCAACAACCACTCAACGACTTCACCATCTCCCTTGGCATCTTCGCCAAGCGACTTCAAGGCATCTTCGCCTATGGACATACAACATCTTCACCCATAAGCACTTCAAGAGAAGCTCCCCAAGCTCAAGTCCTTGACTTCCATAAGCTACTACCTCAACATCGACCACGCGATTCCTTTCTATGGGACTCAAGAACCCGAGGAGTATCTCGAATGGAAGCGTTTGATGGACGACTACCTCAAGCTACATCAAGTTCCTCCCAAAGATCAAGTGAAGTGCACCACAAGGAACTTCCACGACTACGCGTCCACATGGTGGCTTCAGGCACCTTCGGAGACTTACAACATGAGTTGGCCAAAGACGAAGAGAGCTTTGCGGCGAGAGTTTGTGCCTCCAACCTACACAGAACAACTTCTACGCCAATTGGAGAACACCATCCAAGGATCCAAGTCCATCTACGAGTACTTCAAGGAGATGAAGATTGCCTTGCGACGAGCCAGCGTGGACGACCCCATTTCGATGAAGTTCCACTTCATGATGGGATTGCACAATGATATCTCCAAGATGATCTTCCTCGAGAACTACAAGTCCCTTGACGACAACTACATTGGTGCTCTCAAGGCGGAACAAGAACTCATGAAGGCCAAAGCTTCTCCACCCCAAGCTCACTTCGCAACGACCAAGTTCCATAAAAACGAGCATGAGGCTAGTACCACCATGATGTCCAAGCCCGACGAGCTCCAAGATGATGCTCCCAAGTTCGACTTCACCGCCATCCCTCTTTGTGGCATTGACGATGCCGAGTCTACTTCGACTCTTTTTCAAGATGGTGCGGCGACGACTACGACTACGAACACCATCAAGGACCAAGCTTTGGAGGCGAGCGACATGGTGACGAGCAAGGATGATGCTTCCATCTTAGGAGGTGAGAGTGATGATGTGCCATCTTCGGCTTTCATCCACGGCGATGGCGATAAGATGGTTGAGCATGGGATTTTCCCTTCGACCACGACGACGTATGATGACTTGAGTGACTTTTGCCACCATATTGAGAGTGAGAGTGACTTCACCACTAGCCCCATATATGATGTGTTTCCACAATTCCCATGTGAGGAGAGCCACAACCCCCACCTCTTGAGTGAGATGAGTGACTCCACCATATGTGAGTTTGAGCGCATCTATTTTGGGGGAGTGAGTGAACCACCACATAGAGAGAGAGAGAGAGAGAGTGATAGTTGATAGGTCATGTGAGGCCTCTTCGATTTCTAATGACTTAACCTTACCTCTATTGTGTCTTCTCATTTGGTGCTAGGTCCCATATATGATGACGCGCCGATTCGCGACGACTACGTCCTACCTTTGGACAAGACGATGGCCATGGTGGAATATGATGCACCCCCCACATGGTTCCATCAAGATGAAGATGACCACCATTTGGTCTTTACCACCTCACCTACACCACTTGAGTGGGATGAAAAAGGTAACATAGGTGAAGGTGATACTCTTGTCCCACTAGTGGACTATCATGACATTGATTGCTTGCATGATGTTGATCCCCCTATTGCCATGATTCATGCTAGTATGATTTCCCCATGCGATGATTTACCCATTTATGACGAGTTTGACGATTGCCATGTGGAGTCTATTAGTTGTGATGCCATGTTGCATAGGATTTCTTGTGATAATTCTTTAGGTCACATCATGTTTGCCAATCCGCTTGACTTGTCATATGCTATGCATAAGATCAATCATATGTCATATTTGCAATCTCTTCATAGTGACTATGCATATGCCATTAAAATTAACCCAATTTGCACTTATGGAATAGATGACAAGCCCATGGTTATTGGCATTTGTTTCTCTTGTGATGATATTGATATGCTCCCTTTGCATCATTTATCTCATATACCATGCCATAACCACCTAGCTTTGGATATGCATTGTTTTGGATGTTGTCCATTTTCTCCATATGATATTTCCAATATTGCTCATGAGGAGACCCCCATAGTTTCCTCATACATTTTAGAGACTTTGATTCATCCCATCCATTGCATGATCCCAATACTTGTGTGCACCATATGCTCCCATGAATCATAATGATATTGTTGTGCCATATACTACTATGCTCAATTTGTGTCCCCATCGTGTTATACACAATAACTATTCTTTCATGATGGATGACATGTTCCTATACCATGCATCAAATTTCTTTGAGCGATGCTTATCTTGTGCTAACTCTCACGTGCACATACACATCATGATGGATGATATGTACATTTACCACACACACAATTTCTTTCGTCTGTGTCTCTTTTGTGTAGGTACCCATGAATTCTTGTCAACCTCGCAATCCCACAAGTTGAAAAAATGAGCTCTAGAGAGCAATGATGACTTGGGATCCCTCGGATTGTCTTTCCCACCGCTCTCTTCGCGCAAAGACTTCGTGCATTTCTTCTACATGGCCCTCACTTGGCTAAGGGTTATTGTCCATTATATATCATTTGCCCATCTTGCCATGTTCACTTTGCATGATATGCTCATTCCTATACCTTTGCAATGCATTTTTGACCCATGCTTTGCATTACACATGATGATTGATTCTCATACTTGTATGTGTATTTGCAAGCTTGGTGGAGATATTGCTAGTTATTGTCATGGTTGCTTTGTACCCCATGCCTATGATGATACTTTCATCTTGCTTTGTGTTCGTGCTTGGGATGTGTCATGTACATTGCCTATGACTATTATTTTCTCACATGACATGATTGCCATGAGTTCATCTAGTATGTTGCATCTTCGCACTACTAGCTTGCACGACTTGATTCCTATGATTGCTTGCCTTGTTGCATCACCGATGATTCATACTTTCTCATTTCATGCGGTTGATGACAACCATCTACATGCTTTGCACATGATTGTTATTGCTTGCCGTCATATATCTCCAATGCTAGATGATTTTCCATGTATTGAGCGCAACAATGATTTTAGTCTTGCTAATGAGATTGCCCCCATAGCATTCTCGCATATATTTGGAGATTTTGACATTTTTTTTGAAGCATGCTTGTCTTCATTCTTTGCACCATATACCTCATGCCATGAATATTACCATTGTTGCATCATATTGTTCATGCACTTGTGCTTCTAATGGTTATGTGCAAGAGAAGAGAACCATCATGATGGATGATGTGTTTATCTACCATGTGCATACGTTCTTTGTTTTGTTGTATGCATGTGTAGGATACTTGGACCTTGTGTCAACTTCCACGTCACGTGAGTTGACAATCCGAGCTCTTGAGAGCGAACCACCTTCTACCACGATGATTCTACATCGCACTTGCTTGTACTTCGGCATTGTGAAGGACGCACAAGGACATCCTTTCAAGGTGATATCCTTCTCTTTTGAGAACCCCCAAACCATGCGCATGGATATTGAGGATCATACTACTTGTGTTGCTTGCACCATGAGACTTATTGTTCATCCTGGATCACTTTATTGCACACATGTGATAGATCTTGCTTCGACTTGTCACTTTCACCATTCCATGCATCATGATATATATGCCTTGTGTGTTGCATCCAATTCTTGGATTACTTGCTCCTATCACATGTTTGGTTGCAACAATGTCGTTTCTTCACATATGCCATGTCCCATTGATTGCTACATGCTTTCCTTGATTGCCTCACACATGATGCACAATTGCTCTTTCTATTGTGTTGAGTGCCACACTATATTCACTACACCCCATGCACATTATGCTTGGATTGTCTTGCACTTGACCCATGTGTTTAGACACTTCATTTTATTTGGTGTTGTGAATGATTCCTATGCCTACCATAGACCTTTCATTGAGCAATTTGTGAATGCTTACTATGAACTTGAGGTAGATGCTTCTTCTCTTGTCACACATATTTGCATCACTACCTAACATTCACATGCTTGTCCCCATGATTTCTTTGCTTGTTCTAGATTGAATGCTTACATGCCACGTCACAATCCTTTGTCGCACCATATGATTTGCATGATGACGATACTTGTTTGGTGAATCACCTCTTGAATGCTTGGTTTTGCACTAACGCTAACCACATTTATTTTTCCAAGTGTTTGTTGTCCTTGCTCATTTTGAAGGAATCACTAGACGGTGCGACATTGGAGAGTGCCCACTCCAAGCTTGAAGATGATGACTACTTGGTGAACGTCCGCTTCTACACGGCGAAGCCATCTCTTTCCCATGGTGATTTGGTTTTCGATCCGAGGTCGGATCTTTCCCAAGGGGGAGGGGATGATGCGGAGCATCCTATGGACATCACCATGTCAAGAGTCCGTTCGGCAAGCGACATGTGCGACATCTACTTCACATACACCGCGAGAGAAGCATGGAAGAGAAGGAAGAAGAGGATCCGCCCAGTCCAGGACGAGCAGTACTACCGCCCACATCAAGCGGTACTACTGCTGAAGGCCCACAAGCCGTACTACCGGCCAACTTCCTCTCTACTTCCGCTCAACCCGACAAACTCCTGTGATCGAGCGACACAAGTCCGGTACCACCGCCCGAGGGACCGGTACTACTGCCCTGCTTATGCGCAGCCGGGCCTTTGGCCTTGTATCTCTCTCCCACTTACCCCTTCGTGGCTTAGACTATATATAGACCACCCCACCTCCTTTCTAGGGTTAACAAAGTAGTAGCTCATTTAGAGATAGAGCTTTGCTCATCCATTACGGATCTACTCCACGAGAGAGACCACGGCCCCTCTTCGGAGAAGATCCCCTTGGATTCAAGACCCCCTCTTGGGTGGCCCCCTTCAAGACCTCCTCATGAAGATGAACATTACCTTGTATCTTCCCCTTTGTTGTTCATGTACCTTGTGGATCTTGTGTGTTCGATTGTCTAGTGGATGTGTGATTGGACTTGTTCTTGAGTGTTTCCCCTTGTGATTTCTCTCCGTTCTTCCCCGTGTTCTTCGTGTTCTTCGCGGGATCCGCTCCTTTCGTGAAAGATCGGCCCCTAGGGTTCCTACCCTACATCAAGTTTCAATGGTGAACATCACTATGTTGATCATATCTACTATATGATTCACGCTCGACCTTTTGGTCTCAGTGTTCCAAGGCCATATCTGTTATATGCTAGGCTCGTCAAGTTTAACCTGAGTATTCCGCATGTGCAACTGTTTTGCACCCGTTGTATTTGAACGTAGAGCCTATCACACCTGATCATCACGCGGTGTCTCAGCACGAAGAACTTTCGCAACGGTGCATACTCGGGGAGAACACTTGTACCTTGATAATTAGTGAGAAATCATCTTATAAAGCTACCGTCAAACTAAGCAAAATAAGATGTATAAAAGATAAACATCACATGCAATCAAAATATGTGACATGATATGGCCATCATCATCTTGTGCATTTGACCTCCATCTCCAAAGCATCGTCATGATTTCCATCGTTACCGGCATGACACCATGATCTCCATCATCTTGATCTATATCAATGTGTCATCACATGGTCGTCTCGCCAACTATTGCTCTTGAAACTATTGCTATCGCATAGTGAAAAAGTAAAGCAATTATTTGGCGCTTGCATCTTATGCAATAAAGAGACAACCATATGGCTCCTGCCAGTTGCCGATAACTCGGTTACAAAACATGATCTTCTCATACAATAAAATTTAGCATCATGCCTTGACCATATCACATCACAACATGCCCTGCAAAAACAAGTTAGACGTCCTCTACTTTGTTGTTGCAAGTTTTACGTGGCTGCTACGGGCTGAGCAAGAACCGTTCTTACCTACGCATCAAAACCACAACGATAGTTCGTCAAGTTAGTGTTGTTTTAACCTTCTCAAGGACCGGGCGTTACCACACTTAGTTCAACTAAAGTTGGAGAAACTGACACCCGCCAGCTACCTGTGTGCAAAGCACGTCGGTAGAACCAGTCTCGCGTAAGCGTACACGTAATGTCGGTCCGGGCCGCTTCATCCAACAATACCGCCGAACCAAAGTATAACATGCTGGTAGGCAGTATGACTTATATCGCCCACAACTCACTTGTGTTCTACTCATGCATATTGCATCAACGCATAAAACCTGGCTCTGATACCACTGTTGGGGAATGTAGTAATTTAAAAAAAATTCCTACGCACACGCAGGATCATGGTGATGCATAGCAACGAGAGGGGAGAGTGTTGTCTACGTACCCTCATAGACCGTTCGCGGAAGTGTTATATCAACACGGTTGATGTAGTCGTACGTCTTCACGATCCGATCGATCCAAGTACCGAAAGCACGGCACCTCCGAGTTCTGCACACATTTGGCTCGGTGACGTCCTCGCCTTCTCGATCCAGGAAGAGGGGCGAAGTAGTAGATGAGTTCCGGCAGCACAACGGCGTGGTGTGACAGTGTTGGTGAAGAACAATCTTCGCAGGGCTTCGCCTAAGCACTACGAAAACTATGACAGAGGATAAACTAGAGGGGACGGGGTTGCCCGCACACGGCTTGGTGTTTCTTGATGTGTCTTGGGTGCTAGCCCTACCCCTCTATTTATATGTTGAGTCTTGGGGGTCGAAACTTGGAGTAAAAGCCTCCACAAAGTCGGTTTCACCCGAAAGGCAAGAGTCCTTCTCGGACTCCAGGGACAGACGCCAGGGTTCCCGGCGTCTGTACCCAGACGCCAGGGGCCCCCGGACTCCGCAAAACTTTCTTTTGCGCTTTCCAGAAACCTTGTGGGCTTTCCCCTTTGGCCCAACTAAAGTGTTCTCGTACCCAAACATTTCGGGAAACATCCGGAACCCCTTATGGTGAATTCCGGAACCCTTCTGGAGTCCAAACTGATAAGACTCGACTAGACGACGAGTCACTGATCGGTCCAATCCTTCACGGTACTTGCAAAACAACAACAAACAGAGGCAGCGACGGTCATAGAAAATAGATAGCAGACGTAGAGGAAGAATAGGCCTTTGGATCGAGGAAATAGCAAGAAACCAAAGGATAGACTTGCACCGAAATTAACCCAAAGTTAATCACGACAGCGCAGCAGCAACAAATCCCCGATTAAGGATCGCAGAAACTCATAATATTGGCGTCCCCAACCTGGGACTTTTCTCTTGTAACTTTTGATAAAATAATCAATCTCTCATAAAAACTCCCGTACACCAGCCGAAGCCAGCCCGTTTTATAGGCGTGGTTGTTCCATGGAACCGACTAGGAAACGTAAAACGATTGGATACCGACTCTCTCTCTTCTACTTAAACTAAACAAGATTTACCTAATTAAATATCTGGCCACTTGATCACCTAAGATTAAAAAAACGAACTAGTAAACGTAACTAGTACTATGACTCTACGTAGGAAATATCCATACCACATGTGCACTTTGTTTCCTAATTGACTTGGGATGTCACGATACTTGGATTGGAATTGCACCAATCATTATCCAGCTTGGCGTACGAAAATTCGGTTTCACCTCCTCTGGCTCTACTAACTTAACAGAAAATGTGCCAGACAAATTTATATCATCGAATTTAGCATACGGTGCAACTCCTAGTATTCCTTTTTCATCATTCTTCTCCTGCGCAAACAACACTTTGTTTCCTCGACTCTGCATCGTAGCCAAAAAGCCTCTAGTGGCCACATCATCCCCTCCCTCTTGAAACGAAGCCGTCCTCGGTTTCGTGGTAGGTCTGAGAATTTTGTTTGGAACTGAAATAATAGCATCCACCTTGATAGCATTAGCAAACATTGGTTGCAACACATGTTGCTTCCCGTTATTCCAGAATGAATAGGTATTGACCTCCCGTCATGTGTGGCACCACTATCATATTGCCATGTCCTGCCCAACAGTAACTGACATGCATCCATTGGAAAAATGTCTCATATAACCATATCAGTATAATCGCCAACAGAAAAATTTATGCGCACCTTGTGGGTAACCTTCAACTTTTCGGTGTGATGCATCCACTCGACACGATGGGGCTGTGGGTGTTTCCACATACATAATCCTAAAGCATCCACCAATCCCTTGCTGACAACATTAGTGTAGCTTCCACCGTCAATAATCAACTTGCAATTGGTATTGTTAATTTTTCACTCAGCTGAAAAATATTCCAACATTGCCCCTTATCCTGAATGCGATCCTCCTGCAGTCGTTGCACCATTAGTGAAGGATATGACTCAGCAGCTTCAAAACTCGCAACCACATTTTCAGTATCCTTAGATTTTTCATTAGAAGTGTCAGAAACTGCCTCTTCATCACTAGCGGATGCATAGCCATCTCTCGTGAGCAACACTCTTTTCTCATTAGGACATTCACACTTCATATGCCCCCTTCCTCCACACTTGAAACACTCTATGTCACTAGTGCGTCCGGTCGACTGTGAACTAGAATCAACCATCGACAGTCCTGATTTTGAAGCATCATTTTGCATGGAACCATGAGAGCGATTTGATGATGTCGCCCTGGAGCTAGGACCGACATCCTCACTCTTATACTGTGAGCGTCGCCATGTGTTCAAAGTGGTATTGAGAACTGTGTTGACTTGGCGTCGCTTAATCTGTTGTTCCGCACGCACAGCTTGGTGCACAAGATCTTGTATGTTATAGTAGACCACCATCTCAACACGATCCTGCACCTCAATATTTAGCCCATTTAAGGAACGTGCCATGGTCGCCTCCGGATCCTCCGTTGTCCCTATACGTATCATAAGAAATTCCATCTCCTTGTAATACTCATCAACACTCATATTACCTTGAGAGAGCCGCTGCAACTTGTTGTACATATCTCTTTTATAGTGCTCGGGAACAAAACGTTGCCTCATGAATTCTTTCATACCTCGCCAAGTCATCGGGCGATGTCTTGAACGACAAATTTGATTCCACCAAATTAGCGCATAACCGGTGAACTCAATTCCAGCAAGTTGAACTTTCTTCTCCTTGCTATAATGATGGGCATCAAAAATTTGATTAACACGCATCTCCCACTCCAAATAGCCTTCTGGTTCGCACTTGCCGGAGAATGAAGGGATTGAAATTTTTATGCGCCCAATTCCATCATCCAAAGGCACACGCACATCTTGACCAACTCGGTCATGCACTCCACCACGAACGGATGTTTCGGGATGAGGCTCATAGTGTCGTGGTCGTGGCGCGTACCCCGCCTGGTCAACTCCATCATCGAAACCATCATCTCCAGCATGAGGGTGTGCCACCAAACGGCGATCATGCGCGCCGGCATGTCCGTCGCGAGCTGGTGGTGCATAATGCAGTGGAGCAGCCGGAGCAGTCTGTGGTGGTGCAGAATTAGTTGCCGGCATATTGATGATGTCTGCCAAACCATCGAACCGAGTGATCAGGACATCTATCCTTTTGCCGAGCGCATCATGACATTGCTTGATGTAGTTGCATGTGTGGTCAAAACCATCCCGAATATTTTGCGGAATATCATCCGCATACACTGGGCGTACTATTTCCTCAGAATCAGCAACAACCTCATCAGCCTTGTTGACCGAGGTTGACATCTTGATCAACAAAGTACCGTGAACAACCTTAGCTCTAATACCACTTGATAAGACTCGACTAGGCGATGAGTCACTGGTCGGTCCAATCCTTCACGATACTTGCAAAACAACAACAAACAGAGGCAGCGACGGTCACAGAAAATAGATAGCAGACGTAGAGAAAGAATAGGCCTTTGGATCAAGGAAATAGCAAGAAACCAAAGGAATAGACTTGCACCGAAATTAACCCAAAGTTAATCACGACAGCGCAACAGCAACAAATCCCCGATCAATCTCTCATAAAAACTCCCGTACACCAGAAGCCAGCCCGTTTTATAGGCGTGGTCGTTCCATGGAACCGACTAGGAAACGTAAAAACAATTGGATACCGACTCTCTCTCTCTCCTACTTAAACTAAACAAGATTTACCTAATTAAATATTTGGCCACCTAATCACCTAAGATTAAAAAAACGAACTAGTAAACGTAACTAGTACTATGACTCTACGTAGGAAATATCCATACCACATGTGCACTTTGTTTTCTAATTGACTTGGGATGTCACGATACTTGGACTGGAATTGCACCAATCATTATCCAGCTTGGCGTACGAAAATTCGGTTTCATCTCCTCTGGCTCTACTAACTTAACAGAAAATGTGCCAGACAAATTTATATCATCGAATTTAGCATACGGTGCAACTCCCAGTATTCCTTTTTCATCATTCTTCTCCTGCGCAAACAACATTTTGTTTCCTCGACTCTGCGTCGTAGCCAAAAAGCCTCTAGTGGCCACATCACAAATACTATTATCCCATATATCAATCTTTATCTCCGGACCATTCCGAAGTTCCTCGTCATATCCGTGATCTTATCCGGAACTCCGAACAACATTCGGTCACCAAAATACATAACTCATAGTACTATATCGTCAACGAACGTTAAGAGTGCGGACCCTACGGGTTCGAGAACTATGTAGACATGACCGAGACACCTCTCTGTTCAATAACCAATAGCGGGACCTGGATGCCCACATTGGCTCCTACATATTCTAGGAAGATCTTTATCGGTCAGACCGCATAACAACATACGTTGTTCCCTTTATCATCGGTATGTTACTTGCTCGAGATTCGATTGTCGGTATCTTAATACATAGTTCAATCTCGTTACCGGCAAGTCTCTTTACTCGTTCCGTAATACATCATTCCGCAACTAACTCATTAGTTGCAGTGCTTGGAAGGCTTATAGTGATGTGCATTACCGAGTGGGCTCAGAGATACCTCTCCGACAATCGGAGTGATAAATCCTAATCTCAAAATACGCCAACCCAACAAATACCTTTGGAGACACCTGTAGAGCACCTTTATAATCACCCAGTTACGTTGTGACGTTTGGTAGCACACAAAGTGTTCCTCCGGTAAATGGGAGTTGCATAATTTCATAGTCATAGGAATATGTATAAGTCATGAAGTAAGTAATAGCGGAATACTAAATGATCGAGTGCTAAGCTAACGGAATGGGTCAAGTCAATCACATCATTCTCCTAATAATATGATCCCGTTAATCAAATGACAACTCATGTCAATGGCTAGGAAACATAACCATCTTTGATCAACGAGCTAGTCAAGTAGAGACGTACTAGTGACATTCTGTTTGTCTATATATCCACACAAGTATTATGTTTCCGGTTAATACAATTCTAGCATGAATAATAAACATTTATCATGAATTAAGGAAATAAATAATAACTTTATTATTGCCTTTAAGGCATATTTCCTTCAGTGTCTACTATTGTCGGAGGGTGGTGGAGTCAAATCCAGCAGATCTCGGATAGGGGTTCCAAGCTAGTAGCCTTGACACGATGGTAACAGTGGGCGGTAGGTTTTACCTAGGTTTGGGCTCTCTTGAGGAGATAGTACCCTACATCTTGCTTATGTTTATTGATTGAGGTATAATGTTGAGTACATGTGTTTATCATGAGATTTGTCGTGTAAAATTCTCATCTCTAAAATATGTTGAGATTATAATGATCTATCGACTTGTCTAACCTCAGTTTGTATAATATACTAAAGGTCTTGGATAACAACAGTTTCAGTCGCCTACATGGATAAAAAGGAGTCCTCCACAAGTTAGGAATCCTTATCTTGTCTTGTACGTCGTGACTCTTCATAAATCATCATGGACAACACGAAATGGCCCCTTGATGAACCGTCATGGGTTCTCGGCCTGGCCCACCTGGCCGGAACCGATATGGTGAATGACCCCTAATTCAGGACACCATCAGAGGGCGTGTAGAGGCATGTCTTCGGCGGATCTCTTAAGATTTGATCGTAATTGTCTTTGGTGAATCTGTTCGGATCTAGTCTTTATTTGCCTATGTGTGTGTCTTCAGGTAGGATTCTTCCGATCTATACTTCTCTTTATCAGCAACGATTGTTGTTCTGCTACGCTGGTCCTATGGAGTCTTAACACGACGACTTTCAGACTGTCTACTGCAATAAGTTTTGCTCGACTCCGACAAGGGAGGGACGATGACGGTGACACGTCTTCAGCTCTCTTCAGTGTTTGTGTCGCTGCTAGATGGTCTATGGATCTGAACATAATTTTATTATTTCTGGTGTTTGTTGATAAAAAAAATTCATAAAAAAGAGAGAAAAACTTATTATCATTTCCGTTTGTTTTTTGGCGATTGGTTTGAGACTGGGGTCTTGTTTGTTCTTGCCTTTCCGGTCCCCTCTTCACCTCCGTCGGCCGTCTCCCCTGTTCTCCCGTCCCAAACCTCTTCCCTTCCCACGGAAACGCGGCTGCCACCTCGAAGCCCGACCACCGGGCTGGTAAGGGAGCCCTAGACTCTGCAACTGCATTGCTGTTCGTTTTGCTCTGGTCTTCTCTCTGCTGTAAACAATCGATCCACCCGGATCTTTCTTAGTAAAGATGGATCGCTGTTGAGCCCCGTCAAATAGGGTTTACGCAAGCTGCTGTTGCTGCATCCGCCCTATTTTCCAGTAAGATTTGGGGGCTTCGACTGAACCCACACCACATGCCCCGTGTGAAGTCGCCCCCTGGAATATACAGAGCCATGGAGTAGCATCGCCATAGTCTGGTGGAAGTTAGGGCACCTTCTCCATTAGCGATTCTGCAATCCATTCGTTGTTTCCTTGGGAATTTGAGTTAATCTTGCATAATTTGGTTATTTTAGGTGCTTTTTTGTAGTTTTATGTAGAAACTAGAAAGCGCCATTCGTTTTTCAGAATTTTGAGACATAGGCTATACATTGTTCACATTTTGGGATATAGAGCTATAAATGCCTTTATATGGCATAGATTGAGTATGGTAACCAACAACTGGAAAACAGTTTTGCTTGTGTAATGTATCTTATAATTAGATTTCTACACGATAACATTTTGTGCCTTGGAGGATTGCTTGATTTATTCTTCTTCTTTTGGCAGTCCTATGGAAGAAGGCAGTGACTATTATGTTGTCAAGAAAGGGGACATGGTTGCTGTTTATAAAACTTTAAATGATTGCCAGGCGCAAATTTGCTCTTCGGTATGTGATGCTATATGAAGAATTTTCAGTTAACTTGCTTGCACTTTACCTCTATGCTGATGTATAAGATTCTTATTATGCCATTATCAGAAGTCAGAATTATGTCATAATGTATCAACCCTACTATGACTACTCTCAACATGAAGTTGTTTTAGCAAATGTTCCACTTGTCCTTGCTCCCTCAGTCAAGTCTGTATCCTAAAATCACCATGGTTGCATATGTACGAAGTTTTACTAAACCTTGTTTCTTTTGCCTTCTGGCCTTGGCATGTTCCATACTTAGTGGAAGGGAGATGAACATGTCAGCACAGCTCCTTTTGTAGCTTCTATCAGTGTTTGCTGTTCCATGCCTTAGTGAAGTAGTGAACTACTAACATTGTTCCTTCCAATTTTTCTAATGCTGGTTAACCAGGCTGAGGTTTCAATATTTCTTGATATTTACTTGAAGTTAATTGGTTGGATAGATACATACTGCTAGTTTTATGAACAACAATTAAATCATTATTTGTAGCTAGGTTAGTACGTTACTGTATGGTTGGTTCCGCAGGTGGAGTTTGCTATACATTGAACCTCTTAAGGTTAGCTAATCACAACAATCTTGCAATACCTCAAAATATATTAGCTAAATTTGATATGTTTGATTTGAGAATTATATGCCAATTCATTATGATGCTCAGTTGCTACCAATGTTTGCTTGTATTAGCTAAATTTAATAAGATGTATACCTTTTCATAATATAGCGTATTCATGACTCCGCATAATTCCAGTTGAACCACTACAATATTGCTTTCAATTCCTTGTTATTTTGATGAAATATTGTACTGGTCTGGTTATATACAGTTAACCACAGGATTTATGTTTTAAGCTGGGGAATAGTGTAATAGCAGCCTGTATTTCTGCTACAACTATCCAATACTATATATATTTTGTGTGTTCTTCATGTTTACTATGAAAATAACTTGGAATCTGCAGATAGCAAAACTATAAAATGATCATAGTACATGAACCTCGAAAACAAGGTGGGATGGAAGATGAACCATTCACCAGCTTATCACCATTCCTATATTCTTACGAGCAAAGGCGTTATCTTCTCACATTTTGGTTTTGTTTTTGAAAGGTATCTGGTCCTGCTGCAAGTGCCTACAAGGGTTATTGCTGGAGCAAAGAAAAGGCAGAATACCTCTCTTCACGTGGACTAATCAATGCTTCGTATACAATCAGTGCATCTGAACTTAGGGAAGATTTATTGGGTGCCCTTGTGCCCTGCACTTTCCAGGTAAACTGCTAAAAATTGCACTTGAATTTGTTTTTCATAATCAGATGACATGTTATAATCTGAAAATAGTTACTATGAGGTATGAGGTCAAAGCTTGTATGATGAGTTATTTTCTTGTTTTTGACCTAGTACAGCTGGCATCTTTGATGCATTGAATTATCATATTTTTTTTTCTTTATAGGAGGTAACTGCTACTAGTTCAAACCAACGAGCTCCAAATCTGTCCACCCTCGGCAGTGATATAAGATATCAACCTGGCATCCATAATGATATAAAACATGAGCCTGGGACACAACCTGTGGATCTGAATTATGTAAGTTCTGCTATTGCAAGCAGCCAACCACTCATAATATCATCAATTACGTCATATTGTGTTATTACAGAGTGTCGCTGGATCTGGTCAAGCTCAAGGTTACTCAGTCCAGGAACATGCATTTAGTGGGCAGGTATGTAACATGTCACGACTAAGAATATGCAGCACGCAAATTATGCGCTTCTAGCATATATTTCCCCTTTTCAAATATAATTGCAAGCACTTGTCTAATATGGAAGTATTGATATTTTTTTTATATGATGGGCTTATATTGCAGGAAGCCAAACCAAGGTCCTCCAGTTATTCCTTGCCAAATAACCTTAACCACACTGGAGCTTTTGATGCACAACCTGTCTCAAAACAATATGTAATGTTTGGTCATGTTTGGACTGGTTGCTTATAAGTTTTCCAATCTGTTTGAGATGCTGTAGGAAGTGATCTATGCACTTAAGTTCCATCTAGTAGGTCGAATATCAAAGAAGCTAAGCATACATAGTTTCAATTTTGAAATATCTAATATGCTTCAATGGTAAATATTTGTAATTGGTGTTGTTAGACTCACGATGCTGAATTAGATAAGATGTTCATTGGCAGGATAGCGCAATATAGCCTCAGTGTAGAATCAGGATCAAACCAGATTCTACAAAATAAACACTTTAAACATCTGTAGTCAACTATAGAAATTATACTTACAACTTAAATTTTCGAAAATGTAGTGGATGCTAAAGATCATTTATTATTTATACATATTATAATGGATATGAAGAAAAAAAAGGTTTGCCAAAATTATCTCTCGAAATAGGCTTTCGCCCCGCTTTATAAATAAAGCCACCAGCTTGGTTCGCCAAAATTATCATTTGATAAGAAGTAAGATGTTACACTAAAGAGGACATATACAGTCAATGATCCTACAAATTTTTGTGTTACGTAGGATTAGATTGGTCCAATCAATAGGTCTTACAATGTAGGATTGTATGACTTGAATCAAGATTCTGACTTAGCATCACTATTTTTTTATTTTGCCACAAAATCAACCAAATAGGTCTTCAGTTACGAACCTGTTCTGGCACTAACTCAATTCCATTCATGAACATGTTCTGATTAAAAAGGAAAATTTTATCCAGATGTATTTTTGCATGATCATTTACTGAAAGCTTGTATATTTATAACCTGCTCACATCAGGCCATTAAATTATGAGGTATTTTTCAAGTGTGCTTATTTGTTGTATCTCTTGGCTGCTATACTTTGTTTAGTCAAAGCGGGTGTATTAATATTGTATAATCTATTCAATTAAGACTATCTGCCCATAATAGGTGTTTCAAGTATATTCATTTCCTGCACCTAAAGACTTGCACCTAGCCTTATAACTGTTGCAGCCAAACTATTGAAACAATAGAACTTTGATGGTTGTGTGGTTACCTACTTCTCTTGCACGTAACTTGCCTCAGCTGGCCATCAGCGCATGCTATATTTTCATGTTGAATTTATACAAGTTCTGCACTTTTCTGGTCATCAGATGGTATGTGTGGTTCACTTTGATGGTGCTTCAAAAGGAAACCCAGGAAAATCAGGTGCTGGAGCTGTACTTATGACTGAAGACGGGAGAGTGGTACAGTAAATATTTAATGTACTTCAGAGTTTATCCTTTGCAGTTTTGGTCTGTCGATCTATCCCTTGACTTCATGTCCTGACATATCCTTGAAGATATCTCGACTTCGTGAGGGTCTTGGTGTTGCTACCAATAATGTTGCTGAGTACCGGGGCCTTATCTTAGGACTGAAATATGCTATCAGGCTTGGATTCAAGAGAATCAAAGTATATGGTGACTCTCAACTAGTCTGTTATCAGGTACATGCTTATGAGCTTCTTTTTTATCAGTGATCAAGTTGCCCACATTTTATGGTTGTCTGGCAACTCTGCATTTTCATGCTATAATCTAAATCACAAGTCATGCGGCTAACTGAAACAGTAAGAGAACAACTGGAAAAAGAGAGCGAAAGTCATACAAATCTTAGTTTTACTTGTGCATTATTCTACAGGCAACTAGGAATCAATATTCCCATATTTAATGCTATGTAGGAAAACATTAATCAGAAACACTCAGGATGTCTGTAGCATTTTTCTTATTTTTGTAGCACTTCGTTTACTCTGAAACCTTCAACGTGCATATCAGCACCTTAAAACCTGGAACTGTTCTTGTAACCATCGTGCATTTTCTTTGAGAACTTCACTGCACAACTATTGAAAGTGTAAACTAGAGCAAAGGAGGATAAACAGGACAAACGTCATTTTACAAACGATGTTAAAAATTTCTATCGAAATCATGGGGCAAAGAAAGATGATGTGGAGACTAGAAAAGATATTTTTTCTTTTGACAGCCTTCTCATATCTCTTAAACAGGTGAAAGGTACGTGGCAAGCAAAGAAAGAGAACATGATGGAACTGTGCAAAGAAGTGAGAAAACTTCAAGAGAACTTCATCTCTTTTGAGGTCCACCATGTGCGACGGGTATTGTACATTCTATTCCTCTCGGTATATTGGTGTCCTAATAATTCCAACGTGCTGTTGGTTTGGTAATTTGACATACAGGCATGCATAGTGAGGCCACATTATTTTCTTCGCACTTCCTAAAGAGGAACCTTAGCACTTGATGTTAAGTCATGGGCACTTATTGGCACTGGTAACTGTGCGTTTGAGAAAGATTGTGTTGTTAGCGTTAGACTTGCAGGCAAGGGTTGCGTGACAAAGGGTGCCTTGGAGAGGCATTCTTTCTTCTATTACCTGTCAAGATGAAATTGCTAATACTCTTTGCGGGGAAATATAAAGTAAAATGCAAGTACTAGTTTACTCCTATTTGATTCATAGTCACATACAGCGGATTGTGGGCACCTCCTAAACTTCTGAATGAACCGAAACCAGTACATTATTTTCTCTTTGGTTTTGCATCCACACCAATGCATCATCCTGTTCTTATACTTTCCATGTGGAAGAGCAAATTCAATTTACAGCATAACAGTGCCTTGACAATGCAAGATAATACTCCCTCCGTCCGAAAATAAGTGTCTCAACTTTAGTAAGTTACTACAAAGTTGAGACACTTATTTTGGGACAGAGGGAGTATGTTTTATGCTTCCTGTACTGCATTTTGTGTGTCTGCTTCAGACAGCAATATGTTTGGCTTTGCTGATCTCTGTCCATTTTCTGAATGCAAGGAATGGAACTCTGAGGCGGATCGCCAGGCAAACATAGCCATCACCCTCGCAAGTACGATATGTTCACCCCATATTTTCTTCGCATTTCATGTGCTTAATCATTTAACCTTGTCGGCTTGAACAAACTACGCACCACAGGCGGCGCGGTTTCTGAGGAGCGTGGCGACGGCTTCTGAGCTTGTGACAGTAGCCTTGTCCGACTATAACTAGTCTATGTATTTAGTTAACAGTAGTCTTACCCTAAAAAGAAGTTAACGGTAGTCTGTGTTGGAGTGGTTATCTGTGTCCATTTTCTTGTATTTAAACTTGGTTCTCTGTCTCCAGTTGAATGTGATGCACTGTCCTTCTCCTTGTTGCTTATTACTGGTTGAGCCTCTTTTGGACAATCAGGTAGCTTTCTTGCCGTAAACTTCCATTCGATGGCCTTTAATTTTGGTTTGCTTTGTTTGCCTCTTCACAATTATTTTGGCAGAAACAGTAGTATTCCCCCGTCCACAAATATGAATATAAGATGTTCTAACTTTTATTTCCGATTGGAGGTATATAGACACGTTTAGTGTTTTTGTTCATTCATTTTAGTCCGTATTGAAATATTCAAAACATTTTATGTTTGTGAACAGAGGGAGTATGTTTCTGACCAAGCAAAACAATTTAATGACAGCTTTGCGATTTACTCCCTCCGTTCCTAAGTACAATGTAGAGAGATTGTTTGATAAAGT